>NC_081568.1:91841007-91911185 GCF_022355385.1 Mustela nigripes
ATGTGAGATTAAGAGTCACTTATGGTTTGTCTCCCTCCCAATCCCATCTTGTTTCATTCATTCTTCTCCTACCCCCTTAACCCCCCATGTTGCATCACCACTTCCTCATATCAGGGAGATCATATGATAGTTGTCTTTCTCCGCTTGACTTATTTCGCTAAGCATGATATTTTTTACTGCAGTTTTCAAATAAAGGAAAAAGCAAAAGCATGTTTTTACCAAACACCACTATCCTTATCTAGCCACAAATAAGTTAACCTCCTCAAAAAAATGAAACAAACTCCCTTTTTCTATCTTTGAGTGAGATTTATTGCTTTCCTAATGGAGTCGTGTTCTCCTTTTGATTGCCTATAATGTTAACATTGAGATATAACTTACATACTCTAAATACATCTTACATTAAATGATAAGGGAACAGAGGAAAGAAGGAAAAATAGGTTAAGTTATATAAATTCCCTTGTATGGGACTTGAGCTGGAAATTTAAAGCCCTGAGCTCATCATTATCTGCCAATTCTGCAGCATACTTCAAAAACAATGATCAATTCCATCATACTGCTTCTTTTCATTGAAGTATTCTGTGTTAGTAAGTATTTGGCCACCCAAAGCCTTCCTCCTACACTGTACAGGTTTCTACTGATGATAATTAAAGCAGTTGTCTGCCATTATATGTCATAGATTATCAATGCTCCCTTTACCACTGGAAATGGGTTCATTAATGCCTGCAAGTCTAATCAAAGTAGAGAATCAACCCCAAAGAAGGTATCATCAATTCAGAGGTTCATCTTCAAGAAATTTTCACCTCAGGGGGACCTGGGTGACTCAGTGGATTACGATTCTGCCTTCGGCTCAGGTCCTGGGATCGAGCCTCTCAATCCTGGGATCGAGCAGGCTCTCTGTTCAGCAGGGAGCCTGCTTCCCCTTCCTCTCTCTCTCTGCCTGCCTCTCTGCATACTTGTGATCTCTCTCAAATAAATAAATAAAATCTTTAAAACAAAACAAAACAAGTTTTTACCTCAGGAACCATCTCTAGCACTAAATTTTTTATCACTTGGTGGTTGATCAGAGAAACTGAATTAGTAGGAATGATAAAGAGTATGGATTTAAAATAGAGGTTTGACTTTATGATTTGTGGAGTTGGTTAAATGCTTCCTGTATGGTTGTTGCTTCTGCAATTGATGCTGGGCTGACCCACAACTTGTAGAAGCTAATGAAAGAGATTCAGTAGGCACTAAAAGAGCTGCTACTCTAAAAAGTGCACACGGTAACCCAGATTTGGAAAAACTCTTGTCGGATGTGGTCTAATGATACATACAGATGACCTACTGGGAACTGGAGGGGTATATTTTGCTGTGCCAGGAGCCACTCACACTGACCCTGCACATAGGTAAGTTTAAAAGAAGAATTACTGGGAGGTAGAACTGTTACAGGCATAGCAATGAAGACTTAGCTAATATGTCGTCAGGGCCTAGGAGAACATGTACAGAAATTGATTGTCATGGTGTGGTACTGATTAGTAAAATACAATGCAGGGTTGATGATAATTATTGATATGGGTTAATTACCAATGATATTAGACTTAATGTCCTGGTGAGCACACAAGAGACCAGTTTCAATAGTTTCCTAAAATCATTTCTTGAGTTTTGTATATAACAATGATTTTCAGTAAATGAAGAAGAAATGTTATAATTAGTGAGGAATACTATTAGGAAATGTCAGAGGTCACCTGGGTGGCTCAGTTGGTTAGTCATCTACCTTCGGCTCAGGTCATGATTTCAGGGTCCTGGGATCGAAACCCACATTGGGCTCCTTGATTGACAGGGAACCTGCTTCTCCCTCTGCCTCTCCCCACTGTTCATGTTCTCTTTTTTTCTCTCTCCTAAATACATAAATAAAAATTAAAAAAAAAAAGAAAAAGAAATGTCAGAAGGTATAGGTAGAAGGAAATTTTAGAAGAAACTGACTGGGAATACACCAACCTGATTGTGGTTCCCAAGAAGTCCCAATGCTTACTCTACCTCAAACCAAATAGAAATGTACTAAAAGAGAAACTAGCAAATTTGAGATTGTATACAGGTGATTTAAACATTTTTTTTTCAAAGATTGAACCTGGCCATCATCTTAAAGATAACATTCACCTCCCTCCTTATATGAAAAATGAAGGCATCTTGTTTAGACAAAACAGAAGTGACGTATCATATCATACAGTGTTTGTAACCTACAATGGGAAAGCAGGGATAATACAAATCTAAGTGATGTATACAAGATGCCTATTTCTTGTGCTCATTTTGAAATATCTGGGTCTCACTGTTGTGTGATTCCATTGGTCATCAGGGATACATAAGCCTGTGGTCTCTCCTTGAATGTCTACCATGCACTTCTCACCTATCATCCCAGGGCTTCAGTGAGGACACAATTTACTGATAAATTTCAGGGCATACTTGTGAAATCAATGCATTTAAATAAGTTTACTCACAGTGGGATATAGGCACTGGTAGATCCATTTTCTCTACTTTTTCCCTTTCAAAGAGAGCCCTGAAGTAGACTAGAAACATCCCCATAGGATTAAGCAGCCAGTTGCCCTCTATATTAATCTTAATAATACACTACATGTGTCTCCTCTTCTTCCTGCGCTGTATCATTCTCTATCCCTCACTGGGATAATGTTCCTCAGTAAAATCTCAGCAAATAAGCCTTTACCTCAAGCTCTGCTTTCTAGAAAGGTGAGATAAAACAAAACAAAACATGGGTAAACCAAAAAGTGTCATAAAGACTAGAATTTTAAAGCTCTATGTAGCTTCTGTGCAGTGGCAAATAAAAGTAATAACCACAGTCATTGCCTTGCCCCCCCCCAAACATCACACTCACTGTTCTGGGCCAATGGTTCTCAAAGTTGGGTACCCCAACAAGCAGCACCAGTATCACCTGGGAACTTACTAGAAATGAAAATTATCAGGTCTCCATCTAGATGCACTAGATCAGATATTCAGGGAATGGGACACAGCTATCTTTTTGATAGCCCTTCCAGTCATTCCAAAGCATGCTAAGATAGGACAAACAATGCCATAAGCTTTGGTTCCACTGCTCCTGCTCCTCAGTGCAGGAAGGAGCTCTGGGAGTAGTCCAAAATTCAGATGTTTTAATGTCATACATCTACAATCTGTTTGCCACCCTGATTAGTTATGAAAAGCCAGCTTCTATAAGGAGGAACTGAATCCTCCTAGAAGCAAACTCAAGTTTTCAAACACAAAGAGGGAGGATTTCATTATCATGATTACAGTTACTATTTAATACTGGTTTCTGAGAGGTCTTTTTCTTTCTTTCTTTCTTTCTTTTTTTTTTTTAAATGAATGATGTTGAATTTAGTGAAATGCTTTTCCTGGTCTATTACCATTCTTTATTTTATGGGTTCTTTAATTTATGAGTGTAGTGAATCACAGTGATTGATTTTCTAATAGGAAACAAACATACAAATTTTGCTTTCTGGAATAAAACCAAGTTGGTTGTGATATAATTGATATAGCTAGATTATGTTGTTATTCTGTTGAAGAATTTGCCTCTTTATTCACACTGGTGGCTAGCTGGCAATATTTCTTTCTCATAATGTCTTTGTTTATTCTTTGTTATTAGGCTCCTTTCTCTTCCAATTGCTTAGACAAGTTTTGTGTATTGGCATTATTTCTTAATTTGATGTTGGTGTAACTACCAGTGAAGCTCCCTTGGTCTACAGTTGACTCTGTGGGGCTTTAGAAGGGAAAGGGCAAGGAACAGATCATTCCAGGAGCCTTGTTTCCCCTTAAGCTCAGTATTCCAGACAAAGATGGAATATGTAGGAAATAAGCGTTTTGCAATATGTTTTCTCTACAGCACTGCAGAACAGATAATATGAGACATTCAGAAAATTGGACACTTTCAAGAGACAAGTTAGCAGCGAAGCATTTACATGGCTTTGAATCACTTTAAATATTACTGCTTTAGAATATATTGCAACTATGGGTGTATGAAATACCTGGCTTAGTTAGAATAATACCTAAAAAAGAATCTGTTATGTATTTCTATTTAAACTCAGCTACACCGTGGCATTTGTGGAGCATTGCCGTCTGAAAAACAACTTATCTTTTTTCACTTTTAAAGAAAAAAATCAAAAACAGAGATGGTGCAGCACATGACTGCAAGTCTGGACTATTACACTGATCTTTATCAAGGAAAAAAAGACTTATTATTCATGAGAAGCATAAGCAAAAGAGGAGGGTCTCATCATTTTTTTGTGACCAAGAAAAGTATTGTAAGATCTGTATTTTTATTTGTTTTCTCATCCCCTAAACCCTTCATTAGGAATTTAATCAAATGTCGTAATTTGGAAGTTATGTTATTAATCACATATAGAATTCCCATTAGCTTAAAAATGATGTGAAATTGGGCACCTGGGTGGCTCAGGTCATGATCTCAGAGAAGCCTCTGCCTTCTGCTAGGGTCATGATCTCAAAGTCCTGGGATCGAGCCCCGCCCTGCATTGCATAGGGTTCTCTGCTCAGCAGGGAGCCTGCTTCCCCCTCTCTGTTTGCCTGTCTCTCTGCTTACCTGTGATCTCTCTCATTCTGTCAAGTAAATAAATAAATAAAATCATTAAAAAAAATGATGTGAAATCCACATAGTATTTGTGATGTGTTTCTTTACACTCAGCAACAATAAAATTTATAAGTGGTGGTTTTTCATTTTAACACTTGAAACATATCTGGAAGGATTTAATACCCTTGCCCCCTATTCCCTTTCAATGAAAACGAGTTTAGGCTGAGACTGACAATTAGCTGTCCAGAAACATGTGAACATTTTGTGTAGTAGGCAGAGTGATGTAACTAAAAAAACTGACCAGGCTGGCATTGTGATCATCCTTCCACTCTGTGCCATAGTAGTCACACACAGACACAGTTAATATTGATTCAGACTCCAAATTGTGTATTCTTAGAAACACATTCTTAAGAAATCCATACCTCTTACATAAAAAAATGATGATCAAGAGACGCACCCATCCTCTACAGACGGATGCTCTCACACACGCAATCGACCCTGTAAAAGACCTATCCACCCGTACAAAACCCTCCTCTCTTAGAAGAACGAATACAGTCTAAAGAATCCTGGACTAAGATAGATTCTTAAGGAGATCTGAGTTTCAATCCAAATGACACAAAGTCCCCTCGCAAAGGGGAAGCCCTGGCCGTGCCTTCCTGAACACACAAGTTCGGATCATGTGGCAATCTCTGGTACTGAAGTACTAGTCTACATGGAAGAAGCATTGTTTTTTTATTACTCAGCCATCAAAAAGAATGAAATCTTGTCATTTCCAACAACGTGGATGGAACTAGAGTGTATTATGCGAAGTGAATTAGGTCAGAAAGAAAGGTACCATATGATTTCACTCATATGTGGAATTTAAGAAACAAAAAAATGCACATGGGGGAATAGAAGGAAAAAAAAATAAGATAAAAACATGGAGGGAAGCAAACCACAAGAGACACTGAACTCTAGGAAACAAACTGCGGATTGCTGGAGGGCTGGGGTGCTGGAGTAACAGAGGCGGACATTAAGGAGGGCTTGTGGTGTAATGAACACTGGGTATTATATGCAGCTTATGAATCACTAAATTCTACCTCTGAAACTAATTTGAAGAACTTTTTAAAATGAGAGATGCATTATCCACTTGTTTCCCCCCAAATCTCTGAGCATTTGGTGTTAGAGGTTATGGTTTCAGCTCGGGTAGACAATACAACAGAAAGAATACTTTAAGAAATAGGACAACCTGTACCCCTGGGGATAAAAATATATGTTTATAAAAAATAAAAAATTAAAAAAAAAAGAAAAAGAAATAGGACAAGCAAAGTAGCCCAGTCTATAGAGAGAGTTTTATACCAGTATTGGGACTGGAGGTAAATAATAAGCTCTCTTTGAGATCCTATACTATAATGAAATAACTTAGGCAACAAGAAAAGGGAAGGCTTTACTAAATTAAGTCCAAATCTGTGCCCTATTATGCACCACTTTCCTTGTAATCCTATGATTTTCAGAGACTTCCAGACATCTTTAAACTCCATTCTCTCAAGCAAGGTAATGTCAATTAAGTGAAATTTAAAAAAAAAAAAAAAATTATTTTATGACCAGACTAGAAGGAAAGCCCAATGCCTATGTTTGAAAATGAGCTTGTCTCCAGAATATATCAAGAACTTTCAGGACTTAAGAAGAAGACAAATAACCCAATAAAAATGGGGAAAATATTTCAACAGCAATTCAGAAAAGGAAATCTGAAGATGGCAAGTAAGTACTGAACAAGGTGCCCACCAACATTAGTTAATAGGGAAATGCATATTAAGCATACAAGAACACTATTCCCTGAAGTAAATTTAAAAAAGCATTCATACTATTAAATTCTGGCCAAGATGTAGAGAAAATAGAATTCTTATACATTCCTGGAAGAAATATAAAATGGTGCAACCCTTTGGAAAACTCTTTGGCAATTTGATAAAAAATATACACATAGTATGTAACTCAGGCCTTCTACATCTGTATATTATTCAAAGGATATAAAAGCATATGTGTGTGTGTGTGTACACACAGAAACTCATGCACAGATCTTAACATCAATATTATTTACAGTATTAAAAATTAAAAATCATTCAAACATCTATTAGCAGGCAGTTGGATAAAGAAAACAAAAATATGGTAGAATGAGAATCAGCAAACAAAAGCAAGGAATGACTGATGTGCATAAGCAAATGGATGAATCTCTAGTTATGTTTATTAGCTTAAAAGAAGCCAGGTGGGGGAAAAAAAAAAACAACATACTGTATTATCCCTTTTCTACAAAATTCTAGAATATACAAGTTAATCTACAGACATAAAGCAGATGACTGGTTGCCTGGAGCAAAATAGAGAATTGGCTGCTAAGGGACAAAGAGACACTATTTGGGCTGAAAAATGTTTTTTGTCCTTATTGTGACTGTGGCTTCAGCTCTTCCCCAATTCTCAAAACTCATTAAATCATATACTTTAAAAAGATGCCTTGTATTAACTGAAATGACAAGTTATTACTGTGAACTTAATTCTAGGAAAGAAGAGGAAATAAGTGGCATTTTATTTCAATGCTATTATTCATGGATTTGGATTTGAAAATGAAATTATGGATTTTATATGAAAATAAAACACAAGAGAGAAAGACAACGTCATTCATGTATGTGGAGATGACATCAAACATATTGGCCATTATTTTCAACATGAAGGGCTTAATTATTTTATAGAAGAATTTTCTTGTGATTTTCATATCACCTTGAAAAGATTTCTTTGCTAGCCTAACTAAAGCTGCTTATAGTATAGGGTCTCAGTTTTTACTAAACCACTCTATTTATGCAGTGGGTAAATCTGTATTTTGTCATTCCAATGACTCCCCAAGCTGCTCTCCTTCTCTTCATTAATGCATGTGGATAGTTAAAAATGTAAGTATAAAAATAGTCTTACTTGCACAGTCAACATTTTCCTCCCCTTGGGTATCTCTGAATCTATTTGCTTCCCTAACTGACAATCATATATTATTTTATGCTCCTTTTGGCATGGCAGAGAAAATGCACCTGGGGAAGAGCAAGCTGGGCTCCCTTCTGCACCATGTTTCAGTGTGAAAACTGTCAGCTAAAATCTGACTGATGAATTTCTGTAACTGGTTCCACTACAAGTTGTAGAAGGAACACAGAATGTTTAAACAAATACCATGCTGACTGCATGAGTATTGACAGGTGGGGAAACATGAGAAAAAAAAAAAAAAAAAAAGAAAAGAAAATGGGATCTGTGACATTTAGCAAGACTATGCCACCCATTTTGTCAATAATAAATGATGGGCACAACATGAATGCTGTTTTCCAATATTCTGGGAACCCATCCTTTGCATTTGGAGCATGTCCTGATAGGCTTGATCCTTCTGTTTACAAAAATAAGTACTATTAAAAATAGAAATGGGTTGTCATTAAAAAATAAACAATTGTCAAGCCCAAATGTTGTAGAGATTTGTTTATTTCTACCCTCTGAGGCACACTGTAAATTTTCAGAGATAACAGTGTGAGGTTTTAAATTATTATTCTTGTAAAATGTCAAGCAGATTTTATAGCTTCAGACAAGTTCTTCCAGTGGAATACTATTAAAGCTTAGGTACTCTAGTGAGGTATTTACTTTCCAACTTTGCAACCAATTGATCTGAGTGGGGATAATAGAAAAATAGTAAGAAAAACAATCCCCAAAAAGGAATATGGCTTTTAAAATTGATTATGAACAAAATTCTAGTGAGTTAGTATCATAGTATTCCCATTAAAATGCTGTGAATCCAAGAGTTCATAATATGTACAAGATTCCTGCTATTTGTATTTCCGTGCCTAAAGTGGTTTTATTTTATGCTGTACAGTTATTTCTTTCATCTTTACAAAGATTTTTTTAAAAACCTGTAAAATTCTATTAGATATAAAAAACAGAAATAATGTAATCCCACTATTTGCTCCATCTGATTTTAACTAACTCTCATGATTTTAAATGAATAGCTGTTATATAAAAACCCTCAAGTTTGGGGATTTCACAGTATTTAGCATCAGCCTTCAGTATCAAGATGATTACAGTAATGTGTGAAGTAACAAAGATACACAGTGACTATGGGGAAAAACATTATATTATAAAATGTATGCATATTACATAGGCATGCTAGGCAAAAACGTATGCACATGTCACAGAATTATAGATAATTTCCATTCTTTCTTTCAAAGATGATTTAAGTGACTTTAACACCCATCATGGGAGCTCTGCCATTTAAGTGGATTCTTAACCAATGTATAAGACTTCAAGTGATGTTCAAAATGGAATATACTCCAAGAAGAATTAATGGCATAAGCCAAAGCATGGACATAAGAAATAAAAGTACATTTCAACAATGGGAAATACCTTCCTCACTTTGTTGAGATTAAGTAGCTTCTCTAGAAAAACAGTAAGATAAGAAATGTGGGCTAGGGCCAGAAGGAGGAATCTGATATGTGATAGGTCTTTTCAGTTTTGAAAGCTATTTAGATCTTTTCAGAGGCAAAAATAAAATTGTTGAAACACAAAGCATTCATACAATCAAAAAAATTCACCATATCTGTGTTAAAAATATTCTCATGAACTTGTTTTATACTAAAAAAAAAAAAAGTAAGTATCTCATGCAGTCTATTTAGGATATACTGCACATACTCATACCTTAGCTCAATCTTGAAAGTCACTGAGACCCTGAAATTGCTATCCATAAAAAGATTTGTTACTGGTTAAAAAGAAAGAGTACCAATACAAAAATAATTTCTAAGAAATGAAAGAATATTGGAACTTTGTGCATGGAAAACAAAAGTGTTATGTAGTATTATGCTGACAAAAACATGTGAGCTAAGCTGGAATCCGATTTTATCCAACTGAAACTGAGCATGAGAAGCAATTTCTGTCTATAATAAATTAGCTTTTATCAGAACAACCCTTCTATCAAAAAGAGCTAGAAAAGATAAATGAAAGATACAAACAACTTTTGAAGGAATTAGAAAGCTGGACAGAAGGGAAATGCAAACATTTGGAATTAACATTCCAATTTTAACAGAAAACTGATTCTAAAATGGCTCCTGAGATGTTTAGAAATTCAACAGAACATTTAATAATCACACAGGACTGTGCAAACAAAAATTGGATATCTGGATATAACAAGAAAGAAAAGCTCTCTAAACAGCCATCTTTCAGATGGGATTTCCAAAGGGCTGTGTAGTAGCAACAAAAGCATATTGATATATATTAGATCACATAAAAATTAAATCTGGATTTGAATACTTGGATTAAAGTGATTTTATCCTTCCCTAAATACCGCATACAAAAAATATAGATGCTCTTGGGGAAATATAACATTGTCAAAAGCCTCAAATTTTCTACAATGTTTTTTAATAAAATGTCTGGCATTCTTAAAGTCAGAAATTTAAAAAGATGAGAAGGGGTCAAGTATCAAGAAAAATAAAGACAAGAGGAAGACTAGGAGATTTGGGTAATTAGAGATATCAGAAAAAGATTTTTAATTTAATAGCAATAAATATTTAGAGATTAGATGGAGTATTTCAATAGAAAACTTGAACCTACAAAAAATCAAATTTTCTATTTCC
Organism: Mustela nigripes; assembly: GCF_022355385.1. NCBI lineage: Eukaryota > Metazoa > Chordata > Mammalia > Carnivora > Mustelidae > Mustela > Mustela nigripes. The sequence goes on from NC_081568.1 coordinate 91,851,193, forward strand.
TAACCAAAAAATAATCTAAAATTAATAATTTTATCTAAACTAAATCTAAGCTAAAATTAACAAATCAGTATAAGAGTTTAATAGAAGTTAAAGAAAAAGCTGTTGACAGGGAAGTTAGGTCAGAACAAACTATAAAGTAGCATAAGGAAACAAAAGCATCAGCAAAGATCATGAGACAGAAGGTCAAGACTGGGAATACATATATAAGATTTAATAGCAGTCCTGGAAGGAGGTAACAGAAAGCAAAGAAATAATAGTTGAGAAGGTAATAAATTTCTAATATGCCCAACCAGAAAAACTTCTAGTATATCCAACCACAGATTCAACATTGGACCATGAAGTCCAATACAAAAGCAAGCAAGCAAAACCACATATACCCACATCATCATCAAGTTATTGGAAACTAACACCAAAGAGAAAATCTTAAAGGTAGCCAGAGGCAAAAGATGTATTTTTTTCCTCCAAAGTCCCACTGTAAGAATTATGGCTGAATTCTGGGAGATTAAAAACAAAAAACAAAACCAAAATACAAAGAAAGCCAATTGAGAATAGAACAGTGTTTGAAATTGCTGGAAAAAAAATTGGCAACTTAGAATTCTATATGCAGTAAAATATCATATCAAAGTGGTATGTTTTGAAAAATGAGAATTTAACAAAAGAAGGACACACAAAAAGATACTAAACGGGGTTCTAATAAAAAAAAAAAAAAGAATAAAAGGAACAGAGTGAAAGAGGAAAAGAGCCAAGAATAGATATAGGACACACACACACACACACACACACACACACACACACACCACAACACATGTACCATTTAGGTACACAACGAAAGAGGTAACAGAAAGAAAATATATGTGGGTAAATTTGATTAAATATTGCTGATAAAAACAATAACATAGCAATGTGTTATAATAACCCAAAAGCTGGAAGGGAAGTTATTGGAATTAAGTGCTCTAAGGTAGTTGCTTTGGTATGGAAGTGGTATATTAAACACTAAGAAATTAGCATTTATTTTGTGATCTCTACTGTGACAATAAACAAAAAATGAGTAACAAGTTAATAGATAATAGTATAATTAAATATATTTAATTTAATTCTAAAGTCAGAAAACTAAAACTAGGGAAATGGCAGATTTCAACAGACAAATAGCAGAAATTATATGTGAACAGATTAAATATTACAATTATATGCAAATACTGCATTGGATTAAAATAAATTATATGCTATACATTAAAAATATTTTAAATATAGGAATTCAGAAATGATTAAGTATTTAAATATAAATTTAAATGAGTTAATTTTTATTAACTTACTTTATTTAGTTTTATTAACTTAATTAACTTTAATAAGCTTAAATATAAATTTAAGATTTTAAATATAGGAATTCAGAAAGGATTGGGGAGGTGGGAAACATTCAAATATTAAACAAAAAAGTCTTATATTTCAAAGGGCTTAAAATACATAAAATGGGGAAGAGAAATAAGCCCGAAGACATTAACAAATACCTCGATCAGAGTCAAATATTTGAAAATGAAGCATGTTTTTAAATAGCTTAAGAACATAAAAATAACAAGGAAACTTAATATTTTGCACTAAATGATAATAAAGATGCAATGTGTCAAAACATGCAGGGTACAAATAAAGCCATGATTACAAAGATACATTTAAACCCTCATAAACACTTATTAGAGAAAAAGTCAACATTCCCTAGGAAAAAATCATGTGTCAGGCCACAAAGCAATTCTTAACAAATTCAAGAAGACAAGTCATACCAAGAATCTTTTCTGAATACATTATGAAACTAGAAGTCACCAAGAAGAAAGCTGGAAAATTTACTAGCATATGGAGACTAAACTGCATCGTCCTAAGCAACCAATAGATCAAAGATAAAAACAAATGAGAAATTAAAAAAATCTTAACACACCAAAACCTAGGAGAAAGTGCAAAAGCAGTTCCAAGAGGAAAGTGTATAGAAACAAATGCATATATTAAGTAAATAAGATGATCTCAAACAAACAACCTAAGTTTATGTCTCAAGGAACTAGAAAAGGAAGAACAACCTAAGTTCAAAGTTGCCAGAAGGAGGAAAATAATGAAGTTCAGCATGGAAATACAGAGAGAACAGGAAAACAATAGAAAAAAAAATCAGCTGATTTTTGAAAAGATAAATAAAATTGACAAATCTTTACCTAGACTAAGAAAAAAAGAAGACTCAAGTAAATAAAATCCAAACTAAAAGGGGAGACACTACAACTGATATTTTAGCAATACAAAGAATCATAAAAGACTACTCTAAATTATGCATCAACAAGAAATATAACCTAGAAGAAATGGATATTCTTATAATCCTAGACCGATCATGACTGAATTATAAGAGACAGTACATCTGAACAAATAACAATTTTTGAATCATTATAAAAAATCGCCCAACACAGAAAAGCCTAGGATCAGATGGTTTCACTGATGAATTCTACCAAATATTTAAAGAATTAATGCCAATCTTTTTCAATCTTTTTCTCAAAAAAGTTTAAGAGAAGAGAACACTCCCCAACTCGTTTTATGAGAGCAAAATTACCCTGGTATTCAAACTAGATAAGGACTCTACAGTGAAAGAAAATTATAGACCAATATTCCTGATGAATGCAGATGCAAGAATATACAACAAAATATTATAAAACAGATTTCAAAAACACATCAGAAGTATTGCACACCATGATCAAGAAAGTGGGATTTACTCCAGGTTTGTAAATATGGTTCAACATGCGAATCAATGAATGTGAAATACCACATTAATAGAATAAAAGATAAAAGTTACATGATCATCCTAATACATGCAAAAAAAAGGGATCTGGTAAAATACAACTTTTCATCATAAAAGTTGAGTACAGAATGAACATTACCCCCAACACAATAAAGGATCTATATTGTAAACCCACAGCTAACATCACAGTCAACAATGAAAAGCTAAAAGCTATCTTCCAAGATCAGGGACAACAGAAGGGTCCTCATTCTTACCTAACATAGTAGTGCAAGACTAAGCTATAGCAAAACTAAAAATAAAATAAAATAAAAGGCATTCATATTGGAAAGGACACAAACTTGTAACTAGTAAATAAATACATTTTGGAGTTCTAATACATAGTATGGTTATAGTCAACCATATTCTATTAAGAACTTCAATTGTGAAATTAGATCTGAATTGCTCTTGCTACACACAAAAATTCCTAATTATGTTATAGATGGAGGTCCCAGCCAATACTTTGGAGGGAATGCTATTGTAATAAATGTATCAGATCAACACATTGTACACCTGAAACTTACATATTATGCCAATTATATCTCAATAAAAAATAAAAATAATGTTCAAGTTTTACCAACACATTAATAAATTATTTTCTACAAACATTATATAATATTTTACTCATTTCCTATCTAGAATCTTTCTACCAAAGAGAAACCAAAATGTGAATAGAATTACTTTCTAGATCAGATTTTATACTGTCAACTTTATGGAGTTGGAAACCTCTAAGTTTAATGTAACCTTATCAATGTGTTAAACAAGCCATCCCTAAAATAAAAACCTGATCTAAGATTTATTTTTTCAATAAACATAAAATGTCTTCAGTTATCTGAGGATGGATTAAAATGTACTTTTAAAATATTAAGAGGACTACTTCTTTAAAGCATTAGTCTTCTCCATATGCAAAATATTCCCATTCTTCAGCTCTAATGGCTCTTTGTAGTTTCCCTCTTGTTTTATGTAACTGCTTTTAAGATATATAGCCTGTTTTATAATATCAAGTATTAAATTAGAACTTTAAGAAAGTAAATTCCAAATAGCTAGGGAAATCAATAGGCACCTTTCCTATTTTCTGTTTCCCCTAGCTATGTCTATAACTAATTTTTTTGAATTATGACAGTTCATGGAGAATTCTACTGGTCATGAAAATTGTTCGGTATCAGATAATAATATGCATTATATTTTGTTGTAGAATAAAATTCTCGGGCTTCATGAATCCATACTAATGAGATACACTACCCCTAAAGTTTAACTCCACATTTCTAATAGACAAAAGACCCAAATCTTGTTATTAAACCCAATACTGAAATCAAAATAATTGGAAAATTGATAATACTAAATGGGCACTCACTAAAATAATATTGCTCTTTTATGCATTGGTTCCTTCTTCTTCTTTAAGCAGAATAAAATATAAAGGAAGGGGAAGAATGTTCCTCATTGGGCATCACTAACTCAGCAGCTTTCCACTCATTTATTGAACAAGTAGTGTAACAACAATAGAAGCATGTTATTCTGCTTACTGGCGATGCCACACTTGAGAAATGGCCTAACAGTGACTGACCTAATCCTTCAAGAATTTCAGGCAATTTTATGTCACAAATGTAACTTGAATCCATTTATTTTTCTCCATCTTCACTAGTGCTACCACCTATATTAAGTTTCCATTCTGGTAGACTATTTCTGAAGCTTAGATAAACCAAACAGCTGTTTTAAATGGATTTCTTGCTTTTCCAAATTATCCTCTCCTTGTATCCAGTCACTTCTTATAATTACATCTATATATATATCACCTCAATACCTAAAACCCTTGCCTGAATTTCCATAGCTAGTCCCATCACTCCAGAACAATTAGCATGGCTCATTGCATCATGCCTGACCCATCACTTGGGAAAACCTCCAGACTCTTCTAGTAATTAAAAATTAATGAGATAATTTTCTAGCTTGGGAAATAAGAAAACAGGAAAAAAGAATAAACTCAAATACAACTGAACAATAAATGATAAAAATTCAAGCAAAAATAGGTCAAGTAAAAAACAAAAAACTTTCCAATAATGCCAAAACTTTGTTATTTGAAATAATTAGATCAACTAACCTTTGAGAAGATGATCCATAGAAAAGGGGAAAAAAGCCTTAAAATAGTATGTAAAGAGGATCATAAGTATAAATTCAGGAGGAACTAAGCCCATAATAAAAAGCAAAAAATTTTATGTTAGTATATTTGAACACTTAGGTGAAAGAGATAAACAACAGAAAAATAGAAAATTATAAAACTGTCTAGAAAAATTAAACATGAAATGTTGCCATAACCCTATGAAATTTTAATCTTAAATTCACTATCCACTCACCCAAATAAAAACAATTTATGAAAGTTTTCAAAAAACTAGTAATTCTAATTCAATGTATTTTTTTAATAGAAAAAAGGTGGTTGTTTTCCCATATTCAGTATATGAGGTTAGTATAAATTTGGTATCAACAGCAGAGAAGTACAGTATGAAATAGGTCAAACCCACTAATAATAGAAGTTCAATACTCCAAAAGCCTTATTAGTATTGAGAACTGAATGTTTAATAAATCACAACCAAGTTGTACACTGTTGTTTTCAAATGGTTTTAAATTAGAATAATTAATGCACTGAGTGATCAAGAACATAGGAAAACTCTCACTTGGATGAAATCAACCTGAATTCAACATCCTTCCCAATTCTTAGCAAACTGAAGTTTTTGTTAATGTGATCAAGATTTCACCAAAAACATTCATGGCAAATATCTCCAACACTCTAACAGTTCTATTACTCTGGTATGGTCTTGATACTAATGAGGAACAAAACAAGAATGTTTGCTTCCTCAAATAGCTGGAGATTTTTGTAAAGGCTTGACTAGAGTCTTGGTTCTCTGTATGATATCCACTGGCGCTGAAACTTCCAATGTGGCCACTACACTGTCAGCTCTAGTGGTCGGGCTGGGAGAGTTGCAATGGCTTGAAGATGTTTATCACTGGTCTCTCTCTCTGTGTCGTCTCCACATGGTTAACTTGGCTCCCTTATGTGAGCACCCTGGGGTGGTCATACTTATAATGTGGCTGCCAATTTCACCCAGGCTGATTGTTTCAAGAAATCAAAGCAGAAGTTGCAAGACTACTTATAACATAGCCTCAGACAATAGGCAGCGTTACCTCTGCCAAACTGATTCAAATATCAGGGGCTGTGCCCCATTTATGGGTCATCTTGGACAGCTAAAATCATTCATCTCAGAACTTAAAGTAGGTTTTTTTTTTTTTTTAGTTTCCAGTGACTTTAATAGAAATGTAATACCTGCTTGATGTCCTCTTTCTTTACAGAGGGTTCTTAAAGTCTACGTGTATCTTCTTTTTACTTTGTCTCCATAGAATTTAATACAGGTACTTGCACATAAAAGGTTCTTAAATGGGTGATGTACCATTGAACATGATTACAAAAATTCTGCTTTTGATTTTTATGTTAGCCTAGATGCTTAAAAATTTAATGTTCTAATATCTCAATGATATTAGCGCTCAATTTTCCTATTTATTGTATTAAAACACCATATCTCAAATTAACTTATTTTCTTATTTGTTTGCTTATCAGAGTTTACAGGCTAGCCCTCTGAAACTTTTAGGAGAAAAACTATTTCCCTAGTTCTTCCTTTAAGGCAATTTCCTTTCTTGAAGTCAAATTTCTCTCTCTCAGCAAAACAAACAAGCAGCATACCAACAAACAGTTCTCTTTTCTCTGTTGACATTTACACTGAGGTCTGGCATGATCACTTCATCAGCTGTTTTCAGTTAAATTTCCCAGGCTGTTGCTGGGTAAAAGAGTAAACATCTTGCTTTTTAAAATGGCCCCAAATCTTTTAAATATCAATCACTATCATATAGACAAGTTAATGCACAATTATAGATATAGCAGTTTGGGTTTTTTTTTTTTCCAGCACATATACCTATTAACCTCTTGTTTTACCCCACCAAATTCAGGCTAACACACCAATTACTGATTTAATATTTGCTTTGTTCATCTTATTCTGTAATAATTAAGATATTTATTCTAATTTTAGAAGACCTTTTTCCATACTAAGACATGAATGAATTTAGTTACCAACTACAGAACATCTGATTAAAGTAAGAAAAATTGTTAAATACTTCCCTTTTCATTTTGAAATATATTTATCCATTGGGCTGAAACATGTCATTTACAGGAATGGTCTGTGGTAGCCCACAGTGGGTATTCAGAGGCTGATAAATTCATTCCAGTGAGTTTGTGCTCAAATTTGCATAAAAAATTGCAATCATGTAACAATTTTTGTGTGTGTATGAACAGAAGCAATAGAAATATGTATTTGTATAGTTCAAAAATGTCATTTGGAAATAATAGCCCTTAGTCTCTCCTAATGTTTCAGGAAGAATAAAGACAGCCAAAAGAAAATCAAAATCCTTCAATGGAGTGAATTAAATTTACAGGATGAATAGGTTGTTTTTTTTTTTTCTTAAAGATTTTATTTATCTACCAGAGAGATATAACAAGTAGACAGAGATGCAGGCAGAGATGGGGGGTGGGGGGAGCAGCTCCCTACTGAGCAGAGAGCCCAATGTGGGTCTCGATCCCAGGACCCCAAGACCATGAACTGAGCTGAAGGCAGAGGCTTAACCCACTGAGCTGCCCAGGTGCCCCCAGGATAAATTGGTTTTGAGGGGATTTTGAACAATGCTGATTATGGACAGAGGCATTAAGGAGAATAGGTTTTGTTTGTTTTTTAAATAAGGATACTTGCAGAACATACAGAAATTTTCAAAGTGAACTCAAGTATCTCTGAGATAAAGAACTAGTCTTGGCCTTCAGAAAGCTTGGTACTAGTCATTTGATGGATTCAGTGACATTCCAAGAAGAGACAATAGAGAAGTGACGTGAAGAGTATCTGCCCCAGGGTGGGAAAACACATGATATATTCTATTTGTGTATGTCAGTAGCCAAGATTAAGGCTCTGCCATGGGCTTAAGCACAGTTCCACAGTGAGCAAAATAGTACCATATTTGTATTTTTATCCCTAGAAAATAATAGCTATCAGATGAGAAATGGTGATGTGGTTGTGTTTTGTTCTGTTTTATTCCTGAATTCAGGAAGAGGTCAGTCTCCTGCTTTCCCTTCATTGCATCACATTATTGTCTCTCCTTCATTCAGAGAACTTGAGAGAGTAAAACTAAAGTCCTATTTTAGAAATACCTCTAAAGGAAGGAAGGCAAGCTTTGTGACACTTCAACATAAGTGAGATTTTTTTCCTAATTCTACAGTTCACCCAAAGTGGATGAAAATTGAAACTTCATGAGGGGATGAGATAACTTTCTACCAATCATACAACAATAACTAAGCATCCGTTTTAATTGGGTTGGTGTCGAAGAGCATGAAGGAAACCTGTGAAAGATAAAATTATACACTTTAAGCCACAGTTTTACAAAATCTTTCCCAACAGCATAAATAAGACAGATAATTCTCACTCGAAAAATTCCAATGTGACAGAAATTTAATGTGCCATTACCGGTATGTACTTTCTATAGGAAAGAAATATTGGGGCAAAATGGAGATAAAAGGCTTTGGTTTCAAAAAGCAGAAATGGAACTTAGGTTCAGGGAAATCCCAGCAAGTTGTTTATAATCTCACTGCATTGAGTTTTATGCTCAGTCCTTCACAGTGGATAGCGGGACAGGATATGCGAATTAACTTAAAATAATTAGGACCCTTCATTAGACAAGGTGGTAGGGTGAATCTAGAGAATCATATGGCTAAAAATGAGGATGTAAATTCAGATGGGAAAATGAGAATACTGTGGAAAGCAGAAAAGGGAAAGCCGATGATGGAAAAATGTATTAGGCTAATGCTAGCTACTCTAACAAAGACACAGAAATGAAAAATAGTTCAACTCTATTCTAGTGTATAGGTGAACAGGTGGGTGTGATGGCTTTCAGAGACCCAGGCTGGTGAAGGCTCTGCTGTCTTCAACATACACTTTTTTTTTTTTTAAACAGCAGGCCTGGCTTTTATTGTCATCAAAGCTCCTGGTGACTCCGAGTGGCAGTCCTGGGGAAGCCCTGAGCATGTGAGCCACTTGTTCTCAAAGGTCAAAGGCAAAGCCAGAACCTGGGTTTTTCATCCTGAGCCCCAGATCCACGCACATCAAACCAGCAGACTTGGAGTCAGAGGGGAATTCAGAAATTTAGCACTGAAAAGGCATTGCCTTAGAAATGTGGCCCTCACTTCTGCTGAGAGCACAGACCAGGACATGAGCGTCCGCAGCAGGCATGAGGGTGCCCTACAGTGTCAAGGCCTGTCCAGCCAGCTGAGCAGACTGTTCCACTGTCCCCAGCACACTGCAGTGGCCCACAGTGGTAGCCTCCCAAGCATGTGGACACTCATCGCCCATCACGCTTGGCCTCCTGACTGTGCCTCTGTCAGCCCTGGACACTTCAGAGGGAAGGATGCTGGTGCCCACAACTGGCAGCACCGTGATGCACCACCGGTAGCTCTGACTTGAGGGCAGCTCTCTGCACACTTGCAGAGTGTGAGAAAGCTAACCCTGTTGGCATCTCGATCTGGGACTAGACTTCCAGTCTCCAGTAGTGTGGGAAAACAAATTTCTCTTACACCTATGGTTTTCTGTTATTACAACACAACCAACTAATACATCTGTATTTCCCTTCAATTTTCTGTGCTTAGAGAAGACGTTCACCATCGAACCTAAGGCCTATGATTTGTGAAGCTTCATTCAACACCACAATTCACTATGAGCTCACTTGGCATCACTGTTGTTTCATGATCCATGTGGAACTGGGTAGAATCCTCTCGCTCCCAAGGTCTCATTTTCTGTATAGGATCACTATCTCTACAATCAACCTGAACTCTTTTTTAAGTTCACAGCCTGGGCTTCGGTCCTCTCAGCAACATCTGTAAGACACTACAGGTAAAAGAGAATCCAGTGAAACAGCGCTTGACCTTGAAAGACGTGGCCCTTTCACCAACAAAAGCTTTTGGTAATAACTGTCAGTCACACTGTCCCATGAGCTTATTGAAGACTCCAAATGACTTTGTCATGTGTACTATTTCCTGTATGAGGAAACAAACTTAGATTGGTTAACTTTTCTAAGATTACACAACTTATTGCCATCAATGTTTTTCTTGGTTTTCCAACTATGTCACATCAGTGTGTCACATACCATACAATCTCTTTTAAATGTTGACAAATGGAGAATATGGACCTATCATTTCTTTGTTTTGCCTCTACTTTAGTCACTAGATTTCCTTAGATTAGCTGGCAGTGGGTTTATGTATGAGGATATCAGCATTCTAAAAAACTTAATATGAGAGGATTTAAAATAATGGTTTCCTCAGGCACAGAATGAACTTATCCCTTAGTTCACGTCTTTTTTTTTTTTTTTTTTTCTAACTTGCTTGAGGTGTTTCATCATTTCAGTGACCTACTTACCAATATCTTTGTAACCATGCATTTTCAAGGTTCAAAAAATGTAGTCTTTAACTAAGGAAGCCCTAGGGAGTTAGTCACAAGTTGGAATGGCTCAGACTAACACAACTTAAATCCTTTCTAACTACTACCACAAAACACACACACACATACCGGGTTTCAGTTACAAGCGCACTTTTCTTTAGGAGAAAAGCTTTACGCAATGTGGAGTTTTAGACATGGATGTAAGGCTTAACAGCAGTCCTATTTTACGTCTCCATTTAAATGAAGTGATTGAGCTCACTCTAAGAAGTATAAGCAGCTATACCCTTTAGCCTAATTTTGGAGGTGTGGGCTACATAATTCTGTGATCACATTTACTGACTACTGATGCTACAATAAAGTCAAAGTCTGAGGGCTCGTGCCATATTTCTCAATTTGCAAGCCCTTTACTTATAAGTGAGCTTTTGATAGAGAAGACTGAAAAGCTCTTAATAACAATAATACCCAAAGAACAATACCTTAAGAGGAATAATACATATATTTTAAAGGTTCAGTCTAAAAGTTTTGTGGCTAAGTATTTGATAAATTGTACATTCCTGCATTTTGAGATGGATAGAAAATGCAAGGCCAATATGCGTCCTTTTCCTTAAAACTACATTACAACTCAAACCGTCTCATTGTTCATCTCAAATTTGCCTATAAAAAGGTTTTTTAAACTAGAAGAATGGGAAACAATGTTGAAGACACACAGAGCTTCAAGGGCCCATCAGTTCCTCACTGTGCTATAACTCTCACAGCAAATGCTTTTGATTTTCATCACGTACTGGACCCATTTGCTTTGCACACCCACCCTTCCAATTCATTCAAAGCTGTGCTCTGTATCTTCTTTTGGCTCCCAGTACATTATTGTCATAGCTGCTGTTCCACACTTCGAGTCCACAGTGATATTTATTAATAAGAAACCAGACATCTTTAAACAACAGCAGTTGCTATACCTTACACAAAATGACAAGTGTTGACAATAATTTCAAATACACCCAAAGCTGTAGCTTTACCTGGTAGCGACATCCAAGACCATGTAAGTTGCCTCAGGCCTTTTACAGATTTTACCCATGTAACTGCAATTTACTCTGAAATGGTAAATAAATCCATCAATATCTACCATTTCTGGTTTAGTGCTATGGGAAGTACTAATCAACTGCACTATTTCCACCTACCTGGAAGGTTCCCCTCCACCCAAGGCATTCAGTTCATATATTGCTCTAGGAGCTACTGCCTCTTCTGGAACATTCTTTGGCAACACAGTTTGGCCCTTGCTTAGGACTAAGCAGTCTCTTCTCTCACAACAAATTATAACCCTGCATCTCTCAGCTGTTCTTAATGAGGTAACTGAACATCTCTCAGCACAACCGACATAATATGACTCAGCTTTTCCCTAACTGGTTGTCTTTTTTTAAAGAAAGGAACCAGACCATTTGGCCAAAACCCCAAAACTGTGCTCATCAATTTCAAGTAGAGACCCATTTATGGCAACTAAGTATATTTAATTAAAATTCTTCCATCGGTTTGCCTAAGGAATCAAAGTTTATTGAAATACAAATACAAAACATTTTTTATTTTTCTGTATTTGTTGCTAACAGTGCTTGGAGAATGTTCTTTTTACCTCTGCATGATAAGCTTCATTAACAGTAATTATGAACCCTTTCGTCACTTTCTGGGTACTTTCAGGTAATTAAGATGGTTTACTACAAGTAATATTTTAATTTCACATTGGGTACAAAGCCCTCCTCATCCAGCCACCAATAACAGCTTATTGGTATTGTTCACCCATTAGCTCATAGAACTCAGACTGACATAAAAGTAAATGTGGGAGGATTCTTCTTATAGATCCCCTCTTTGTTTCCTGGGCTTATCTCTCTGTCTCTCTGGTTTATAGCCGGGAAGGAGAAGCAGTCCATATTAAGTTACCTGTCATGTTTTGGGCCCGTCACTGCTGTTTCCTTACCTATGTACATGGCAGTGGGATCATTGTTCCCCTCCCCTTTGCTTATTAAACTCACTGTCTGCAGGGTTACTAAATCCCAAGCAGCTCTCAAGCACATTTTTTCAACCCCTGAGAGATTCAACTTAATCTCCATCATTAATCTCCATCATGGAGGCACAATGATGCACACCTCAGATGTAGGTCATTTTTTGTCCAAACTGTGGTGGTCTCCAGTAACCTCCAAGCTCACCCGTTTCTAGAGCACAACTTTGGACCTAAGAAAAAATGAGCAGGACCAATCTTCTCCATCTTTCAGCAACCCAGAAACTGAAAGGCTAGCTCTTATCTCTTCAATACATGGCCATATCACCAATTTCACAATGTTAAATCCTTCTCCAGAACCAGAGATTTGGAAAAGTCAACAAACTTTTCACTCAAGTAACATCCACTAAAATCATATTGGTCACCCTTTTATTAACAACTCCTACAAAACTCACACATACATTCTCTGTATTGATTTGCTATTGCTGCATATCAAACCACCCCTAAACTCATCCCCTAAGGACAGTCATTCGTGGTCACTAATGCAAACTTCACTTTGAACTTGATGCTCTTTCCGGGATGAAGGCTGCCCTATTTGAGAATTTCCGGTAATAAATTATTTTCACCAGTATTTCACAACATCCAGCTATATCTCACAATGGGAGTTCTTCTAATTAGAACTCTTTCCTCTAACAAAATGATTTTTAATCAAAAAGACAAAGATTATTAGAGATACAGCTGAAAGATAATCAAAGCTGGTGTTTCTGAAAAGAAAAGAGTTAGTGTCTCATCAGGTCCCACTCAAGTGCCCTGTGATCAAATACCTTTGGAATAAAGTTGATAACCATTTTTCTCTTACAAAGATTAATGAACCACAAATGTACAATTAGGTCTCTGAGTCATGGAGAACCAGAATCACAGGCTTTGCTTTCTGCCACTACCATTTACTACCGAGGTAGGAGCAATTGACTTGACATTCTTACTTCTCAGACTCTTCTCTATGAAACAAGAGCAGTGATAAGAACTTTGACCTCATAGGGTGAAAATAATGGAAAAAAAAACCATATATATATAAACTCTATACCTAATCCATACATTTAATACTTACTTACTTAATAAATGGTACATACTTAATAAATGGTAAATAGGATTGCTATAAATATTTCTCTAACTTATTTGACCATGGAAGCCTATTATGAAAAGTTCTGGATTAGGAATGCATTTAATGAGAAAAAATTGTGTATTCCTTTTTCTTTGTCCCATTTGATTCTGGGCCTTAAATAAGTCACTTTTTAACCCTTGCCTTGAATTTGTAGGCATTATTGAGACTTCTAAGAAGTCAAACATCATCTGTTTCATTAAAAAAGCCATTTTTCCTTTTACATAAATGGAAATAAGAGTTTCTAACTTCACACTCTCAGATGACTAACTGCTACATTAAGTAAGGCTGACTGAAAGAGAGTGAAAGAAAACACACATGGTCTAAGAAAAGAATTAGATTAGAGCCACATGAATATGTGGTTTGAGAATCTGGGCATTAAGGTAATGAAATGGTCCCAGAAGCTCAAAGGAATTGTATGATAAAAATGTTTGTATGAGTTAATTAATAAAATCATGTAGTAGTAATTAAGACATAGATTTAGGCTTCTTTTCTCCCCTCTCTGTGTCTTATCAAGTCGTAAACCAAAGGAAAATGAGAGATCAGAGAAAGGACAGTGTTGTCAAATACAAAGGCAAATTCAGCAGAAGCATGGTCGGAATGAAAGTTAAAAGTGACAAATGCGAGGGTTGCTGGGGGGAGGGGGCTTGGGAGAGGGGGGTGAGGTTGTGGACATTGGAGGAGGTATGTGCTATGATGAGTGCTGTGAAGTGTGTAAACCTGGCGATTCACAGACCTGTACCCCGGGGGATAAAAATATATGTTTATAAAAAATAAAAAATAAAAAAATTATTTAAAAAAAAAAAAGTGACAAATGCAAATTTCTGCCAGATCAAAAGTCTCCTTGCCAACCTCCCTGACAGACTGGTCAATGATAGAGACTCACTGCTTGTCCACATAGGCTTAACATCTACCTCTCATTTGGCGGAATTTTTAAAAGTACTAAATTAAGCTAAGTTCTGCATCCAAAAACCTGCCAGCATTGGGTGTGCTTCTACCTTCTAAATGGAAACAAAGTAAGTCTAACCTCTCTTTCAGTGTGCAATCTTTCATTCATTTGGAAAGAGACAGAAGCCTCTCAAGTCTTTGTTCCTTTAGCTTAAATGTATCCAGTTGATACAGAATCTACAGGAAACTGAGCTTCCAAGTAATTCACTAACCTGAGCTTTGTAGATTACTAGGTTGAATCTAGTAGGTTTGTCTAGTAGCCACACTGACATTCACATGTATCTCCCCTAAACCTTCCCATTGAGGATACACATAACGTTGTGAATATATTCATCTTACTTGCTTTACATTCTACAATATAACCAATTCTGAGTTTGTCTTCAGATAAAGGCAACAGAAATTTGTTATTAGCTAGGTGTTTCCCTTCTGGACCTGAGTCATAAAAGAATCTGAATACAATGCTGAGAATTCCCATCAGGTAAAGCAAATTTGCTATCAAATATAGACCACTGAGTGACGTATATTATCAGGAAAGTAGGTTTTCTGTGCACTTACAGAGCACATAGCACAGAAGCTGGAGCAATGCTAAGTGGTTTGCCTACAGCTCTGTCATCTAACATATACTACAAAGATAGATGAGCTTCAAGTTCATTGGGAAAATCCAATCATCTGGAGAATAACACGACTTAAAAATGAACCCAGAGAAATACAGGTGATCACAAGATTAAAACAAAAACAAAAACATGGTTTCAGGTTTGTTGCTAAGCAGTTCTTGATTCAAGGACATAAAAGGACAAGGTAGGTTGTGTTACCTTAATTCTTCCACATGTTTCAGGGACCTAATTTCTTGTGTTCTAACAAATAAATAGAAAAAGAAGTAGGAAGAATAATATTTTAAAAAGCCAATGATCATCAGTTACCTTCACCTCACTGCTGAAATGTTTTGTTTCTGACAGCAAGGGGAAGAAACTTAATTTTTAATTCAAGAAATCTATTAATAGCATGATCAATGATTCAAAGCTGAGTATTATGGATTCCAGAAACCTTCAGGAAAACATTTTACTTGATTTTTAATTGCGGATTCAAAAGTAACACTGACATTTTACACACAGAATACTTTTTTTCTGAAGTTCAAAATACACAGGATAATTCACTGATTACATAAAATTAATAGCAGAAGCCTATTTGTGGATTAAAATATATTTGTCTGTTTTAGCCAGAATGTATCTACCATAGTGGCAATGAATTTTTGTGCTGCAGAAAGAAGAACAGTAAAACCATCACTAAAATCAGACTCAGTCCAGGATTCCATCACTCTGCTACCCTTGAAAAACCACTGCTTTTCCTGTCTACTTTAGTCCTCAGGCTGCACTCAAGCTGAACACATTTCATAACCCTGCAAAGTACCTCAAAGTACCTGCCAAGAACAAAACAGAAAGTGTACCAATACAGTGACCTTACTTAACTGGGTATCTTAGTTTTATGCTGCTATCACAAGTAGAGGAAATTAAATTTTTAAGAACACATTTGAAAATGACCTGAAGGTTCACTGTTAAATCCCAACTAAGGAAATTACAATGAGACTACAGTTCACACAATGTACTATCTTAGCCCCTAATTTTGTTGGCAGGCTAAGGTTTCCCACAAGATTACAAATTAATAAAAACT
The DNA here is from genome assembly GCF_022355385.1 of Mustela nigripes. NCBI lineage: Eukaryota > Metazoa > Chordata > Mammalia > Carnivora > Mustelidae > Mustela > Mustela nigripes. The sequence continues at coordinate 91,867,257 of NC_081568.1, forward strand.
AAAGGCAACACAAGAAACTGAAAGCTACAAGTCTAAGTAAGCATAAGTACAACTGCACTACTGGGTATTTACCCCAAAGATACAGATATAGTGAAAAGAAGGATCATATGCACTCCAATGTTCATAGCAACAATGGTCACAATTGCCACACTATGAAAAGAGCCAAGCTGCCTTCAGCAGACAAATAGATAAAGAAGATATGGTCCATATGTACTATGGAGTATTAGGCCTCCATCAGAAAGGATGAATACCCAACTTTTATATCAACATGGATGGAACTGGAGGAGATTATGCTGAGTGAAATAAGTCAAGCAGAGAGAGTCAGTTATCATATGGTTTCACTTACTTGTGGAACATAAGGAATAACACAAAGGACATTGGGAGATGGAGAGAAGTGAATTGGGGAAAATTAGAGGTGGAGACGAACCATGAGAGACTGTGGACTCTGAGAAACAAACTGAGGATTTTAGAGGGGAGGGGGTGGGGGGTTGGGTTAGCCCAGTGATGGTTATTAAGGAGGGCACATATTGCATGGAGCACTGGGTGTTATATATGCAAATAATGAATCATGGAACACTATACCAAAAACTAATGATTTACCGTGTGGTGACTAACATAACAAAACATACTTACATACATACATACATACATAAATGTAACTAGTATAGAAAACCATGTTTTTTTTTCTTAAAAACTTTAAGGGATCTACAGAGGAGGCAAGGTAACCTTATTTTATGACTCTGCATAAAACTGGATTTAGAGATACAGCAGTGATCAAAAGAAAAAAAAACCCCACTTGTCTATTTAGGAAAAGCTGTTAGTGATTTTTAATACAGGTAGCATTTCTAAGAACTCTTAAGTGTTTCTCTAGAAATGCTGAATAAAATGCTGTGTTTACCTTGCTTTCAACTTGGAAAGTTTTCTGCTTTCCTAGACACTGAAAAGCTGCAGACCAAGAAGTTGTTCAGAGACAACTGAGCATCAATTTTGCTTTCTTTCTTTGAATGAGCTTATGGCCTTATTAATGTATGTGGTTTAAAAAAAAAAAAATTCCCAATGGGGATATAATTCCATGTGTCCTTTGCACTGGGCAAGATTCTTACTGAATGGATAGCTATGTGCCCGCATAAGAAAGCCAGTGTCACAGAAAAGTCTTCCAAGCATGTTCCATTGGCTCCTGCTTAGTAGAGCTACTTTGATTCTGTTGTGTTCAACATGTTCTACCAAATACATTTGTAATTTATAGCAGATGTATCTCCCCAGTCCTTTATTTATCTGCACTGCTGCAGAAACATGTAATAGATTTTCTTTTCCTGTTACGAAGAGGTTAATAGCAGTCACTGTCGACTTATTTATATATTGTTTGAAAAAAGAAATGAGCTATCTTTGGACACTTCTCTAACAAAGCTCCAAGAAATCCTTCAGTGCTTCTGGTTTACTTCTCTCATTGTGAAAAATACATAGAGTGTGTTGCAGAGAAGAATCTTAGAACCGAAAATCTTCCAATTTTCAAGGTTGAAGAAAGATTTCCATATAGATTTCATAAACTGAACAAGGCTGTAATGTCTTAAGAGTGACCAAAATTAACTTAAAGAGAATGTATGTAAAAAATGCCCACTCAAAACTTTGAGTTGTCCATAAAATGTTTTCACTCCTATTTTACCTAGCCTTACCCTTATGACTCATGATGTTAAGCACTTTTGATATGAATCAAATTACCAAATATAAAATCTACCTTGCATTCTTTGGATAATCTTCATCTGTTTCTAGTGCATTAACATTTTTTAATATTGCTAGATTATATTCCAAATATGTTGCTACAGATTATTGTGTACAAGTTCAAGAAAAGCATTAGTCTAATTTTAATTTCTTTGATGTCCTTACCTGACTTTGGTATTAATGTTGTGCTTGCTTAATGAAACAAGCTGGTAAATATTCTCTTTATTTCACAGACAAGTTTATGTATGTTTTGTATTTTCTTTAAATATCTGAATCTACTAGTGAAGGTATCTTGTCCTAAAGGTTGTTTTGTGGAAAAATTTTAATTACAAATTAAATTCAAGAAACAAATGACTTTTTGGATATTCTATCCCTTCCTCTATTATTTGTGGAAGTTATTTTTTCATGGATTTGTGTGTATGACCAAGGTTTTTTAAATTGGCTTAAAAATGATGAAAATAGGGGCACCTGGGTGGCTCAGTGGGTTAAGCCGCTGCCTTCGGCTCAGGTCATGATCTCAGGGTCCTGGGGTCGAGTCCCGCATCGGGCTCTCTGCTCAGCAGGGAGCCTGCTTCCCCTCTCTCTCTCTGTCTGCCTCTCCGTCTACTTGTGATTTCTCTCTATCAAATAAATAAAATCTTTAAAAAAAAAAATGATGAAAATATCTCATCATTGTTTCAATATAATATAATACTGAATTCCTATAATTCTTGATGTTTGATGGTCTGTGTTTTTTTTTAATTATTATTCCTTAATCTTTTAAGTCTTGGGATTATCAACTTTATCAACATTTCAATGAAATAACTTTTGTTACTATTAGTATTTCTTATTGTTTCCTTCCTTTGATATAATCTGACTTATTTTGGTTTAAATTACTCCTCTTACTTTAATCTCAAGAAATTTATTTTCATCTTTAAATATTTAAAGCTATAAGTTTCCTCTTTATGATTCCATAAGATGTATCCCAGAAGATGAGGAGTTTTGTTTTCATTATCAGTTAAAAATGTTCTCTAGTTACACTGTGATTTCCCGGCCCATTTGTCATTTTTTAAAAATTTAGTTTTATTTTTTTCAGTGTCCTATTTGTCATTTTTAGGTATGTTCCTTCAATTCTAAGTATTTGGGTACTTTTAAAATGAAAGTCTCCCTTTTACTAATTTCTAATAAAAGTCCACTGTTGACATTAAAACTGTTATGACTACAGTGCTTTCAAGTTATTAGGATTTATTTTAATAAACAGAGCATCCTGGAACAAACTGGCCTGTGTCCACTTCAGCTCTCCAGCATGGGGAGACATTCACAAATGTGAATTTGTGCTAAACCTCATGAATCGTGAAAGAAATGCCTATCAAATTAGTGATACCACTATAAGGTATCACTAATCAGAGTGGCTAGTATCAGAAAGATAAGAAATAACAAGTGATGGCAAGGACATGGACAAAAGGGAATCCACATGCACTGTTGGGGGGAATGTAAATTGGTGCAGCCACTATGGGAAAGAGTATGGAAACCCAAAATGATTAAAAAAAAATACAATTATCACACAATCTGATAATTCCTCCACTGGGTATAGAAAACAGAAACACTATTTTGAAAAGATATATGCACCTCAATTTTTTTTTCATTATGTTGTACATGTGAAACTAATATAACAGTGTATGTCAATTATACCTCAATTAAAAACATAATAAACAATTTATTTCATCACCCAGCATAAGGTCTATCTAGCTGAAAGGAGCCATGTGCACTCAGGAAAAAAAAATTCGGGGGATATATTATTCTATATATTCCAGTTAGATGAAGTCGGTTGATAGTGCTGTTCAAATCTTCTATATCCTGATTCATTTTCCCCCTTCAGTGTTCAATCAATTACAAAGGAGAGGAAATTATAAATATATAATGTATTTTTATCCCCAGTGGTATAGGTCTGTGAATGGCCAGGTTTACACTCTTCACAGCACTCACCATAGCACATACCCTTCCCAATGTCCATAACCCCACCCCCCTCTTCCGACCCCCTCGCCCAGCAACCCTCACTTTGTTTTGTGAGATTAAGAGTCACTTATGGTTTGTCTCCCTCCTGATCCCATATTGTTTCATTTATTCTTTACCTACTCCCCAAACCCCCCATGTTGCATCTCCATTACCTCATATCAGGGAGATCATATGATAGTTGTCTTTCTCCAATTGACTTATTTCGCTAAGCATGATACCCTCTAGTTCCATCCATGTTGTCGCAAATGGCAAGATTTCATTTCATTTCATTTTGATGGCTGCACAGTATTCCATTGTATATATATACCACTTCTTCTTTATCCATCCATCTGTTGATGGGCATCTAGGTTCTTTCCATAGTTTGGCTATTGTAGGCATTACTGCTATAAACATTCAGGTGCACGTACCCCTTTGGATCACTACATTTGTATATTTAGGGTAAATACCCAGTAGTGCAATTGCTGGGTCATAGGGTAGTTCTATTTTCAACTTTTTAAGGAACCTCCATGCTGTTTTCCAGAGTGGTTGCACCAGCTTGCATTCCCACCAACAGTATAGGGGGGTTCCCCACAAAGGAGAGGAAATTAAAGTCTCCAAGCATAATTTTAGATTTTTCTATTTATTCCTTTAGTTATGTCAATTTTTATTTTTGTTCTATTGTTAAACTATTGTTAGATCATGTATTCTGAATAAACTGACACTTTTTATCATTATATACTGACACACTTTATTTCTTGTAACACCCTTTGCATCTTGTCTATTTCATCTGATCCTAACATAGATACCCATCTTCATTGCTTGTATTTCATTCTGTGCTTCAATGTGTATCATTTCTTTTGATTAATTTTCAAGTCCACTGGTTCTTCTATTGTGTTCAATACACTCTTAATATCATAGTCCGAATTTCTTGATTTGAGGTACTGAGGATTTCCGTTCTAGACTTTCTAGTTTACTCTAACAGTTTTCCAATATTTTTAAATTTCTGATTTCTTTACCCATTATGTTCACCTATTTCTGTGTTTTACTTTTACCATACTTTTCATATATTACTTGCAGTCTATCAATCATCACTGGGTCTTTTTCTAGTGACTTTATCATAACAGTATATGTACAATAAATTTGTGCTTGGGGTAGACAATCTATATTCTACTAGCTTCTTCTGTAAAGTATTGAGTTATGACCTAGTATGCAATTAAATCACTAGTAGATCCCTTTCATCTTTTATGGCTTAGTTTTGGGTTTTATTATGGCAGGTGTATTTCTCTAAGTCCTAATTTAGGAAGATTTTTCTGCTGCTAACTCTGCTCAGTGTTTTCAGCTCCTAGATGTTACTTTCCAGTGTTGCTTGCATTCTTGCCCCACATGGGTACAGGAAAGGAATTAGCCTACAAACAGTTTTATTTTAAATCTATGTTGCAAAAGTATGGTCAAAAATTAGGAGGGTTAGTTTCACAAAGTTACTATGCCATCATCCGAATCTGAAAGTACATTTCAGAAGTTGTGAAAAATACAAAAGAATGTAAAAAAAAGTATACTGTAAAAAGACCCAGAAGTTGCATAAAAGCTAAAGAAATCCAAATCAAGTAGGGACTATAGGTATTAATAATATCTTAATATTACTTCACTCATTCTTTACAAAACTATCATACTTGTGTAAAATTTTAATAGCAGAAATTGAGTTAGGGTGGTGGTCTTGTTGACTCTTAAATATCTTCAATTTTTCTGGAAATCTAAAACTGTCTAAAAAGAAAAGCTGTCTTGGGGCGCCTGGGTGGCTCAGTGTTATAAGCCTCTGCCGTTGGCTCAGGTCATGATTTCAGGGTCCTGGGATCGAGCCCCGCATTGGGCTCTCTGCTCAGCAGGGAGCCTGCTTCCCCCCTCTCTCTGCCTGCCTGTCTGCCTACTTGTGATCTCTCTGTCAAATAAATAAAATCTTAAAAAAAAAAAAGGCTGTCTTCAAAAAAATCACCTATCATCTTCATAAAAGAAAACTATGGAATATCTATCTGTCCTTTCATACACATATATTGTATTTAATCAGTATTATGTTGCAATCCACTTATTTCTCTACTAAACATACCTTGAACAATTTCCCAAGTACTTAGATATTCTTCAAATAGCCTAAAGGATTTCATCACATGGGTATATAATAATGTAACTATTCTCTTTTCATTTGATTTTATGGTTATTTCCTATGTTTTTAGTTTATAATAGGAACATTCATATCCTCAGTGAATATTATGGGGCAAGTCTCTAAAATTACAATTAATGAGTCTCTGATACAATTATTATTCTGTTGATACAAAGTTGCCAGATTGCTCTTCATAGTGTTTTGTAGTATACTTATTTCTTGCCAAAAGATGTTTTTATTCATCAGTGAGTTTTTATCACTTAAGTCATGCTCAGATTAGTTGAGATCAACCCAAAGGGAATGAGAATGCCATTTTTCCCCCTCACTACACCCCTGATACATTTTCTTTTTTTGTTGTTGTTTTTTTGTTTTTAACCTTTGCCAATGTAAATACATTTGTATATCAGTTTGTATTTCATAGTTCACATGTGATCTTTCCTTGTTATATTTGATTAATCAGAGCTTAAGAAATAAATAGTTAATTTTTAAACATATATCTGTTCATCACTTGCCATTACTAGACACTGGTTAATGGGGTAGATTTAATGGTGAGAAAGAAATACACCTCACAGAGCTCTTTGTGTATCATTTTGGATACATAATAAAGATGGTTGCATTTAGTGTATAGTTCAAGCTGTGAGACAAAGTGCTATGAAATTATGTAAGATAAAGCCAAAAAGACCTTGGAATTACATATTGATGTTTACTGCCCACATTCTTATTGGAGTGTTGCTCTCTAAATCACTTATAGTTTATTACTCACTGTTTGTTAATTTCACTTTTTATACTTTTGCAGTTATTCATTTTTAGAAGAAAAAATAAAAGTCCAGACAGAAAATCAACATGCATAACTATACACCAGAAAGCATCAAATAACTTCAAGCACTGTCTCTTCCAGTGAGTGTCTTAACACGTGGAGCACTGAGAACAAGGTTTAACACTGGCTGTCCTCCCTTTCATTGACTTCTGCCATATCCACTCGTGCTAGTAATACATTCTTCATGATTATTCTTGATCACATTGGCAGCTGCCCTGATTGTCTATGCATGGGATTGCAAAATCCCATTGAAATAGTCAAGGGATCTCTACTAACGATTATTAGTCAGTTCAGTTACAGAAAGGTCAGACAAGACTCGGCTCTCCCACAGCGTGCTAGAGTATTTTATCATCAGGTAATGGACACCCGTGCAATAACCCAGTCCTCACTGTCTTCTCCATTTACTCATTATCTAGAGAAAAGTATCAAGGACTAAAACATATACAATTGGCAACTTTGCTACATTAGGTCATATCAAAATCTCGGCGAAGCTTATTATTACATGTGTTTTCGAAGACTACAATTTTAGTTATAGGTGTAACTCACCACCACAAAAACAATGTAAAAATGAACAATGAGCTGAAGCTCAATTAACATTATTTAATAGAAGCATCAAACAGGAACACAGCCATTAAGAATAATTGCAATTCTAACACAGCCTGAAGGGATAGCACATGAGGTTTAGTTAAGGACAGAGTGGCCATTTTTTTTCAGAAAGACAAACTCACACTGCAAACTAAAGGAGGCCTAGGATGTCAAATCTGTGATAGAAACAGCCTGGTCCCATAGGTTACATCCTATTAGAGCCATTTGTCCACAGTGTTCAAATTTACTGTGACATTTAATAACCATTCCATGAAAAACAATTTTTTTGAAACACAAAATAGGCCAATAAAAAAAAATAGATCACACAATTTAGGTAAGGTTGCCATCAACATTGCTCTGTCCATAGGCTTTCTTTCTAAAGGAGGGAGTACCTGCACCCAAGTAACTATTGGCCAAAGACTCAAAACTCCTGAGCCTATTCTAGGCATTAAGCCCTTATTTTATTCCCACAGATGGCTCCCAAGATTTCCCACTCATCATGTACACAGCCCATATAATCCATGGGGCTGTGAATGGGATAAATTCTACATCTGTGATGGATTGTATTATACAATAAAGCAAGCTTAAGAAAGTGAGATTATCTGAATGGGTCTGATGTTATCATTCCAGCCACTTAAAACAGAGGTTTGTTTTTGTTTTTGTTTTTCCTGGGTGGTGGTAGAAGAGAAGATAGAAATTTAAAGCTTGAGAATTATTTGGTATGCTACTGGTTTGAAGAAGGAGAAGACCAAGTAGCAAGTGATGTCAATAACATCTAGGCGCTTAGAACAGCCCCTAGGTCCCAGGCATTTAGAAACAAACAAACAAAAAAAAAAGTTTTTCCATTTCTTTGTGTCTTCCACAATCTCCTTCATAAGTTTTCCGAGTTCAGATCTTTTACCTCCTTGGTTAGGTTTATTCCTAGGTATCCTATAGTTTTCAGTACAATTGTAAATGGGATCAATTTCTTGATTTCTTTTTCTGCTGCTTCATTGTTGGTGTATAGAAATGCAACAGGTTTCTGTACATTGATTTTATACCCTGTGACTTTGCTGAATTCATATATTAGTTCTAGCAATTTTTTGTTTGAGTCTTTCAGGACAAAGAAGATGTGATCATACACATACACAATGGAATATTAGTCATCAAAAAGAATGAAATCTTGACATTTGCAGTGATGTGGATGGAGCTAGAGGGTATCATGCTAAGCTAAATAAGTCAATCAGAATAAAAGAAATACCATATGATTTCACTCATATGTGCAATTTAAGAAACAAACTAGATGAACAGATGGGAGGGGGAAAAAGAAAAGAAAAAAGAGAGAAGAAAATAAACCATACAGAACAAACTGAGGATTCATGGAGGGAGGTGGGTGGGTGGGGAATGGGCAGGATGGGTGATGGGTATTAAGGAGCCCTGGGATGTCATATGTAAGTGAGGAATCACTGAATTCTACTCCTGAAACCAATATCAAACTGTATGTTAACTTAACTAGAATTTAAATTAAAAATTCAAGAAGAGGGGGAAAAAATGGAACATCAGTTCCACAAATTCAAGGACTGAATTCTGCCAGTGATGAATGAGCTTGGAAGGGCATTTTTTGTTTATTTGTTTGTTTGTTTGTTTTTGTTTTTGTTTTTTTGTTTTTTGGGGTTTTTTTGTCCCAAGCCTCCAGACAAGAACTAAGCCCAACTGATACCTTGATTGTAGACTTTGAGACTTTAAGCAGAGAAACAAGCCAAATGGCGGCTATACTTTTACCCTACACAACTGTTAGCTAATAAATGGTTGTTTTAAGCTAAGTCATTTAGTAAACAGCCGTAGGAAAGAAATGCAATTCTCAAGGGCACCTGCTATGGTCTTTGGGTCAATTCCTGGAGAGGAGGATTAAGGAGTTACAAATAATCTGCAGAATAATCTTCATTTTATAGCTTTATTTTCCGCCTGAAGTTAAAAATGTTCAGTCCAGAAGAGAGAAAGGGGAAAGAGTGGGTTCTTTATATTGCCTATCAGCCAGAGGCTTTGAATTAAAGGGATAAAAGAGGCCCACTTGAGGCTTGCCCGTGGTCCAGCCTGATCCAATGGAAATGAAATAAACATTTGAGATCAAAGCCTGAGTCAGGACAATAGAATATACTAGAGTGACCCTTGCTTTCCACCAATTCTGCACATCAGCATTCATAGCTCCAAGTATCTGATGGTGGATCCAGCTATGAATGCCCCAGGTTAAATAAGGTACCCCAAGTATCATGACAGGTGATTATTTTTTAGTGCTTACTGAAAAAAGTATTGCAAACCCTCCAAGACCTTCTAGAATCAATTACCAATTATCTCTAATAAAAAGTTCCAAAGGAAAATCAGATCCATTTTTTAAAAAATAAGTCTTCAGAGGAGTTTTATCTGTCCAATTCACATGACTTTCAAAAACCTTGCCGCCTTGGAATTTTGCTTCTATCTAGCCTGGAAAAGCTGAATTTCAGGCTAGTTTAATGGCTGGTGTGCAGTCCTTGTAGGTCCATCACTGGTCATGTTTCTGCAGACTGGACAGAAAGGTATGTTATTCAGGCTCAAGCCATCAGTAGGAGGAGCTCTCTTGTTATTTCCTGGAAGACCTCGTTACTGGATAACTCACCACATCCAGGATCTGGACCTATGCCTTCTAGGTTCCAGAAGTCAAAGTTTATGGTGTCTTGAAAGTTAAGTCATTATTCAAGGATGAGTTTACACTAAAAATGCCAAAGATGTTAGATGTGTATTTCTTAAGACAGAAGTACAATTGCTATTAGGTTTGAAAACAACAACAACAAAATGCAAAAACACTCAACTTGGCCTGATTAGTTCATTTTCTCTCCATGGGTGTAACTACATATGAAGGTAATATTAATCAGAAAATTTCCTTTTAAGTGTGGAATCAAAATCAATAAAGTTAAGACTAAGAAACAATGATAAATACCATCAAACCACAAGTGGTGTAGTTAACATCAAGGTCTGAAACTAGACTGAGGATTTTCAAATCCTGACTTTTCCACTTACTATTCTAACCACACATTTTGGTTTCCTCATATATAAAATGCACAGAATAATAACAACATCTACCTCCCAGAGTCCAGGGTCTGGTGAGGTGGATGGTGTGGTTTATGCCAAAGCTCTTTACTCTTGTCTCTTTAGTGTATTAATATAGTTAATGCACTTATGTCTCCTATATAGTAAAAGTACTATACAAATAAACTGAGTATATTTATATATACAGTGAGGGTATGTCTGCTTACATGCTTTGTGGACAATGTTTCAATTGGCAAGAACATCCCTCTACCCTGATAAATATATTCCTTTTTTTTTTTTAATGTGGTGATAGGATGAAGGAGATACCTCCCATCATTCAGTAATAAAAGCAGTAACACTAGCTAATGTGCATTGGGTGCCCACCATGTGACTTGATCCTGTTCCAAACTCTTCACAAATATCAATTTTATCCTCATGGAACCTCATGAGGTAGTCACCGTTATTATCTCCATTTTAATGAAATGACAGAGGCACAAAGAGCTTGGGTGATTTGCATAAAATCCTACAGCTAGCGAGAGGCAGGACCAGCATTAAATTCCCACTCCCTGCTACTCAAAATGCGGTTTGTGGAGCAGCAGCTTCCACGTACCCCTAAGAGCTTGTGAGAAATGCAGAACTGTGGGCCCCACCTCCGCTCTACTGGCTCAAGATCAGACTGTGGACAAAATCCCCATACAGGCGTCTGAATCTATGGTAAGGACCATGAAACGCACATCTCAATCCCTATGACATCCTGACTCTCCATGTACTAACTTATTAAAACTCTACAACGAAGCAATGAGGTAAGATCCCAACTTGTCCACAACATGTGAGAGAAACACAGGAGAAAAATCAAGCAGAGTAAACTGTCCAGTCTCTCCTGATGAGTAACTGGCACAGTAGTGATTCAAACCCTTCGTGAGCCACTATCCTGAAACAACCTTCAAGTGGTTGGTTTAAAACAGACATATTGAGGAACCAGGCCCACTCTTCTGCCTGCTTTGCCTTAGAACACAGCCAGCTCCAAAAGACAAGTTCCGTGGTAACAACCTCGAGATATTTGAATGACTGTCACCAACGCCTCACTAGAAAAATGTTCTGCTGCCACAGGGGATGCCCAACACTGACGCAATTAATCACCTTGAGTTTCAAGTTTCTACACCAGATAGTATCACATAGAGGAAAAAAAATAAAAGGAAATGCTCCCTACACATTCGACTTGCGCTCGGTCTGACAAAGAGGGAAACACAGATAATTCACTTGAAAGCAGAAGACTGTTCAAAATCTGATTCTGAGAATAGTCAGGTGAACCCCTCCTGAATCCATCCCTCACACACAGTTCTTATCTGGTCCTAAATTGCAAAGAGAAAGCTGCAGTAAGTGGAGACAGCCCTGTGGCAGAGTTCTTAAACAATTTATGTCTTAAAGAAGAGAAACTAAAATGGTAGAATTTATGAGCCGAGTTCAAGTTCAACAAGTTTCCCTTCTTTTGAAAGATTGTTTCTTTTCACAAATGAAAAGATTTACCACGCTATGAATAGTACTTTATGTCCATTATCTCATTTAATTCTTGACACATTATCTTGAGCCTTTCTCATCAGTGAAAATGGCCGCTAGGTGGAAAACCAGATGCTTCTTCTCCTGCTCTTATTCCAAAGCCCACACTTGGAACCTCAATGATGGATTCCAGCTGTGACTTCTCTAACTTTTATGTGATAAGAATATGATTCAGACCATGTTTGCTTAACCAGACTTTTGCTTGATCATTGCAGAACAAGAAAGTGGGCCCCAACATAGAGACAAATCTGTTTTCATTTCTTAGCTATTTGCCCATTTAAGTCATAGCTACTTTGTTCCATGTCTCAATCAACTTTGAATTTTCTTAATTGTTGCAGTCATAGCTCCACCTAGAGCTAAAAATTGTACCTAAAAAGAACATTGACCACAGATTAGTTCTTTTCTTCTCTTTTAACGTAAATAGTACTTTCTCACTTAAGAAACAAAAACATGCTCTAGATTGGACATTCAATAGAAATATGCTAGCTTCTGGGCCCAGGGCCTCTACTTCACTGAAAATGAACTATATTTCTCATTGGCATCTTCCATACAACACATACCCTTTGAAAATTCTACCGTATCTAGGCGCCTGGGCGGCTCAGTGGGTTAAAGGCTTTGTCTTCAGCTCAGGTCATGATCCCAAGGTCCTGAATCGAGCCCCACATCGGGCTCCCTGCTAAGCAGGGAGCCTGCTTCTCACTCTCTCTCTGCCTGCCTCTGCTTACTTGTGATCTATGTCTGTCAAATAAATAAATGCAAATTCTACCATATCAAATTTAATTTTTAATAAATTCATGCTTGTAGCTCATACTATAAGTATTCATGCTACAGTTACAAATACTATATTGTATATTTGAAATTTGCTAAAGTAGTAAATACAGTTGATAGAGGAGAGTTTTCATCACACACAAAATAACATTTTAACTATGCAAGGTTGTGAATGTGAATTTACTGGGGTAAGCATTTTACAACGTGCGCCTAATTTAATCACCTTAAACTAATAAAAAATTATAAGTCGATTACATCTCAATAAAACTGGAAATAATATGTTTTGACAAGAAGTACCACATGTAAGCAGTCCATCTACTTAGCATTATAAGCCTGTTTTGGCCTTACGTAGCAAGCTCTTGGTCTAAATCTCATTTGGTTCACTTCTTGAGTAACCATAAAAATATAGCAAGGAAATAATGAAGAAATACAAATTATAAACATTTTAATATTGTATTAAAGTCATATAAGTATGTATTTGGAAAAAATGAAACAGAAGTGTCGATGCCATAGGGAAAACTACCTTTCATAACCCCACTTCTCCAGGCCCAGACCCACATTTTTTCCTTTATTTGCTTGGGTTTCTGTTTTTTTGTTTTGTTTTGTTTTGTTTTGTTTTGATAGAGAGATCACAAGTAAGCAGAGAGGCAGGCAGAGAGAAAGACAGGGAAGCAGGCTCCCCACTGAGCAGAGAGCCTGACGTGGGGCTCAATCCCAGTACCCCAAGACCATGACCTGAGCCGAAGGCAGAGGCTTTAACCCACCGAGCCACCCAGGCGCCCCTCTGTTGTTGTTTTAATAAGACCTTTCGCATAACAAATTCCTGTTACTTAACATATATAGTATCGGGTTCAGATGGGCAACATCTGAGATTTAACCCTTCCAGATATGACCCGGTGGCCATCGTGAGTGCCCTCCTTAATCCTAACACCTGCTTCTCCCACCTTCCCAGCACCTTCCCTCTGGTAACCCTCAGTGAATTCTCTATAGATAGGGGCCCAGACCTGCTTTTAAGAGGCAACCACTTACTTAAAGTTTTAAATACTTCAAACCAAAAACACAATTGACAACCATCTATTGCTAACACCTTAGGTTTTACCAAGTTTCAACATATACCTGTATCTTAAAAACCATGTTCTAGTAACCATGATTAGAGACTTCTCTTTGTGCATCTGGGGGGGAAATACAAGTAGAATTAGTGGGTAAGCTATTTTTTTGTTTTGTTTTGTTTTTTGTTTTTAGCTATACACATCTTTAACTTCACAAGGCATTGCAAACTAACTGTATAAAATTAAACCCCCTAAGGAGGGCATGTGATGTACTGAGCAGTGGGTATTTTCTAAGACTGATGAATCACTGGACTCTACCTCTGAGATTAATAATACATTTTATGTTAATTAATTTAATTTTAACTAAAAAATGAATTAAACTCCTTCCAAAACCTTGACAACCTTAGTCAATCACTTGTCTTGGCATTAATACTGCACTATGGGAATTAATAGGCTTTAGGGATATCTTGGTATCTAGTAACTTCCCTCCCACTTCTCACTTTATTCTTTATAATTGTCTGTGCTACTTTGGCACTCATCCAAACCAATTTTTTATTTACTTTGATTTACTTTGTCAAGATCTGTTAAAACAAATAAATCTTATTGTAACTTTAACTGTAATTGCATCACCTTTATACATTAATTGGGAAGAACATACATACTCATGACATATAAGTTTCTTTATCCACGAATAAGCAAGGTCTCCCAGCTTATTTAGATATTTTCATGCTCAGCAGATGACTCTAAGTCTCGTGTATCTTCTGCTCAGTATATCTCTAGTTATCTTTATTTGTTAAGTATCTTATCTTTCAGAAAGCAAAACTCCATTCTCCATAGTTTAATCAGAAAACAAACTTTTTAAAAGAGTACTAGGTAGCTTGTAGAAATTGCGAGAGGACCAAAGAACCGAGCTTAGCGCTCTTGCCACGAGGAACAGGACCAAAGGAAGTCCAGCCCCGGGGCTCCTGATAGAGGAAATCTCCTGCTACTGTTGGATCCACTCTTCACAAGAGAGCTCAAACACTAGGGACCACCCCCAGAAACTTGCTGGTAGTTAACTGCTGAAGAACCAGACATCACCAGCCTTATCATCCCCACCGATCTTGAGTACATTGCCTCCTGCCCTGATCACTGCCAGCTCTCAGTCTCAGACTCAAAAGTCTGCCTCACTGTACGAGGACCAATGAGGCAAATTCACTGTAAGGGAGTCTGGAACACAGACTTGCAGCCTCCATCAGAAAGGAAAAACTGGACTATTGATTTTACAGTATTTTTTGAAATTTTACTGATGATTGTTGCTAGGACACAGAAATACAAGTGATTTTAAATATCTTTCTTTCAGAAACCTTACTGAATGTTTTTATTAGTTCTACTTGTAGGCAATCTTGCAACTTCCCACTAGATAATCTGATAAAGCAAATGAGAAGTATTTTTCCTTCCTTTCTGGTGCTTTTATATAATATTTATGTATATATGTCTATGTTTTAATTCTAGCCTCAATTTTAACAAGACCTGGCAGTTCAGCATGAAATAAAAGTATTGTTAGTTTTGTTTTGCTTTGGAATTTAAAGAGAACCCATCTTTTACTCTAGTACAGATGAGATTGTAGGATTGTCTACTCTTTGCTCACAGTTTAACTAGGGAGGACCATTAAAATTCACAAAATGCTTTTAATGCCACAATTTAGATAATCACATGGTTTCTCTTAGAGAGAGCATTTATTTTGTCATCCAAACCAAGACAGTTTTGACAGTGAAAGAAGACGTTATTGGTAATTGTGTCAGAGCAATGTGAATAAACCATCATTTTCTCTGGCAAAGTGGGACTAAAGTCCACCATAATTTTTCCCTCTCTTCATGAATTAATGGAGCAAATTACGTTAAAAGATTTTTATTATAAAAGCACCATTGGAATAGCATCTAGATAGCACAGTACCTTTTGTTTTAGTTTGTTAATCCTTACTAGGATTTTTGCATTTACGTTTTTAAGTGAAAAAATAACAATTCTTTTTCTCTTCTCCTCAGTTGGCATTGGCCTCCACAGTACAGAAACCATACTAATTGAGTTATTTTTCTGTTTTATCAGGTATCTTATGGATTATTGGTTTACTTAAAGGTTGCAAAAACTTCTTGTACAAATGGACCTGCAATTTTGGAAATGTGTGTGTTCAAGTTTTAGTTCTATGCTTAAATTTTCCAAGTAACATAGTCTTTTGCTTTCCCATGATAACCATATTCTACTGCTCTTGGTTTTGATCTTGTGATTGCTACTTCCTCATCTTCGAGTATGGGTGAGTACTGTGCTTTTATTTGCCAATACAGGCAAGCTTGAGTGATTCTTTGACGGGGTATGGGACACTTAACTGGCATCTGTCACTCTGCTACCACCACCACCATTGTCTTGCCACGCAGCCTCAAATCTAATTAGTATCTTAGAGGAAGAAACATTAGTCCTATTTTTCAAGTCTCTGAAGTCTGATTTATGAATGTGCATTCACAGACTATTGCCCAGAGTTAGCAAATGATCACAGAGAATGTTAGCTGCAGAGTTATCAGGCCATGTCTTAATAGTTCTCTTCTGGAATTTTGGTTTCTCAAGTTATTATTTAATTACCTTATTCATCACCTGGAATGGTAACTGGGTAAATCTGTCATTTTATCTGGTGGTTCTCATTGATGTCATTAATGTCATCTCTTTTCCTTGACTTTTCTTCCTTTCATGGTCAATTTTTATTGATATTGATTTTTTATTGATATTGATGATATTGATTAGATGAATCTAATGAGTGATGATTATTTTTCTTCTTCTGCATTTAAAAATATCTAAGAGCAATTTATGTATATCTATTGGTAAACTTAATTTTCAGATGAGAAGATCAGCACTGATACTATAGGACCTCAGCTCACCTATTTCAGAATATAGAGAGCTTTACCTTGGAGGCACTACCTCTCAAAGTAAGGATCCTGTTTCTGTTTTTGCTTGGTTTTAATTGTGTTTTCTATTTCTTAACTGAAAAGTCTTCTTTCACTTCTCCCTGACACAAGTTCAGTGAACAGCCATTCTGGTTGTGCCATAGCAAGGCAGAGTGAGAAGGACCTGTTCTCATCTCTACTTCTCCTGGCTCTAAACCAGCTGTCTTCCCTGGAGCTTATCTCCACATTGTCCTGTCAGTCATCACTGGTTCTTCTGCTTTCCACCATACAGATGTTTGTTACAACTATCTCATTAACAAACGGGTTTCCCACTGTTTTTATTGCATGTTTATAATTTTCTTGAAATTTCTGAGGAACTAAATACATTTTACAAAAAAAGTGGAGAGATGCACTGATAGTAAAATGTTTCACAGTGTGAAACAGAAATTGCATTCACATTCATGTGCCTATCACAGTGCCTGTTACACAGTATATGTAATGTATTTGTACCCTTATTCTTATCTACTGGTATGCAATCACTGAATTGGGTGGTACTACAATAAAAATTAGTATCATCTTAGGATGAAGGGTACTTCCCTTTAACTGAAGCTTGGATACTAGTACAAGAAACCAAGGATCCCAAGTCTAGTCACATACAGAAGCTCAAAATTGTTTTTCTAACATCGAAGAAAACAAACCCAAGAATGAAGCCAGAGTTACACAAGTAATATGCACTTTCTAAATGGGCTGTTCTTAGGATTATCCTTTAGGCTTCTTGTGGTCACTCATGAGTGAGCAAGGACAACTTCTATTAGAAGAGAATTTTCTTCTGGACGCAATTAGAATTGTGGATAAGACTACAGATTCTGGATCTAGACTAACTTCTCATCTTTGTCCCAACTCAAATAGGCTTTATTATCTTAGCTATATTGTCTCAACTTCCCATATCTCAGTTGTCACATCTGAAAAATTAGGATAGTAACTTCAAGTCATTAGATGGTCTACATCAGACAATACATGTAATGCTTCATAACAGGGCCAGGCAAAGTGTTTAATGAATGTTAGGTATCGTTCTTAATAATATTCTTTATATCATTACAAGATTAGAGCAATACAGTATTCTACTTACTAATCTTCTGAGTAAATTGAGCAGTGATAACATGGTATCCTAGCACCGTTGCAAAACTATTGTATCTTAACGGACCCCAAAACAGTAGTTATGCTTTCTAAGTATCTATAAATACAGCTATATAAGGATGCCAACATCAGCCTAACTGTGCTGTGAGATCCTGACCCTGCCGCTTCAGAGAACAGTGTGCAAGTCACTCATTCTCTACTTCTGACTACATATCATCCTACTCTAGGTAGCTTTTAAAACACCCTTTCTCTCGTTAATGGATTTGAAGATGGGGCCTGGGTATTAGGCAACTCTATATCCCAAGTACCTAATGTAGCACCTGTCATGGAATGGACTCTAATTAATAGTTAATGCTATTATAGAATTTCTTTTGTTCTTCAAAATGTTCAATGTACTTTTGCTATTATCATTGTGATGAACATTCTCCACAATTACAGGATTGGAGTAACATTCTACTAATGTTTTCTAATTTCACTCAAATTCAAATTAAATTTTAATTTACATTAAAAATGTGAAAGCACATTTAGGCATCTCTAATATTTTTACTTTTTGAGTATTTAACAGTAATATACTGGGGCACTGGGTGGCTCAGTGGGTTAAAGCCTCTGCCTTCGGCTCGGGTCATGATCCCAGGTCCTGGGATCGAACCCCACATCAGGCTTTCTGCTCTGTGAGGAGCCTGCTTCCTCCTCTCTCTCTGTCTGTCTCTCTGCCGACTTGCGAGCTCTGTCTGTAAAATAAATAAATAAAATCATTAAAAAAAATAACAGTAATATACTTCTTATATTTTACATAAGGTCATTTCCTGAAAATAAAGTTAGTGAATAGGAAGTCATGGATATTCTTATGAATGAAATTACTTTTGCAGTTCTTGTTTTAATTCTTGTATTTGTCAAGAATATATTAAGAGAGCCATTCTCATAATGAGCTTAACAATACTGGCTATATTTTTAAATTTAATCATGTATTTGGGTATATCTTCATAAAAAGATTTTGACAAACAGACCAAAAATTTTCAAATGTCTACCATCTAACTATCATATTTGTTCTTTGCACAGGAGTTGTGTCCTTTACAAGCAGCATCCAAAAGTGGCTCTGAATGATCTTAAAGATTTCTGTGGTTTTGGCTTTTTAAACATGAGTGTGTAATTTTATATAAAGTGGCCTGGAATTCCAGATCTGTATTCATATTAACCCTTCCTCAGCTACCTTTGCCCCTTTTCCCTAAGTGAAATCCAGCAGGTATCTCAGGGTCACTTTCAAAGAGTACAAGTGGTTAGGGATTATACATGTAGGCAGAGGAGTTAAGGAAAAGTGCTAAGAAGCAGAAGGAGTCTGAGAGAACAAATGACCAGAAGATCCAAAGACTGGTAGACCACACAATCCCATTTGATCAGTGCCATGGATAGAAGTAGACCGAGGATAGAGCAGAAGCTTATTAGAGGCTCTCCCAATTCAACTTAGGGAGAACTAGGACAAAGAACAAGGACTGTCATTTCTGTCTACAGCTATAGAAAGCTGCCCAGCAGAAATGCTATCTGATATGTATATCCAAAGACGAGTTAAAGACAACTGTTTTGTCTGGGTTACTAGATGGATGACGGTAGCTTTCACTGAGATAGGGAACACTGAGGACAAAAAAGTTTGTGGGTGACCTCAAATAAGGTCAGTTCAATTTTGGATATTTTGACTTTGAGGCAACTGGAAAAATATCTAAGAAAAACTATCTACCCAAAGTTTTGCTAATTAGCCAATGTTGTAGTAGAACAATCACCACCTCCCCAAATCCCCATGGCTCCCAAGAACAGACATTCCATTGGCAGACCTATGACAAGAAGGGCTGATACTCTTCTCTACCACACTGTCAGAAGGAGCAACCCCTCCTGACACATGCTGTTTCAGTGGCATAAAGCACAAGCATGAGGAGCCAAGCCAAGCCACACTTGCAACTTAAAAGTTTCCACTCAGACATGGTATGTATAGCATATCTACTCATATTCCTTTGGCTGAAGTAAGTTACGGAGCCAAACCCTGAGTCAGTGGGACAAGGATATATGGCCTTATTTAGCAGAGAAGAGGAATACAGTCTACTACCCTTAGATTAAAAAGAGTACAGAGTGAGCAACACATAAGCAGTACCTAAAGCCACTTGAGGGTAGGGCATCACACAGGGAGAGTGTACAGTGAAAGGAATGAACTGACACCAACGGAAGGAGAGAGGAGAGAAAATCCAGAAAGGAGACTAGACCAAGCTGGAAAAGATGCAGGAAGAAAACAGGGATATGCTCAAGTCCCTGACCCAAGTTCAGCCTTAGCTGTTCTAAAATTGATCCTAGTTGAGTCTGTCATGAGTGCCAGTGAATCAATACCCTGGCAACAACAGGAGGCCCAAGGAGAGCTGCTGAGGTCTGGAAATCAAAGAGCATTTTCCTGGCCTCACACCTGCTCCTCATGTCCCCCCACCCCCATGTGGTTCATTCATTCCCCCAACATCCTTTAGTTTTGTCTCCCCTCCCTTTGGGAGATGTCAGAGGTCACAAGCTGATATGGGTCATGTGCTCCTTTATCACTGCCTTTCCCATTCTGTCAACTTTTCTTGTTACTTTCCTTTTTTTCTTTTTTAAGACCTTCTCTTTATTTGAGAGGGAAAGAGAGTGAGCACGCATTGGGGGAGGAGCAGAGGCAGAGGGAGGAGCAGATGTCCCGCTGAGTGAGTGGGGAGCCCAATGCAGAGCCCAGTGATCCTGGGACTCCAGGATCAGGACCCGACCTGAGGCCACATGCTTAACTGACTCAGCAACCCAGACACCCTCTCCTTACTTTTCATTTCAACTTCTGCCCTGGCTAGTGGAGGCTCTCAAGAGGAGACCAGCAAAAAGGGACAGATGGTACATGTCTTAGGCTTTAGAGGCCACACAAGCTCTTTCACAGCTACTGGGTTCTGCCTTTGCAGCACCAAAGAGGCCATAAGCAGTACGTGAACAAAGGAAACAGCTGTCCAGATGTGGCCTGTGGACCATGAATTGCCAACTCATTATAAGGGAATTCCCAACTCTTGTAAGGGAAGGATTCGTTTCTGACCATCTCTGGCTGCCTTATGCTATTCTGACTGGAACTAGTATTTATACAAAATGTAAGAAGTAGAGAATAAGCCAACTATAGGCATGATCTCTAGTAAATATCACCACATATATACCTGCAGAGTTGTTAAAGCCTGGGTTACCAACTCTTTAAAAAGTCATTTTAAAAATGTAGCCTCATCCATGTTGTCGCAAATGGCAAGATTTCATTTCTTTTGATGGCTGCATAGTATTCCATTGTGTATATATACCACATCTAGAGCGTATCATGCTTAGCGAAATAAGTCAAGCAGAGAAAGACAACTATCATATGATCTCCCTGATATGAGGAAGTGGTGATGCAACGTGGGGCCTTAAGTGGGTACGAGAAGAATAAATGAAACAAGATGGGATTGGGAGGGAGACAAACCATAAGTGACTCTTAATCTCACAAAACAAACTGAGGGTTGCTGGGGGGAGGGGGTTTGGGAGAAGGGGGTGGGATTATGGACATTGGGGAGGGTATGTGCTTTGGTGAGTGCTGTGAAGTGTGTAAACCTGGTGATTCACAGACCTGTACCCCTGGGGATAAAAATATATGTTTATAAAAAATAAAAAATAAATAAATAAAAAATAAAGATAAAAAAAAAAATGTAGCCTCACCACAAGAAAGAGGGAAAGTTAGTTTTTCAGTGTCCACTTTGAAACACATGGAACAACTGAAAAATCTTTATTCACCCATGTCAGAAACAAGGCATTTGGAAACAAACACATCATCTCAATCAGACCTCTTTTCTATTCCAAAGCAAATCATCTTCAAATAGCATCTAAGCAATTGTACTCCTAAGTCCCACGTTTAATTATTTTTCTTATTTTGAGTGAAATAAGATAAAACTATAGTCATGTTTTCCCCCAGACACTAGAATCTTAAACACTTAAGAACTTTTTTTTATAAAAAGAAAATTCATTTAGCCTTTTAGGTTCCAATTTAGTATCAGAAATACAAAAACTTCCAGAGGACACAGCAAGTTGTCCAGAATTTGATTGCTTTGGGGAGAAAAATAAAATCTACAGCCATGCCATAGAATCCTTCTAGAAAAGAAAAAAGTAATTACATTGATCCTACAAAAAGCAACATTTGTTTAAGTACAATGTTAACTACCCAATTATAAAAACTCAGAAATACGTAAGCCTTCTTGCTAATTGTTAAATGCTTTTTACTCAGTACAAATCAATACAGGAGTCAATGTTCTCCAAATAGTCAAAATTAGGTTTGGTTGTGTGTTTTATTCTGGTTATTTATTCCTTCTTCCATGATTGATTTTGAAAACTGTTTTCCATATATACTTTTATCTCTGTATTTCTCTTGCTTCAAAAATCAACCACAAGGGGCGCCCAGGTGGCTCAGTCAATTAGGCATCTGCCTTCAGCTCAGGTCACTAGGATTGAGCTCAGTACACATTCCCTACTCAGTGGGGAGCCTGCTTCTCCCTCTTCCTCTGTCTCCCTACTCATGTTCTCACTTGCTTTGCTCTCTCCCCACCCCCGCTCAAAAAACAAACAAAAAAACAAAAACAAAAACAAAAACCACACACACACACACACAAAGCTGTGACAATAACTTGGGCAAGGAAATTCTATCTCCATCAGATCAAGAGTTACCACTGGTTATAAGTAAGGACAGTTAAAAAAACAGGTGGACACTTGTGCACAGAAGTAATCCCAACATTATACATGTATATTTTCTTACACATAGAGATTAAATGCAAGTAAAGGAGGTTAAGTAATTTCTCAATAGCAATCACTCAGACTGTGGCAAAGCCAAGATTTGCCTTTGGAGTACAGAGCTCTCAGATTTTAAACTACCTCCCCAAATAACCAAGAGGACCTTCTCTCTTGACTGCTGAGCTGACTGTATGGCATTCCAGCATTCTATCAGATCCAGGCAGGAGGCCCATACAACACTCCACTAATGGTTTTCTGTCTCCCAAGAAGTAAAATTAGTCAGGAAATGATCCTGTTTGGGGAGGGCTTGACCCTTGCAAACCCGAGGGCAAACCATGGTCTCCTCTAAGTCGGACCTGCTGCAGCTTCTAGTGTTTTTTCTCCTAAAGATAAATCACGAAAGTCTCAAAAAGAAAACTGGAGAGCAAAAGAAATCCCAAGGATAACCATCACCGTTGTGGCACTTTGAAATGTCCTTTACTTCTTTTGATGTTTTCTTGGAAACATGTAGATATCTCATATGTAAGGGCATTAAAATAGAGTCTACTGACATTATATTTATTATCTGTTTTCTCCACAAGACAGGGGCCTTGTCTTTTGCCACGTGATCCTTATGTCCTAAAACAATGGCTTTTGCATCAAAGACACTCAGTAAGTATCTGCTGGAGTGAATAAACTCAATGGCTGTTTCTCAGCATTCACAACCAGTAATTTTTCTATCATTTGGCCTCCATTGTTCATGTATTTTTTGGTTCCGGTTGCCCTTTGGTTCCATAGGTCTTTAAGAGTGTTGGTTTCAGAATGTTTTCACTGGAGGGAAGCATTAGGTATAGCAGTCAAGTAGGGGTGAAGATGGGTGATGGAAAGGGTGTTTGGGGACCTAAAACCATGATGGCACTGCAAGAGTATGAATGATTTTGTCTTCATGCAGAGTGGCTTGGCAGCTCACTGGAGATTATTGGAGTGCAGATTACACTTCTCCAAGCCTTCCCTCAAGGTCACCAGTTGCCTTTATAGATAAGTCTTTTCACTCTTCAATAAATGCCTATATATTTTACATTTGGAAAAAATTGTATATTTTATTATATATTATTTATATATATTTTATTGTGTATTATATAATAAATAAGATGTTGACCTGTGAGATACCTGGGTGGCTCAGTTCATTAAGCAGCTGCCTTCAGCTCAGGTCATGATCCTAGGGTCCTGGGATCAAGTCCCACATTGGTCTTCCTGCTCAGTGGGGAGCCTGCTTCTTCTTCTGCCTGCCTCTCTCTCCCCTTGCTTATGCTCACTCTCTCTCTCTCTCTCTCTCTCTGGCAAATAAATAAATAAAATTTGGGGGAAAAAAAAAGAAAAAAAGTCAAAAAAAAAAGATGTTGACCTGTACTGGGGCTGACAGGCTCCAGACAGAAATGTGGAATGCCTTGGGAAAGTCCCAGGGCACAGTGGCCAGGGTCCACATTGGCCAAGTCATCATGTCCATCAGTGTCAAGCTGCAGAGCCAAGTTCAAGTTCTTCAGCCACCAGAAGATCCACATTTCCAAAAAGTGGGGATTTAGTAAGCTTAAAGATGAAGAATTTAAATACATGGTGGCTGAAAAACAGCTCATCCCAGATAACTGTTGGGCCAAATATATCCCTAATCATGGCCCCCTGGACAAATGGGAGACTCTGCACTGAGGAGAACTTCCCCACTGCTCCCTCAGTAATTCATGCCCACCAATAAATCCTACTTCTGGTCCATATATAATATTTTATAATGTATTACATGTTACTATTTTTCATAGAATATGTATTTTCTTGAGGCTCAAAACAGAATGTTCAAGTATAACCAATTATTCTGCTTTATTCCACTTAGGAAAATTACCATCTATTTTGTATGGTTACTATTTCTGTCTCCTTTCTGGGCTCTTTCAGAAACATAAGCTTTAAGAAAATTGAGCCTTCTTTCTCCTCCTTATCTATGACCTTCTCTTTCACCCTTTTCCTTTCTGTCCAGAATATAGTGGAGATTTTCCTTTCACATTTAAAAATATGGCTTTCTTCAGGCGCAGGTCTATTCTCCTCTGCCTTCCAAGTGAATTTTTATCTGTTACTCTCAATCCTACCCATCAGGCATCTCCCTTTGCATCTTATATGGATGATCTTGGTCTCTCTAGCCCATACTATTTATTTGCTTTTCCTCTTTCCCAATACCATGGCTTCTATATGGCTACAACTGCCAACTGCCCAGTTTGAGTCTACAAGTGATTCCCACCAGAAAGTTCATTCCTTGGACCTTCCAAATGCTGCTCCCCTTCTCTGAATATGAAATAATTTTGAAATAATCCTTTTTTCCTACTTATTCTCAACATTACTTTTGGTCCTGCTGTCCACCTACTTTGTAGCTAAAGAATCCCCTTTCCCCATCCCTAGCTTAGGTAGATTTTTTTTTTTTTTTTTTTTTTTTAAATCCTGGTACAAACTTCTGTCTCCATAGTCTTTGCCCATGTCACCTCTGCTTCATGTGGGTGGCAACTCCCTGCTAACATTCTAGCTAGTTCTCTGATATGGTAATCCCTAAGATGTTTTTAATTTATATACACAATCACAATGAAAATTATAATGAAACTAAGCTCTCGAAATGTACTTCAGCATTATTAATCTCTTTATTTTTATTTCTTTCTGAGACTACAATATTGGCCTGCATTTAGCAAGATGAGAAAGGAGAAAAATGGAAACACACTCTGTCTACTCCTTAGAGTAGAACTCAGGAGTCATAGAGAGGAAACCCTCAACTTTCTGAGTACTATACACCTTGGATCTGAATCCAGGTCATGTACCTGTTTAAATGTTTTTTGTTTTTTGGTTTTTGGTTTTTTTTCTCCTCAGTGAGGCATGGTACATTTGATAGTGTGAAAAGTCAAACAAAAATTTATCTTAGAAAACAAAAACTGCAGAAAAGGAAGTATCCAGAATTGTGAAAAGTAGAGGCCTCTTGGAACAAATGAATAATCTGTAAAAGGTGAATAAAAAAGAATTCAGAATTTGCATGTTGGCTTATCACTCTTTCAACCCCATAGAGGCTCAGTCAATCAGGTCAGAGGAGTCTGGTTTTTACTGCAACGTGAAGACCCAAGAATCATTCAAGTGAAGAAGAGGAAATGCAGGATAGGAAGGAGGAGACAGATGAAAGATTTTAGGAGGCGCAGTTTTCTGCAAATGGAAACCTATGGACACGGGCAAATGGGGATGAGGGAGGAGCAAAGGACACTCCCAGCTGCGTAGCTTACTGGTCACTAAGAGAAGAGTTTCAGAACAAAGTGCAGTCTCGGGAGAGGCTGAGGTACATAGACATCATTTTTGGAAATAAACTTGTCAAGTTTAGTTTGGTTTTGGGGATTACAGATAAAGATGTGTAGTTCCCAGTAAAATTCTGAAGCCCAAGAAGGAAAGGAAACATTAAGATGTCATGAGCTTTCAGGCGTTAGCTAAAATCATCAGTGTGATGGCTCAGGGACAGTGTGCAGAGTCAAAGATGCGGGCCACAGACAAACCCCCGGGGGCGAAGTGGAACTTGGCCTATTTGTTACTTACTATTCTTCAAGATTCTATTCTTCATATCCTCCCCAGCCTATTTAGGTCTTGAGATTCAGTCTTCAGCTCTCCCCAGAAGTAGGCGGGTCCGCTGTTGACGATGGTTTTTAGAGAACGGACTCGGGCTATTACAGCGGCTCCACTCACCAGGCCCTGAGCTAGGATGGCAAGCTTGCCTGCATGAAACTGAGAGGTAGGGATGGAATCACTTGCTTGACAACAGAGGTTCAGGGTTGGAATGTAAGCTGTATGAAACAGGAAACTCAGTGAATTGCAATAAACAATGAGGAAGGAAAATGGAATGGGGTAATAAAACAGGAAGTGTATAAATTTTTATATCCCAAAGCACTTGTGATCAACAGCAGAGGTAGAAAGGAAGGGGGGGGGATGGCTATAGAAAGCCAAGACTGCGTTCTTCCAAGTCTGGCTGTAGATCAAGAGGATGACACCTAACAAACACTGGAGAGACTGCTTACAAGGACGCCGGTAGCCCATGGTGTGTAAGAAAACGAATCCCAACAGGCGGATGCAAGGAAAATGTCAAGCACGTCTCATTTCAGTGTGCTTGAAAATTAGGCATCCTAAGTTTACGAAGATAATACCTAATTTTATGGCTTAAGTCACAAAGGAAGGTATCAAAGTTCAAAAGAGTGAACTCTTCGTGGGGATAAGTTTAGGAAACACATAGGGACGTGGATTGTTAGAATAATGGCAAAGAAAATAGGAATTAAAGAAATTATTTGGAATGCTAATGGAATCATCCACAGCTGAAGTCATATGCATGTCACATTCATAGAGGAGTGCACTGGTCAGAGCAAGGCCCATTTTCAAAGGGTCAGGCTTTTTACAGAAAAGCTGAAGATAATTCAACTAAAAGTGGCAATGGGGAGTCAAGAGAATGACAAGAGAATGTCTGCACAATGGCAGCTAATAATATATCCATGGAATGAATTTATGGGTCCTGCTTCCCAGTTCTATGGTAAAGAGAATGAAACTGCAATGGGAAAGTGCCAGAGAAAAGGTGTGGTAGCAACAGCTCACACTAGCTCACAAGAAGCAGCTGCGCGATGTTCAGAAATTTTCAGGGCTGATAGCGAAGCCTGTGTTCAATGGAGGTTTCACTATGTGAGCTTACAATTAAGGCAATGATATTAAAACCAAAGTCAACACAAACTCAAAATCCCTCATTTTCTCGTGACTGTACTGCATTTTATTACCTATACTCTTGAGGTTAGTCTCACCTAATTTTTTTTTTAAAGATTTTATTAATTTGTCAGAGAGAGAGTGAGGGAGCATGAGTACAAGCAGGGGGAGCAGCAGGTAAAGGGAGAAGCAGGGACCCTGACGCAGAACTCAATCCCAAGACCCCAAGATCATGACCAGAGCCAAAGGCAGACACTCAACTGAGTCCCCCAAGTACCACTATTCCCACTTATTTTGAAATATTACATCATGGAGTGCTACTTCCCATCCCTTCCCAACTCCCCATTCAGTGACATTGTTTTAGCAACTTGAAATGGACCATGATGGAGTTTTTACACTATGGAAAGGTAAATGCTACAGGTCAGGATTCAGTTTATTGTTTTGTTACTTGTTTAAACAAACTATTTTCCACTTGTTGCCTACTGCTGTAAATAAAGTTTTACTGGAATACAGCCAACAGCATCGTCTGTGGCTCCACCAGAAGGACAGCGTTGAGTAACTTTAAGAGAAACCATATGCTATTAAATTTGAAATGTTTACCACCTGGCTCTTTAAGAAAAAGATTGCCAGATCCTTGTTTAGACTTAAAAAAATAATGGAGAAAATAATGTAGATTAAACTACCAATGTGTAAGAAATGTCAATGGCTATACATCTGCAGCCATTTCATGGTGAGTAGCACAAAGAAAGATTGGGGAAAATACTCTCTTCGTGTTTGAAACCACAATCTGATTTGGCAAAGAAGTCATTCACGTCATTGCAAATTAAGCCTGAATCTGACATTTACTTTCATGCTTTCGCTTTGCCTTCCTCATCAATCTAAATGAAAGTATTAACTAACATTTCTGTTGGAACTACAACCGTTTGTAGTCATTGTTTATCAGTAACAAGAATTCAGCCAAGAAAAAAAAAATGTTCTATGCAAATCTTTAAAATTTGTAAGAATTTATAATAGAATTATATATATAAGAATTTATATATAAGAAGTTATATATAAGTTTATTCTTATTATGAGAATTTATAATAAAGAGTATCATTATTTGTAAACTGTGTGCTACACACTATTTATATTAGTAAAATGTATCAAAAACTTGTGTGCATATACACGTTTTTTTCCAGAGAGCTAGTTTTAAATATTTACTAGCACCATGAGTAATATGAAGATACTAAAGACACAGAAGGTTAATCTGTAATTGAACAGGGTTCCTAGAAGACATCATGATTTTACTGCTGTGAAAGGTTAGCAGTACCATGATCAAGAATCACTAAGTAGTTTGAGAATAATCAGTATGCGGTCAAAAACCAGAACATTTTTTCTGAAGGAAGGTGATCGTCATTCCATAGGCAGGCATGGCTCACTATGACAGGTACTGACTCTCCAAGGATAATCTTAATTTACGGTTTTGGGATCAGAAAAGGCCTGGGTCATTATGGTATTGAAAGCCTCAAAATGCCCACAGTCTGCATGCAATCGTAGACCAAATGAGTTCAGGAATTCCAAAATGAACGTTTATGAATGATTAGAGTAACTTTCACATTTCTGCCGGCCCAAGAGACCCTCAATGTGAGCTGGAACCAAGGGAAGTCGGCTTGCCTGGTATACAGAACACATTCCAGTCCATCTTCATCACTGTATAGGAATCCTAGTTTCTAATGCCATCCCTCCCAGCATATTTCATTGGGTTTCAAATTTTCTACATTCCAAGTCCTTATCTACAAAGGATTGCTGCGATTCTACTCCTTCCATCTCCTAAGGCAGCCATGTGTCTAAATGAGAAAATACACTGAGGACAATGTAAGACTGTGAGATCAAAGGCACAAGGTTAGTTCAAAGCACTTCAGCCAGAGAAAGTATTCAGCACTTTTGTGAGAACATAAAATTCAAAAAGATTCTCAACTACAGCCTAACCTCGGAGAGCCAATGGTGGGAAGTTCAACTATGTTTTGTTGATCAAATATTAATATTTAGATGAGTAAGGGTCTAGATACATACCTGAGCATATTATATATGTCAAAAAGTAATAGATTTTTTTTCAGAAACTGAGAGCTGGATTAGAGACTAATTACTATTTTTAAACAAAGATAAGGCACAGAGCAGCACATACACTCACTTCACCCAGACACTATGGCCTTTATTATATGTAAATCCTTTATCTCTACAACAGGACTCAAGTGTAACTGCTCCCAGCACTCTGAGTGTGATTATTTGGATTTTTCTGTCAGCTCTAGGGTGTGAGTTCAGGTAACTAGTCATAATGTTCTCATCATAGCTATGACCTCTCACGTGGCCACTCATTTCAACCTGTCCCAACTTCCAGTTATTATTTCCAGTGGCTGTTGGAGAAAACTTCCTAATTATGCTATCAGATTCTTTTAATAAGATAAACAAACAACAACAACAAAAAACCTTTCTCAAAGGAGGGAAATAATTGGCCAAAGTGCAAAAGGCCATCAACAGATACTTAATGAAACGGAAACAGATGATCATGACAGACATGTAGAGAGAAGTTTAGGATAATCAAGACACCAGAGACAATGCATCTACCTCACAGACAGCTGTTCACATGACCGACCTTAGGTGTGCTTAGAACACTTAGAGCAGTCTGCAGTTGGGCAGAGTCAGGTAACACAGAGCCTGTTTTATCACAATGTGCCAAATCTCTCATGTAATTTATTCAATTCTCACAGAAAGTGAAAAACACCGTGAATGGTCATGGGTACAGAAGTGTTACAAGCGAATCGGTTGTTTACCATCATGATGATATGTCTGCCCCACATCATGAGAAAGGACCATACTGCCTATGCTAGCTTGAGGGGGGGGGGGGGGGGGAATCACAATCCAAAGTTAGAGATAGGATTTCTACGAAATGTGTATTGCTTTAGGACCATCATAAAGTTGAGTCTTTGTAGGTTGGAGGTCCTCTATATTAAGCAGTTCACTTTTATATCAATTGGGGATAAGAAACTACCATATCTTTTAAAGTTTCTATTTATTTATTTGTCAGAGAGAGAGAGAGAGAAAGCGTAAGCACAGGCAGACAGAATGGCAGGCAGAAGCAGAGGGAGAAGCAGGCTCCCTGCTGAGCAAGGAGCCCGATGTGGAACTTGACTCCAGGATGCTGGGATCATGACCTGAGCCAAAGGCAGTCGCTTAACCAGCTGAGCCACCCAGGCGTCCCAAGAAACTACCATATTTTATCTTCATTTCTTTTTTGATACATTTTGTTCTTTTATGTAGATCCAACTGACTGACTTCTATCCCTTTCCTTCTTTGACTTCTCCAGCCATTACAGATTTTGGTCTCTTCAGAACACCCATATTGTGGTTCTGAATACATTCCTTCACATTTTTAGTGTATTGTGTCTTGAATGGTTCACTGCTGTTTTGTCATCTTCATATGCAGTTATCAAGTGTCTGAGGGACAGGTCCTCTATCGTGGCTTTTATTCCACCCAGTGCTTAATACAGAGGTGAGCCTATAAAAGACACTAGATTACCATTAATTGATGACAGAGTAAGAAGAATGTCCAGATGTTGCAGATATGCCGCGTGCATGCTTTAAATAGTGCGTGAAATAGGACTGAGTGCTTCCACAGATGGCATTGTTCCTACTTGTGCCGCCAAGATTATCTTAATACCTAATCAATTCTGAGAATAGCTCATAACCTAAGCTTTGGAATTTACAAGGATGAGCAGGCACGTGGCACATGGTTTGGGGAAGGTGATGGGAGTTTTAGTTCTCACTGCCGGATAAACAGAAACAAGTCCTGCAACCTGATACCTTTCCTTATTGCCCACACCCCTTATGATCAGAGACAAGATGAAGCAAATCCACTTGTGCATTTTTGATCTACGACTTTAAACTTAAGCTTTTCACGTAACTTTTGATGTAAGTTTTCAGGAAAGAACAAGCTTGGAGGTATTTGAAAACCCTATTTTGGTTTCAACTTCATTGGCTTCCTTGGTGCTCTTTGTGTAACTGAATGGACTTTTTCATTTATGATAACTGAAAATCATAATGCTTGAATTATCATCTGTGTCACTTGCTGAAATACTGAATAGCAGTGATCTCTGAAATATTTCCCGACCCTGGGAATGACTGTTCCTTTCATAGTGTTAAAAAGCATAGGAACAGCAAGTGCCCTCCTAGTTCTGCATTGCCCTGTTTTCCCAAGTTCATCCATGCCTCCCCCTTAACTTTTTCTTTACATTTATTTATTTTAGAGAGAGTGAGCATGGGGCAGGGGGAGCAGAGGGTGATTGAGAGAGAGAATCTCAAGCAGACTTCCTTCCCACTGAGCACTGAGCCCAACACAGGGCTCCATTCCAGGATCCTGAGATCATGACCTAAGCCAAAATCAAGAGTCAGACCCTTAACTGAGTCACCCAGGCGCCGCTTCCCTTAGCTTGATTAAACTGCATTTTCTTGATTGTTTATATTGTTTTGTGTTTTGTTTTATTTTTGTTTTCCACAAAATGACCTCCTTGGTAAAGAATGGTAACCACATTAAGAATGTGTAGTCTGGGGGTGCCTGGGTGGTTCAGTGGGTTAAGCCTCTGCCTTCAGCTCAGGTCATGATTCCAGAGTCCTGGGATCAAGCCCCTCATTGGGCTCTCTGCTCAGCAGGGAGCCTGCTTCCTCCCCGCTCTCTCTCTGCCTGCCTCTCTGCCTACTTGTGATCTGTCTATCAAATAAATTTTTAAAAATCTTAAAAAAAAAAAAAAAGAATGTGGTAGTCCAGAGGCTCCTGGGTGGTGGTTCAGTCGGTTAAGCATCTGCCCTCATCTCAGGTCATGATTCCAAGGTTCTGGGATCAAGCCCTACATTGGGCTCCCTGCTCAGCAGGAAGCCTGCTTCTCCCTCTCCCTCTGCTGCTCCCTCTGCTTGTGCTCTCTAGCTCTCAAATAAATAAATAAATTTTTTTTAAAAATGTAATCTGCTTTCTGTAACTAGTGGAGGAGTGTGATAACATTGTAATATATTTTTTAAAAAGGCACTTTAATTTTATGTTATTTTCTTGACATATTTCAAAAAGAAGTTAACCTTACTAAATATTTAAATTAGTATCAATCATCAGCTTTCATGGAATCCTGTACTCTAGTGGCAGTTAGTTCTACACTAACAGGCTTTGCATTTTGCCCTCTTCGAGATTTTGTGAAAAAGTTAGAGGTGGTTTAGGTATCATGATCCGGAAGGTTTCTAGTTTTGATTTAATGTTGCTTTGCATAAATACTCACTGTGATGACACCACCTTACAACTAGAGCACTTAGGAGTTTCCAACAAAATTGTTTTCATTTGACCCTTAAGATAATCTCAAAATAGTAAAGGTACATTTTGTCAATTTTATAGATAAGAAAACTATCAGTTGCAGTTCACATAGGTCATAGGTGGAAGAGAAGACACTCTTAGAATCCAAGAAGTGGATTTGACACCTACTTTATTCAAAGGATGCAGATTCTAAGATTCATTGTTCCCTTAGAAAAAAATCTC
Source organism: Mustela nigripes (assembly GCF_022355385.1). NCBI lineage: Eukaryota > Metazoa > Chordata > Mammalia > Carnivora > Mustelidae > Mustela > Mustela nigripes. The sequence continues at coordinate 91,900,026 of NC_081568.1, forward strand.
CCCTTGAACATAACCAACAGCCCTTATTTCCATAGCTTCTAAATAAAAATAGAAAATCTGAGGTAGAAAAGATGGACGCCCCAGTTCTCTGGCCACGTGACATCTCTGCCTTCTCTGTTCAGGACAGACAGGAGGCAGGGGTAGAGTGTGGAGATAGGCAGGCCTTATCTCTGCAGTTTGTTTTGTAAGAGTAGTTGGCCCAGACTGAAGCTTAAATAACATACATTATTAAGTGAAGATAGAAGGAGGGTCCAGAAGGATCATAGGTTTGTGTTGGGTTTTCAGAAATTGAACAAGTCAGGCATTACCTAGACCTTGATGTGAGCAGCCGGCACTGCTGGAAAGGACATTCCCCTTCATGCTAACTAGTTGTATGACTCTGCGATGTCACTTAACCTCCACGTGTGTTAATATTGTCATCAGTAAAAGGGAAGTAAGTGTTAAAAAGCACAAAGTTAGTACGAAGATGAAGTGCAGAAGGCTTGCATCATTGTCTAGTACACAGCGGGCACTAAATAAACACCCACTGGTCCAATAGGAAGTTAATATTTATTGGCTATTTCCTCAGTCGGACCAGAGTTCAGTGACTGACGTTGATTTCATTTGACTCAGTCATCCCCGAGGCACTGTGTTAATCCTCATTTTATAGGAAAGAAAATGATAGAGAAGTAAAATAATCGGCCCCATATTCATAATGCCAATAATTGTCAATGCATTACTTAAAATCATACCCTCAATTTCTATGCTAATTCTTTTTCTAATAGAAGCATCTAAAAAATGCAGATCATAGAACTCCAAAGCCCTATCATAGAGCATTCTGGGCATGTAGGCTGGCAAAAGTAACCACTTATATCGCACTCTTTGTCTGGAAAATAAATGGCTTATAACATTAATACAGTCTTAAGTCTAGTACATTATTTCAGAAGACAAACCTCTAAGTGTCATTTTTTTAAATGTAGTGACTGATTTTATTGTAACTACATAGAGTGAAAATGCTTAGCACTGATGATTTTAATGTTAAGAAATGAGTTCTATTAGAATTAAATAAATCACATTGTCAGAATAAGACAGATGTCCCGAATAAATTTGGATTACAATGAGATGGGATGATCCAGTTACTTGTATTGGTTCTTTCCTTTGTGCACTGTATGTTAAAATGCTTGATGATTACCATTTATGTTCTCTTAGACCCCTAGAACTAGGGCGCTGGAGCCTGATGTAGTACTTGATCTCAAGACCCTGAGATCATGACCGGAGTTGAAGGCAGATGCTTAACTGACTAAGCCACCCAGGCACCCCTGTGGAGAGCATTTTAGTTTCTGGGTATATAGCTGAACAAAGCAGACAAAGTTCCTCTCAACACGGAGCTTCAAATCTCTCAAGAATAATTGAAATGAGAGGGACAAAAGGGTCAGTTCTAGAAACTAAACAAAGTTGGGGAGAGTTGAGTCCACAGAAGTTAAGCAACGACAGTAAAATTCTAGAGGATGGAATGCAGCAGTCATGGGGCATGATGAGGGGAGTAGAGCAAACAGCAGCCTAAAATACACATGGGGAGGCTCAAAATGGTGGAAAAGCCGGGCATGCCCTGGTGCTTCAAAGTTTACTCCCAGAATCCTCCTCTCTGAGGAAAGTGGAGGTGAAAAGAGAAGTCTCCTGACCTCTGGTTACATTTGGCTGGAGAGATCCTTTGAACCTAACAGAGTAAAAGTAACTTGTTGGTATAGGGGCTAATGTTTCATGCATCCTCAAACCCAATTCTCTATCTTACTTCTACTTGGGAACCAGAAACACTACCTCTTGGAAATCTAGGAGCCAGCGCAGAGGGTGAAGAATAGAATGCAAAATCAGACTTAAACACCTATATGTTCGAGTCAGCCCATGACTGCATTGCAGTCAAATTAGAGGTTACCTCTGAGAGAAAAAAAAAAAAAAAAAGAGGACTCTTCTATAAAGAAAGTAAACCAAGAAAAATAAGGCCTTTCATGTGGGAATTCGCACTCATGCACATATTAGTATTTAGGTTATCACCCAGAGAAGCCCTCAAAGTTCAGCCACTTAACTGAAGTGAAGTCTGAATGGTCCCCTATGCCTGTATCTCCTGTCAGCAAATCGTTTATTTTCATCTTTTATTTTCTGCCTTTTTTACCTTCTTTGGTTTTAATTGAGCATTTTATGTGATCCATTTTTCCCTCCTGTTTTGATACACAAATTAAACTATTTAAAATGGCTACCTTAGAATTTAAATGCACATTTTAAACTAAGTTCACTTTCAAGTAACCCCATACTGCCTGACAAGTATAGAAACCTTAAAACTCAGTATTGAAAATTCCTCCCTCTTTTCTCTTAGAACATTGGTACCATTCACGTCACTTAGCTATATGCTATGGATATGGGGCCTTGAAATGACCACTGTCATATAGCTACTGCCCTTGGAAAGCACTCGTAAAGTTAACTGAGGTCCTACTCAATCACACACCCCCCCACCCCCGGAAATCAATCTTCCAAGAATCCAAGTTTTCCCTTCTAAACTTCAGCATCAGCTCTGTCTAAGTACAGGTGTATTAGTCAAGGACTCAGTGAGATGGTAAAAGCCCAGCCCTGTGAGACAAAGCCCTGATAACTCTTCTATCAAGCTGTCTCTCCCACGAGGGTAGAGTTAATAACATTTGTTGATCAGATCCTTTGATTAGTCTGACAATGTCAGAATAAGTCATTGTACTGAAAAGATGAGGTAGACCAAGGAAAGCACGTTTGCCTGTGTCTCAAAGATAACAGATCTGCCAATGAACAAAATGTTCTCTTGTTGCTTTTTTACCCTTCCAGTTTTTTAAAAAAAATATTTGATTTATTTACTTGACAGACATCACAAGTAGGCAGAGAGGCAGGCAGAGAGAGAGGAGGAAGCAGGCTCCCTGCGAAGCAGAGAGTCCGACGTGGGGCTCGATCCCAGGACCCTGGGATCATGACCTGAGTCAAAGGCAGAGGCTTTAACCCACTGAGCCACCCACCACCCCTACCCTTCAAGTTTTAAACAAAGTCAAGACTCCGATGGCCTAATGATTAATTTTTAAATGGTCGTCAGAGTTCGAAGCCACACAATTCATTGCAAGGTACTTTCCACAGGAGGGGAGCTGTGCCCAATCAGGACATAGCCTCCACCTGCATCCCTGGAGCAGCTCTCTTCCCCCTAAGTTCCTCAAGAAGGAGGACCAAGAAATAAATAAATAAAATCAAGCAAGCAAGTAGAAACACTTTGATTCAAGCTTTCTGCTGGAACTCGACCAGAACTCTTGTGTATATGCCATAGTTTGAAATAGAACCTGGACTTCATTTTCATCACCTCTGAACTTGATCCCATTTCAAGATGACATGGTAAGGCTATTTGATGGTCCCAGGAAGTGTTCACAAAAGCCGTCTTTCAATCTGCCTCCAAAGCCAATACCATGACCCCATCCTTGGAGAGCATGTGGGCAGGCAGTGGCCCTCCATACTGTCATGCCATGGCGCCATGTCTCATGAGGGGCAGGACCCTGGTACCCCATCAGTGGCTTCTCATCCCTAATAAGACCACAGCTGCACCTCTGCAGGCAAAGGATGATTTTACTGTGGGCCCTTCATCCAAGTATCCTATTCCAAAGCCAGTCCATGCAACTGATAATAATTACTGATAATTACTGATAATAGTTCCTCAAGGGAGGAGGAGGGATAATTTCAATGGGACTTCTCACTCCCAATAATCAATTGCATTATTTTCCTTACATCTTTGCAGATAGATAGTTCATATAGGCAGAACAACGTCCACATACCATTGTCTGAACTCTATTCCTTATCCTGCAGAGACAGGCTTTTGTTTTGGAAAAACTTTTAAATGTATGCACAGGCTTCTGGTCTCCTACAGTATTCTGCCTATGAAAAAAATGACTAAGGAAATTAAGGCACTATACACTGGCCCCAAATGAACCTGTAATGCGACAGATGATCATTCTAACTACTCTATCTGAGATGCTAGCAGCCACCAACACCACCTAGTATCTCACAACATTTTTGCTGTAGGGCTTATGGCCAGTACTTACTTTCTTTCAAGAACATGTATCCCCAGAGAAAAGGCCATGAGTCCATTCAGCATATGGTCAGGAGACTCCTAACAGGTTACAGATGGCAGTCTATTAGGCTCTAATTTCAAAAGGACAGTACTGGAATGATCCCCTTGTGAAGGATGTCTCAAGATGATAGTTAGAAATGGAGAGCAACTAATTCCCATGTATTACCCTCCCTCCAAAGGACCAGCTACAGCTCAGACGTGGTTCATATCAGCAAGCGATTTCCTGGGAATGAAGCAGCCCTTGCAGTTGCCAAGGGGGATGTAACCATCAATCTGGCATAATGGTGGAGTTCAGTGTGCTCACTTGCAGGAAATGCCTTCACTTGACAGGAATAAGGACACATTTGTGGGAGGACTGTTCAATCCCAGAAGGGGATCTGGTTTGAGCTGAGCTAAAGATAACGAGATTCCAGAAGCACCTGTGAAAGAATCAAAGGAGGCTTTTCCAGGCTTCCTCCCCATTTTCCCCTCTGCCCTCCTTATCCAATTAGCAACTACAGACTATCAGCCCCATGAATTTGAGCACCAAGCATTATGCTTTTTCCTTTGAGTCCCCTTCCCCTCACAATCTCACCTGACTGTGGAAGGTGTTCAAGCTACCTTGAATAACTTAAGACAGCAGACTACAACACTTAGCCAAGTGCTGGTGACCCTAACACACACACACACACACACACACACACACACACACACACACTCTCTTCCCCAGTATGATGACTTTCTATATGTACCTGGCTAAACTATCACACCTCATTGTTTGGTCAAACAGGAGTCTAGATGTCGCTGTGAAGCTAACCACGGACATCCTCAACATCTACAATCTGTTCCCTTTAAAGCAGATTACCCTCTATAATGTTGGAGGGTCTCATGGTAGCACTTGAACACCTTAAGAGTAAAGATTGAGATTTCTTGGGGCGCCTGGGTGGTTCAGTGGGTTAAGCCACTGCTTTCAGCTCAGGTCATGATCCCAGGTTCCTCACATCGGGCTCTCTGCTCAGCAGGGAGCCTGCTTCCACCTCTCTCTCTGTCTGCCTCTCTGCCTACTTGTGATCTCTGCCTGTCAAATAAATAAATAAAATCTTTAAAAAAAAAAAAAAAAAAGATTGAGATTTCTTAAAGAAAAAGCAATTTTGCACCACCACAACAGAAAAACGCTACTGAACTTCCCATCCTGCTTTTCTACCTGCGCGTTTCCATCTCAAGACTATAGGATCACCTCTTTCTGAATTTCTAGCCTGCCGGTTGGCCATTCCTTTAAATTTCACACTTGCTAGCACCCACCATCTTAGTCATGATAGTTAATATTAAGTGATATTAGTAGTCGACCTCAGTAATTAACACCAGTAATTATTATCAAGAAATACCTAAACAGAGAGACACTTTGTATTGTATATAGATATGTGTAATACCTTGCTAGAGAAACTAAGTTTATTCTCTATAGATAACTAAGGTAAAAGAGGGAAAGGATCCTACTGTTCTGTTTCTTCTAAGAACTCTCACTGTTAGAGATGGGATTACAACAATTCCTGTTCTGTTACATAGACCTGCCCAAAAAGCAATGTTTTTTATCAGAGCATTATACAGTCCCTGAAACAGTGTTTGTATTTGACATAGGCTTTCCACTGAAGCTAAAACTTTATATATATATATATATATATATATATATATATATATATGGAAACACATTCAAAAATTTCTAGGGAGAGCTGTCTAGCGGAGAGCCTTCTCCCTCTCCCTCTGCCCCTTTGCCTGCTTGTGCTCGTGCTCTTTCAAATAAATAAAATCTTTTTTAAAAAGTGCTCTCTATTTGTATGTTAAATTAATGAATAAACATATCTATGTTAAATGAATGAATTTGAGGGCATTCCAAGAGATCAGCGAAGATCCAAAATTTTCCCAGTCTCATAAACTTTATGGTGATGAAAACCCTTCCCTTCCCCCAATACTCTGCTCTCTCACTTTTATGGTACAACCCCATACCTCTTTCCCACTCTACACCCAGTAGCTGGAGAGATACAGACTACCCCTACTTTAATATTCGCCTGTAGCACTAATAATTCTGTCAGGTGTTTTGCACATATTTAATCTATTCCTCAGAGAAAGTCTCAAGGTCCTTACTGCTTCGTGAAGTGCGAAGCTAGAGAACATTTATGAGCACAGGGAATAGGAAACACTTGCCCAAAGGCCAAGCTGCACAGCTGGAATGTGGGGAGGCCCAGTTCCAAACCAGTCTTCTCCATGATCACTATGGTAGTAATAAATATATACTCATAAAAACGCTTCATGGAATAAAAGCAATATGGGGACAAGGGAACAGGGTCTCTCTAAGATTCAGAACAAAGGTAGGTATACAGATGTTAACAGCAGTAACTGCCAGGCTTGGAAGCCAAGCTGGCTGCTTCCGTGTTAACTGACGCAAATCATCTCTGCCGTGGGGACAACTGCACCAAGATCTGTCAAGTAACTATCTGTCAAATCAAATTCACCTTTTGCTTGGAAAAAGAAGGATCCATTTTCTCTTATCACAGAACAATCTGTTCACTCCAAGAATGTGGTTAATCAACATTTCCATCAGGACTGCTCATAAACGGAGCTCTCTTTAAAATATGTAAACGAAAGCATCTCTCTGAGGTGATTAGGATTTCCGAGAAGGTAAGAAGCAAGGCTGTCAAGCTTACATTTTTTCCAGTATTTAAACATAGTTTTCTTGTCTCATTACCTGAATAATGCCAGTTGCCAAGAATGACCCTGAAGACTTACACAAGGAAATAGTTCAGTTTGTGTTGCGAGCGAACACGGAATGTTAATTCAGATCCCCTATTTCTCACTTGGCTGCAAAAGTGTTATCAAAATGAGGTAAGGGATTGCAAACTGGAAGCTAAGCTGTATTGTTACTATTTAAAAAAAATAATAATAATCTCTTTGTTAAAGAGGGAACAAACTGTCCTGGAATAAAGGTATTTTCAAAACAGCTTTTCTTTTTTTCCCCCCTGAGCATTTGAATCCATAAAACATTAAGTGCACAATTGATTTACTTCCTTATATTGGAAATGTCATTTGGAAGAAAAAGAAATAATCTCAAACTAGAATTAAAATCTTACTCTGACCACCACAAATTATTTAATGTATTACACATGATTATTTTACTTTATCATCCATACATAATAACCCAAAGAATTAACATTCATTAGTCAGGAAACTCAATTCCAGAAAGGTAAAATTTTTCAAGATTTCACAATAAGTGGTCATGCCAACACTCAAAGCCAAGATTTGGTCCTTGGTCATCTATTCTTCACCCTACTTTTGTACTTAGAAATATGTGTAACCGTGATGTACCCGACTGAGGGGAAAAATACACAATCTGGCCGTTTCTTAAAACTTAGTTCCCCTCTAACCAAGCTTTGGAAGAAAAGGTAAATTGCATCCTTAAGGATTTCACTTTCTCTTTCTTCATTTGCATACTGCAAACCAAGCCAAAAACCTAAGTAAATGGGAAATTAGGTAACTGACTCAGAATTAGATGGAGAACTTAATTATAATACAGTTCTTGTAATTAAGCTTTTTCTCTACTAAGTAAATATCTCTCTGCTAAGTATCTAAGAGGCAAAAGCATATGCAGTAGCTCAGAAACTCCTCACTATACTAAAAACGTTTATTAAATGTTTGACATCTGATGAAGCACAAGGTCTTTGTTTGTTTAGTACTTACACATGAATTTAAGAACTCCCTGTTTCCCTCGAAAATGTCTGTGGCATACCGCACAAAAACCCAGGAGTTCTGACACAGCTTACCTATGTTCTCTTTGCCAATCTTAATGTATGATCTTATAAGAAAGAATGAAACAAACCATCGAGACTCATCTGACTTCTGATTGAATTTTCAGCGACGCTGCACAGTAAATGGAGTCTAACTAGCCAGCCCCAGAAAAACTAGATTCTTTGTTGGCCTAACTCTAATAACCATATTTTATCTTGTCTGACTGATTAGGTTGGAACAAAAAGTACTAAAGGAAATAAATAGCTTAATAATATCATACAGTACAATTTCTTTTGGTGTAATTTCCATCAGTGAAATCATTAAATTGTGGAACACTTTATCTAGGAAGTACCTTGGATACAATATTATTAGATTTGTTTTTCTTCAGGAAATGTTCATGTTACTCCTTGCAGTTAAATATGGCTGAGGAAAACTTTAGGACAGTTTAGCTAAGCAAAATCAGGGATTCAGGTTAGGTACTGAGAATGACCCTACCCTACCCTACTGTGCTAGTCTGGGAAATCTGAAATGTGTTCCTCAGTGTCCAGGTCAGAACCTGTGTAAATAGTACCCCCTCTGCCTAGCTCCTGAGCCAGGAACTCTGCTTCAGTCTTCACTGACTAGACCTAAGACCGCCTATGCCACTAGCCTAGAAATTCATTCAATTGAACCAGGTATTAACATTTTTCAACACAAGTCTTGTGGGTATCTGAACCAATCTTCAGATCTGAGATCAGGTACTAAATGATTTAAACTAATTTGTACTTAAACTGATGAGGTAGATGGGTTCAGGAATGGGTAGTTCCCCCAAATGAAGCTCACTAGAGGCAGGTCCAGAACTTCTGCTTGGTTGTTACCAGAAGAATAGAATCTATTGTTCTCATTAGAAATGAGCATGAGCGGATGGGTTAAATGAAGTCCATTTCATAATGAAGTCTACACACCTAAGTCAGCCTTCCACCTCAGTTTCAAAGTCTCACATTTAATTCCATAAATAACCTTCTGTTTCAACCACCTTGGGTTTGGTTCTCTGTTACTTTCCAAAATCTTCCTTGCAACCACCAAAACTTTAAGAAGGAAGAATTTCAAGAGACACAGAGAAGAGCCTAGGGAATTGTTAATTCAAAGATAGCTTTTTCTGTTAAATTAGCTAGTGGGTTATCAACTCAAATCAGGGAAAAAAGAACACAGCAGTACAAATGTTTGCATTTCCAATATCCACAACGAGAACTATAACTGGACAGTTATTGAAAGTCCAGCAACAATACAGGACCATGAACTTTTAGGGACACAATCCGTCTGATTGTTTGCTTTTGTCCAGTAATGTTCAGAAGACAGGAGACAGAATCAAATCCTTCATGTACCTAAATGGTTGTAGGACTGGAGTTATGAGCGATAACAGAATTAGGAGAAAACACCAAAAAGAGGAGGGACCACAAGATCTGCATTACATAGGAAGGAAAACCTGGATAGAACTGCTGTATTCTATATTGGCTGACAAGTTGAGATTCGAAAACAGTACACTGAGAGTTAGGGTAAGAAGATCTGTCTAATAGTGCTCTCATAGAAAACATATGGAATGCTCATGTCAGGTAGTTTAAGAAGAATTTAATGAACCATACACAAATGTGTATGCAAGTGCAGTATATACAGAAGCCACGAGAATAACACAATTCACAGGGCATAATAACAGCAGAGTACTTGTACCAGGCCAGATTTCTCACACTTCAGGCCAACTGAAGTGTTAGATTGAGGAAGTTAAGAGAAGGCAACTACGTTTTAAGGGCATCTTAATAGCAACTCCACATGAATAGTGCAAGAGGAGCAAGTTCCTGGATTTCATTTTTCTGCCTCCATCCCATCTGCTAGTTCTGTTTGCTGAAGCAAACTGGAAGCTGAAGAGCTAGGGAGCACATCAATGCAACCCAAACAGGTCGCCCTTATGGGGCACAGACAAGGGTCAGGAAGAATGCAATGCAATGAATGTGTCTCTCCAACATCTGTATGTTAAAATCCTACACACCCACCCCCAAAGATGGTGATATTAGAAGATTAGGCCCTTTGGGTGGAGGCTTCATGAGTGACATTACTAGTCTTAGAAAAACCACAGAGCTCCCCAGAGACACAATGAACCAGGAAGTATATTTAGACCACAGACCCACTCTGCTTGTGCCTTGATCTTGGACTTCCCAGCCTCCTTAACTACCCAGTTCATGGTATTTTCTTAGGAGATCATGAATGCATGGATACACTAGACGACAGATCCAAAGGAGAAAATGAGATTTCTGCAAACAATATTAAGACTGAAACATGGAGTAATTCAAAGTTTCTGTATGTACTTTGGGATAGATGAGTAAAGTGGGATAGATAACCACTGCTTATTTTTAGGCTCAAGGACTGTGTGCATAGTCTATGTGGGCGCTCAAGTCTTCACCTGATGGTTACCAGGTGGAGAAGAAGCATGAGCAGGTCTCACAGCCCTCTCTGAGTGTGATGAATGCTAGGAGATAAGAAGTCAATTGCAACTAGTGGGAAATAAGTATTCCCCAAAGAGTTATTTTTTATAATGAATTATGAAGACCAATGGTGTCTGCCCCATCTCCCACCTATCCATTATAACAGAATGTCAATATGAACCCCTTATCTTGAGAAAAATTCTCAATGCAGGTCTGGTCTAGGAAGGAAGCAGTTTCTAACATGGGTAGGTAGAATAGGAAGTTCATAGGTATGATCGTGTTTTATTTTAATATCAAACAAAAACATCCAACATCCCTTTCCAGGCAGCACAAGAGCATAACCGAGCTAAGTTCTACTCTGCTCAAAGCTATCATTCAGGGAAAACAGGCGTACAAACAAAAAGCAACTTGCAAAGTTAGGTGTTAGGGAAAGAAAAGGAAAGGACATTTTAAGAGATTGTGTTAAGAGAGACCCTAAAATCCAAACCATGATTTACCATGACTGAGGAGTGACAGAACAGTTTCTTTAAACAATTATTCATTTGAAAGAACATGCAAAGCCATCCATGGCAGCTATTTCCCATTGTTGTGTCCAATGAAGGAGCAAGAGAGTTACTACTGGTTTTCTGAGCAACTGCTAAGCCAAAGCCCACCCCCACCCCCCCACCCCCCCACCCCCCGCTTTCAAAGACATTGATAGGGTTAAGGACACAAAACCAGTACACACAGGGGAAGATCACAAAGCATCAGGTGAGAAGGCCAAACAAGCACCATGGACATCTCATTTCCATTACTTATCACAATTGCCATAATTCTATCTCCCCCCCCCCCCCCCCCCCCCCC
>NC_081568.1:91911285-92081249 GCF_022355385.1 Mustela nigripes
CCCCCCCCCCCCCCCCCCCCCCCCCCCCCCCCCCGTCTTGAGAAGCCTCAAGGCCATGGGCAGGGCTTCCTTTATCTTATCTCTGGAACAAAAACAAGTATTGTAGGGTTGGCGTAGGAGTAATTGGAGGATTTGCCACAGGTGAGTGATCGAGGTCACCAGGATATAGCCTCCGCATGGAATCTGAGAGTTTCTGTATCTGGGTTCATCCTACCTAGCATGACTGTCCTCCACTGGCTTTAAGATAAAGCCAAACTGTTGTAATTCTGCTAATGCAAGGTTATAGCAAAAGAGCAGAAGATTAATAGGAATCAGAATATCCAATCTCGCCATCTTTCTAGGCGTATTACTTGCCATGTTCTTGGTGTGCCTAATTACTTATATTTTCCATGCACTCTTCATTACACTAGGTAATTATATTCTCTCTGCATTCTTTGCTTTCTTGCCTCCCTACACTATGGATAAACAAATTCCAAGACCCAAGCATCTTTCCTGTTAAATCTTTCCTGAAGTCCTCCCAAATTCATTCTCACTAGAATGCACAACTCCCTCATTGGGTCCTCCATTACACTTTTTTACGATTTCACTTATGTATAATCTATATCCGACTAGGGTACTCTAACCTGTTATAAGAAATAATCTTATGGGGTGCCTGGGTGGCTCAGTGGGTTGAAACCTCTGCCTTCGGCTCAGGTCATGATTCTGGGATTGAGCCCTGCATTGGGCTCTCTGCTTGGCAGGAAGCCTGCTTCCCCGCCCCCCCCCCACCTGCCTCTCTGCCTACTCGTGTTCTCTGTCTGTCAAATAAATTTAAAAATCTTTAAAAAAAAAAGAAAGAAAGAAAGAAAGAAAGAGAAATAATCTTACTCATATTTTTTAATTTCCAGTGATGAAATAGGTAAAAATACTTAAAATGTGCTAGCGAATGAACAAATGCATACAATTCCATGCCTCTAATGCATCTTCATGGAACACAGTGAAAATGAACTTTCCCTCTTATGGAAAGCAAAATAATACCCCCATCTCTAAAAAAATAGTGACATCTTATTCTCAGAACCAATTAGTACCTTACACTTTGAGGCAGGTAAAGTCACAGTTTAAATTAAGAATATTAATCAGCTGACCTTAAAAAAATCCCAAACCACTTTCATGGGCCCAGTGTAATCACATTAGGAAGAAGACAAGTGGAATCCAAAAAAGGATGTAATGACCAAAAGCAGGAGCAGGGCAACACTCTTTTGCTGACTTTGAAGATGGAAGAAAGAGACCATTAGCCAAGGAATGTAGACAGCTTCTAAAAGCTGGACGTGGAAAGCAAATAGATTCTCCCCTAGAGTCTTCAAAAGGGAATACAGCCCTATTGACATGTTGCTTTTACCCCGGAAAGACGGGTCTCAGACTTGTAACCTAAAGAACTAGAAGACTAAATGTGTGTTGTTGTTTTTTTTTTTTTTTTTTTTTTTTTTAAATGTGTGTTGTTTTAACACAGTAAATTTGAGGTAATTTTTAACAACCTCACTAGAAAACTGACACACTCCCTTTATAACTCTTTGTGTTTAACTTCTCAGAGATCATTAACTTTTTACTTAATTAAGTAGCTGCCACTGACAAAATATATTACAGACCAAACAATGTACTCAGCATTTTAAAGCACTGTTTCATTTAATATCCAAAAGCACCCTCCTCAGACCAAGGCTATTCCCATTTTTTAGATGAGAAAACAGGAACTTAAGAAAATTAAGTGCTTCTCCCAAGCACACAGCTAATAAATTCCAGTATAATACCCACAAGAAAAAAAATTTAAAAAAATATTTTAAAAATCTTCCTCAGCTTTCTGTAGTCCAGTGGTCACCGACTCATATAATCTTCTGGAATCCCAACATCCACTCACCACAAACCAGTTAAGTAGTCCAGTGTTCCCGTCAAAATGTCGTTGTTCTGTTTACTGCCCAGAAAATAAGGTACCTTTATCTTTTGCTTGCTTAGCAGGGAGAATCAAACATTTTGGCACCTCCAAAATTTATATTCTTCTGGGATCCTTCCAGACCTAATTCCTCAAGAAGCAAAATTGTTTTTTGGTCACTACTCTTAACTGTTACAGAAAAACCCTTACTTCACCTTTCTCTTTTCCGCAAAAACAGCAAAAATGCTTTTAAAAAAAAACACAACTTGAGTGTATATTTTTGGGTTTTCATGCCGTTCCTACTATTTGCTTCCCCTACTAGGATTTAAAGCAAGCATCCGGATGGGCAAAATTAATTAAATCTGATAGCCACAGGGCCACATGCTCTGGAGGGCGGGAAGGGGGGCAGGGTTATTGCGTTGGAAAAGCAATTCAAACCTCTCTCTCAGACTACTGCAATGGCGGTAGTTGATCAGCCTTACTCCTCCACCTGCTGCAAAATAAATCTAAGTAATTTTTGCAGCCTGGGACTCCGAAAGCAGCAACACCAGCATCACCTGAGAACTTGTTAGACATGCAAATTATCCATTCCTGCCACAGACCTAGTGGTTCCAAAACGCCGGGGGCGGAGCCCACCAATCCGTTGCAAGGAGCCCTCCAGGTGATTCTGATGCACACTCAAGTTTGCAGACCCCAAAGGAGACCTCAGAGTCCCTGGCAGGCTCCGCTAGAGTCTTTTGGTTGTTGTTTAGTTCACAGTTAGAAGTCAAGAGAAGAAAGCTACTGGCACATGCTTTAAACCAAGCATCAGTTCTCAGTAGCTCTGTATTTTGGGGTTAGAGGATGCTTCCCAGCTATTAATAAAGCCAATACTTTGAGCCTTATCTGCTATCTTTGTGTTTCTATTCCACTGATCAGGACCAGTGTGGTAGAAGGAACAAATGTTGATACCTTCCAATCTTCATCACACGGGTCCCAGAGCAGAAAACCAACTTGAGAAAAACAAAAGCACCAAGGACTGCTATTTGGGATCAAGCATCACAGTGAAAGATGGGGGCTTTCTAAACAAGGGAGTTTATAGCAGCTTGAACATAGCTGCTAGTATAACCGAGCTGTGGGGAGTTTTGTATTTCAGACAGTGACTAAGTATCACTTATGAGCAAAAATAAGCAGAGTTTCACGGTATAGTTGTGTTCTAAAGTCTTTGAAGAGAAACCTTTATATTGCATGTCAGTCCAGATTTTAGGTCTCAACGGGTAAGAGTACCCATTAGCCTGTCACTAGAGGGTGAGATTTAGAGTGAACTTTGGATTTGTGCCATATATGCCGAGGCTTCTGGATTTCAACAACCCTCCCCTCGGCCCAACACAATCTCACGTGTTCTCTAAAGTCTCACCTGACTATTTTTGATGAGAGTTATGGCTAAGTGTTGTAAACTGTCAGTTCAACCTGTGATTACTGTCTCTTGTCAATAAACAAGCAACACGGGGGTAAGAGCATCTCCTAAACAAAGGTGGGTCAAACCTCATGGAAATATTTCATTTTTTTAAAAAAGATTTTTATTTATTTATTTGAGAGACAGAGATCACAAGTAGGCAGAGAGGCAGAAAGAGAGAGAGGGGGAAGCAGGCTCCCTGCTGAGCAGAGATCCCAATGCAGGGCTCCATCCCAGGACCCTGAGATCATGATCTGAGCTAAAGGCAGAGGCTTAACCCACTGAGCCACCCAGGTGCCCCATCAGATCCAAAGGTTAAAAACGTTTAGAAATATTCATCTCTGAACATCTTCTGTTAGAACTGAGCTTCCTTGGTGACTTCAAGAGAAAAGGAATCACATAAAAATACACTTTGGTTTATAGTCAAGTCAGGATTTGGAGAAAGGTGAAACAAAAAGCCTGGCCAATGAGCTAGAAGTGGAATCTCTTCCAAAGAAAGGTTAATTCATTAAATGACGGGTTGGGAGGATATGACGTGGAGAGAAACCCAGGGGTCATAGCAAAGCTGCCATTAGGGCTCATACATTGTTCAGTATGATTAAAACAGGAAGAAATCTAGAAGAGGAAACTCTCAGAGAGCAAACACCTTAACTTCGCCCAGAGAAGCTCAGGTGCAGAACACCATGCCCAAATGCTCCAGGAAAGAAAACAAAACAAAGTGCCATTCCGCTCTGCAGCAGCACACTTCCATACTGAGGTCTAGAGAGTTCCAAGATGGAGGAAAGATAAGGCGTAGTGGAGGACCACGGAGCAGACAGTCTTGGTCCTGACTGAGCTGAGCTAATCCAGGGACTCCAGTGGTGACGTAGCAAAGCAGCTTCATTTATGTCTGGGTTGGTGGAGGATTAGATATGGGGGGAGATAACTATACATATTAGGAAAACACTTTCTATGAGGAGAAATCCATTGGTTTTCCAACAGAAGAGAATAGCCCGTGGGACAAGAGCTTAAAAATTCTTCAGGATCTTGTTGTAAATGGAAACACTAGACATACATAGAAAGAGAGAAAGCTGTTCTCTTTTTCCCTTATTTGTTTATTTATTTATTTTGCTAGCTCCATGGATTTTTTTCTTTCTCTTTCTTTCTTTCTTTCTTTTTTTTTTTACTTAGAGGAATCCTGATCTCCTTGGACAATAGGCTGAACCCTCAAAATTTTACATTGAATATGGTTTCA
Source organism: Mustela nigripes (assembly GCF_022355385.1). Classification (NCBI taxonomy): domain Eukaryota; kingdom Metazoa; phylum Chordata; class Mammalia; order Carnivora; family Mustelidae; genus Mustela; species Mustela nigripes. The sequence continues at coordinate 91,915,858 of NC_081568.1, forward strand.
GAAGGAAAACTTCGAGACTCTTTCTATGAAGCCAGCATTACCCTGCTCCCCAAACCAGGCAAAGACCCTACCAAAAAGGAGAATTTTAGACCAATATCACTGATGAATATGGATGCTAAGATTCTCAACAAGATCCTAGCCAACAGGATCCAACAGCACATTAAAAAGATTATCCACCATGATCAGGTGGGATTCATCCCTGGGCTACAAGGATGGTTCAACATTCGCAAATCAATCAATGTGATACAACAAATTAATATGAGAAGAGAGAAGAACCATATGGTCCTCTCAATTGATGTAGAAAAAGCATTTGACAAAATCCAGCATCTGTTCCTGATTAAAACGCTTCAAAGCATAGGGATAGAGGGAACATTCCTGAACCTCATCAAATCTATCTATGAAAGACCCACAGCAAATATCATCCTCAATGGGAAAAAGCGTGCAGCCTTCCCGTTGAGATCAGGAACAAGACAAGGATGCCCACTTTCACCACTCTTGTTCAACATAGTATTAGAAGTCCTAGCAACAGCAATCAGACAACAAAGAGAAATAAAAGGTATCCAAATTGGTAATGAAGAAGTCAAACTCTCTCTCTTCACAGATGACATGATTCTTTATATGGAAAACCCAAAAGACTCCACCCCCAAACTACTAGAACTCATACAGCAATTCAGCAACGTGGCAGGATACAAAGTCAATGTGCAGAAATCAGTGGCTTTCTTATACACTAAAAATGAAAATACAGAAAGGGAAATTAGAGAATCAATTCCATTTACTATAGCACCAAGAACCATAAGATACCTGGGATAAACCTAACCAAAGAGGTAAAGGATCTATACTTGAGGAACTACAGAACACTCATGAAAGAAATTAAAGAAGACACAAAAAAATGGAAGACCATTCCATGCTCTTGGATCAGAAGAATAAACATTGTTAAAATGTCTATACTGCCTAGAGCAATCTATACTTTTAATGCCATTCCGATCAAAATTCCACCAGTATTCTTCAAAGAGCTGGAGCAAATAATCCAAAAATTTGTATGGAATCAGAAGAGACCCTGAATCGCTAAGGAAATGTTGAAAAACAAAAATAAAGCTGGGGGCATCACGTTACCTGATTTCAAGCTTTATTACAAAGCTGTGATCACCAAGACAGCATGGTACTGGCATAAAAACAGACACATAGACCAGTGGAACAGAGTAGAAAGCCCAGATATGAACCCTCAACTCTATGGTCAAATAATTCGACAAAACAGGAAAAAATATACAGTGGAAAAAAGACAGTCTCTTCAATAAATGGTGCTGGGAAAACTGGACAGCTATAAGTAGAAGAATGAAACTCAACCATTCTCTTATCCCGTACACAAAGATAAACTCAAAATGGATAAAAAACCTCAACGTGAGACAGGAATCCATCAGAATCCTAGAGGAGAACATAGGCAGTAATCACTTCGATATCAGCCACAGCAACTTCTTTCAAGATATGTCTCCAAAGGCAAAGGAAACAAAAGCGAAGATGAACTTTTGGGACTTCATCAAAATCAAAAGCTTCTGCACAGCCAAGGAAACAGTCAAGAAAACAAAGAGGCAACCCACGGAATGGGAGAAGATATTTGCAAATGACAGTACAGACAAAAGGTTGATATCCAGGATCTATAAAGAACTCCTCAAACTCAACACAGACGAAACAGACAATCATATCAAAAAATGGGCAGAAGATATGAACAGACACTTCTCCCATCAAGACATACAAATGGATATCAGACACATGAAAAAATGTTCATCATCCCTAGCCATCAGGGAGATTCAAATTAAAACCACATTGAGATACCACCTTACACCAGTTAGAATGGCCAAAATTAACAAAACAGGAAACAACATGTGTTGAAGCGGATGTGGAGAAAGGGGAACCCTCTTACACTGTTGGTGGGAATGCAAGTTGGTGCAGCCTCTTTGGAGAACAGTGTGGAGATTCCTCAAGAAATTAAAAATAGAACTTCCCTATGACCCTGCAATTGCACTCCTGGGTATTTACCCCAAAGATACAGATGTTGTGAAAAGAAGGGCTATCTGTACCCCAATGTTTATAGCAGCAATGGCCACGGTCGCCAAACTATGGAAAAAACCAAGATGCCCTTCAACGGATGAATGGATAAGGAAGATGTGGTCCATACACACTATGGAGTATTATGCCTCCATCAGAAAGGACGAATACCCAACTTTTGTAGCAACATGGACAGGACTGGAAGAGATGATGCTGAGTGAAATAAGTCAAGCAGAGAGAGTCAATTATCATATGGTTTCACTTATTTGTGGAGCATAACAAATAGCATGGAGGACAAGGGGTGTTAGAGAGGAGAAGGGAGTTGGGGTAAATTTGAAGGGGAGGTGAATCATGAGAGATTATGGACTCTGAAAAACAATCTGAGGGGTTTGAAGTGGGGGGGGGTGGGTGGGAGGTTGGGGTACCAGGTGTTGGGTATTATAGAGGGCACGGATTGCATGAAGCACTGGGTGTGGTGAAAAAATAATGAATACTGTTTTTTCTGAAAATAAATAAATTAATTAAAAAAAAATTTGAATGCAAGAAGCCAGAAAAAAAAAATTCTTCAGGATCTTGTTGTAAATGGAAACACTAGACATACATAGAAAGAGAGAAAGCTGTTCTCTTTTTCCCTTATTTGTTTATTTATTTGTTTTGCTAGCTCCATGGATTTTTTTTCTTTTTCTTTCTTTCTTTCTTTCCTTTTTTTTTTTTTTTTTTTTTACTTAGAGGAATCCTGATCTCTTTGAACAATAGGCTGAACCCTCAAAATTTTACATTAAATATAGTTTCTCTTTTCATTTTTCTGTTGTGCTAGTACCACAATTTACTTTGCTTTTAATACATGGATAAAGGAAAGAATACACAGAAGAAACTAGTAACTGAAGACCTGGATAAATTGGTTGGAGCCAATTACAGAAAGAACAAGATATTACACAGCTGATCGAATATGGGACACATAACAAGCACTGGACTCTCCATCCCCCCAGCCTTTGTCTTCTCTGCCAGACAGCAAATGAGGGCAAATGTTTGCAACCTGGCAGAGAGATCAGTGAAAAGGGAAAGATGACAACTTAGGAGAAGTAAAAATCTCAGTGGCCGGCCCTGAGGTAGGAGAGAAATTTCCCAAACAGGGCAGTCAATGAATGTCTTCTAAAGCTTTGAGTGGTCAATCCCCAGTCAAAAGCCCTTTAAACGAACCATACCTTAAGGTATCCATGTTTTCATTCTTTTTTTTTTTTTTTAAAGATTTTATTTATTTATCAGAGAGAGAGAGGGGGAGAGAGCGAGCACAGGCAGACAGAATGGCAGGCAGAGGCAGAGGGAGAAGCAGGCTCCTTGCTCAGCAAGGAGCCCGATGTGGGACTTGATCCCAGGGCGCTGGGATCATGACCTGAGCCGAAGGCAGCTGCTTAACCAACTGAGCCACCCAGGCGTCCCATCCATGTTTTCATTCTTTATAGGATTCTCAGTTATGTATTGTTTGGGTTAGCTGTTTCAAATTCTCAGACTTAATTGTAATCTGTTCCGAAGTAGGAGGTATCTGATTGCTCAGGGTCATGAAGAGTTCGTGACACTGACTTAACATTTTAGAAACCCATGGAGTGTTTTTATTCTAATTTCTTTACGTCAGTGAGCTTGTGCCTCCCTGACTGAGTGTTCATTTCATAGAGGTGATTTTATACAAGTACTAATGGGTACAATGAAGACTTTGGAAAGGTAGTTGTAGCCATCTTTGTGATAGCTGAAAATTACTTGAGACAACAGGAATTCTTAGGGCAAATTAAAGGAAACACCAGGATCTACTGCCAATTTCATACACCAAGAAATGAAAATGTGTCCAATGAAGTCAATAAAAATGACCATACCAAAGATATGAGTAACTCTTTTTTTCCCCATTACCCTGGAGCCATAACCATTGGAAACAACCCTTAAATGACTACCCGTGCAACTTTTTTTATCTGTGAAAGTATGTTAGAATGGCCAGGGAGCTTTATAAGATACTTTAAAACAAATACTAAGACTGCCTTTTTCCCTAAGTGGGGTTTTATTGCAGGGTCTATTAAACTTTATGTTCTTATCTATTTATCTCCTCTAACTCCTAAGCCCCTTGAGGTGTGGGACTTACTATCTTCTTATCTTTTTATGCCTTCTCTAGGCAGGCTACCTACTACATTTTTATTGTATGGATGAATAACATAAATAATGGGTTTGGAGATGCATTTCTGTTCCTAATTCAAAATCAGACTGCCCAGCTTTCTAGCTTCTCTACTTGCTGTCATCCTGTTTACCTCCCAGAAATTAAGAAAACTTTCTCCTTTATTTCCTTTTTTTTTCCTACATTAGAATTCACATTTATTGGAGAGAAATTCAAGTATACAACATACAGCCTCAATAGGTCAAACTTGCTTTATACTTAAAAGAATTCAGCATAGTACTCTTTGATAATCATTTTTTTTAAAAAAATACTTATATTAAGACAGTTTACCCACTTCTTATACGACCTATTCTCCACTTCTGGCAATATGTAATCTGTTCTCTGTATGTGTGAGCTAGGTTTTATTGCCTAATTGATTTATTGATTGATTCCACATATAAGAGATCATATGGTATTTGTCTTTGTCTGACTTATTTCACTTAGCATAATGCCATATTGTTACAAATGGCGAGATTACATTTTACATTATTTTTATAGCTAAATAATATTCACTGTGTGTGTACATATATATATATATTTATATACAATTATTTCTTTATCTATCACCCATTGATGGACTCTTAGATTGTTTTCATATCTCAGTCATTATAAATAATGCTACAACAAACATGGGATTGCACGTATCTTTTCGGGTTTTTTTGTTGTTGTTGTTTTAGTTTTCGTTTTTTTTTTTTTTTTTTTTTTTTTTTTTTTTTTTTTTTTTTTTTTTTTTATTTTTTATTTTATTTATTTGTCATAGAGAGAGAAGCGAGAGCAAGCACAGGCAGACAGAGTGGCAGGCAGAGGCAGAGGGAGAAGCAGGCTCCCTGCCAAGCAAGGAGCCCGATGTGGGACTCGATCCCAGGACGCTGGGATCATGACCTGAGCCGAAGGCAGCTGCTTAACCAACTGAGCCACCCAGGCGTCCCTAGTTTTCGTTTTTGATAAACATCCAGAAGTGGGGTTGCTGGATCATGTGGTACTTCTATTTTTAATATTTCAAAAAACAGCCATACTATTTTCCATAGTGGCTGCACCAATTTACATTTCTACCTTAGCAAGGAGAATCAAATTATGGTGTCCTTCTTAATGTCAAAATGTCTTATTGACTCCTTGGGATCACAACAAAGCCTGTTGAGCAAAATGTTTGTTTCTCAAAATTCCTTGGATATTCTAGAACTTGTAATTTTCCATGACTTGAGTGTCGGTAGTCACTCTGTATTCCTTGAATCTTCAGATCTGTCTCTCAAGTTTGGTTTATAAATGCTTATGCTTCCACTAACTCAGGATCACTAAAGATAAACAAATTTAACTGTTTTTTTTCCCAAACAAAGGAAGGAATGTGGTATCCAGAAAAGCTAAGCTAACTAGGAGTTGCTTCAAATAATATTTTAAATGCATGTTTGTTTGTATACCTACCCATATATATAGATGACAGGTGATAGACAGATATTATGTAATTATTTAAAAATACAGCATATGTGTTTTGGAACTCTCATGATCGTGCCCATCTCATAATTCAAAACTGATTAGGAAAATGCTATTCAAAATTCTAAGCAGACATATAAATGTTAGTTAAGGAGAACATGGAGCTACAAATCAATCTACATAGTTTGTTTACATTTCTGTGGAAAATTTCTAAAATGCAGTGTATATGTCTATAAGAAGCATAACAGTAATTAAGCTTTCTTTCTACCCTTTAAGACCTGAGAGTGCCCCATGACCTCCTTATATAACAGAGCCACACACCTAAAATATATCCTAAATGATGACAGATTCCAGACCCTGTTTTGCAAGGAAAGACCCAGACAGTTTAAGGGACCTGTTTAAGATTAAACAGAAAGTAAGTGACAGAACCTCGTTTAAAACCTCTCTTGTGACTCCAGTCTGGTGCTCAAATATACTGACTATGTTACAGACAGAGATTAATGTGTTAGGACTCTAAGGTGTAAGTTCTTTTCACATTATAAAACTATATGTTTATATTCACAGCCAATCATGTCTATAACTGTTCTGGTAAATTTTGTTTTGGTTAACCATTTTGCCATTTCAAAGAAGAAGAAAAATGTTATGAAAACTGTACCCTTGAAATTTCTACTTTATTATGATTCCAGATTTCTATTTGCCCAAATACCTAACTCTTGACTAAAACACAGATGAAGGCATGGAGGGAGAGATGGACAGGACTCTCAACAAAGGAAGTTATTAACAGGAGATCAGGATGGATTCCTGTCCGATGAATGTAAACACATCAATATTGAAGAATTCAATCAGGCTATACAGGCTTCCTTCAGATTCTAAAACACAGTAGCTGCAGCATTTATCTTGGGAGAGAAAGGAAAGGACCCTCCTCTCTTAGGCTCCCCATCAGCTGCCGTGACCCATTTCTCAGGGGCTGCTACATTTGAGGAGTCTGAGTTTTACTCATGGGCTGCCTACGCCAGCCCCATACTCTCCTCCACCCCACTTCTCTATTTACCAATGGGACACAAGTCTCAGGTGACAGAAGGATAGGAAGTAGAGGAAAGAAGACAGAGATCTCAGGTTTCTTCCCTGAAACACTACAGAGCACTGAAAACAATATACTCAGCAGCATTCCTAAAATGTGATGGAAGCTTCCTGAGAATCACCTGCGGGGCTCAGCAAAACCGTGTGTTTTGTGACCACTCTATATCTCCTGAGACAGAATCTTTGAGACAGTGGAACCAAGGGTTTATGTTTTGTTTTGTTTTTTTAAAGATTTTATTTATTTATTTGACAGAGAGAGATCACAAGTAGGCAGAAAGGCAGGCAGAGAGAGAGGAAGGAAAGCAGGTTCCCTGCTGAGCAGAGAGCCCGATGCAGGACTCGATCCCACGACCCTGAGATCATGACCTGAGCCGAAGGCAGCAGCTTAACCCACTGAGCCACCCAGGCGCCCAGGGTTTATGTTTTTAATGAGCAACCAGATACTTCTTACACACTCTGCCTTTTGTACAGGAGTACAAGGTTTGATGAGGGCTTTAAAAAAACTTACTATAGGGGTTCCTGGGGGGGTTCAGTGGGTTAAGCATCTGACTCTTGATTTTGGCTCAGGTCATAATCTCAGGACTGTGAGATGGAGCCCAGCCCGAGTCAGGCTCCCTGCTCTGTAGGGAGTTTGCTTCTCTCATTATCTTCTTCTCCCTCTGCCCACCCCCAACCCCTGCCATGTGCACATGCATGTACTCTCTAAGAAACAGACAAATAAATCTTAAAAAAAAAAAATAGTTACTGCAGAAATGTGCGTAGTTTATAAGGGTATATATCCTGATGAATTTTCAGAGAGTGGACACATTCAAGAAACTAGCATCCAAATACAGAAACAGAGAATGGAGTTTCACGCAAGAATTTTGTGGTAAATAGTCTGCACAGGAAAACCAAAAGGAATTTTCAGATAGGTATCATTATTTGGAGAAATCCAAGAAAATGTGAGTGAAAATTTAAAACATATTCTGCTTGAGTAGAGAATATTAAAATACTCAGGTGCTAAATAGTAATTATTTTCTTATAACCAAAAATGTTAAAAAAATAAAAAAGGTAAAACAACAATTCATTCACAGTAGTGACTAAGAACATAGATAACTAATAATAACAAGTAGAAATATTATAGTCCTTTACAAAGAAAATAATATAACTTCACTTAAAAAAATAAGAGAAATCCTTACCAAACATAAATCTTTTATGTTCCTGAAATACATAGAATAAAAATTTTTAAATGACAATTATGGCACTATTATAATTTTAACTGAATTCCCATGGAAATTATTGTAAAATTCATCTAGAAGACAAAGCACATTTTAAAATTATAAATAAAAAGAATTAAAATAAATCTTACCCTTACCCTGCTAGATGAATAAAATATATCAAAAAACATATGAATTAAAACTGTGAAGGGGACGCCTGGGTGGCTCAATTGGTTAAGCAGCTGCCTTCGGCTCAGGTCATGATCCCAGCATCCTGGGATTGAGTCCCACATCGGGTTCCTTGCTCATCGGGGAGCCTGCTTCTCCCTCTGCCTCTGCCTGCCTGTGCTTGCTTTCTCGCTCTCCCTCTGACAAATAAATAAAAAATAAATAAAAAAAATAAAACTGTGAAGAATGAATAAAAATCATATATAAAATGAAACAATATATCTCTTAAAGGCAGACCCTGCTGTCATAATTTTTACACTTAATCAGTCCTAAGAATCACCAAGAAAATTAGGAAACACTTAAGACTCTGAGCCCTGCTCTGAGATTTTTAAATCAAGTCTTCTTGGACCCAGTCCTATACTCCTGCACCTGCCAGCCTCCCAGACCATGATAATGGCAGAGATAATAGCCTAAATTGTTGATTGTCTCGAGGTCCCCAATCCAGGCTAACTCATACAAGGAGATGTACAAGGAGAGTGAGATGATGCCTTTTCTATGAACACAGACTCTTGCAACAGAGAGGGGATGTGGGTTCACAGCTACCTGGTTAAAAACGATATTAACATAACAGCATGTATGGACCCAGACAACTCTACAAGAGTGCTTGAGTGAATCTATCTGTACAAATCCACAGGTTTTTGTCTGTTGACTTGCTTTCTGATTCCACTCATTGGGACATTAAAAGGAAACATTTTTGATTCTCTTTTTACATATAAACACAAACATTTATGTTTATTCTCATTTCCATTGCTATCTCATCTAGGGCTGTTTTATGATTCTACCAACTATACTGGTAGGGCTTCAGGAACTTTCATCATCATTTCATTCAAAGGAATGGATTACTACCACGAGCTAAATAACCAACCTCTAAAACCATCCTTTCTAAAACAAAACAAAACAAAAACAAACAAAAAACACAATAGAACTTAATAGAGCGTGACTTCTACTTTATTATATAGATGATTTGAATGGACTTAGATCTGGGTTTCCCAGGGTTTCAAGTTGGAATAATTATCTGTCTGGAAATTTTATTTTTTTTTATTTTTTAAAAGATTTTATTTATTCATTTGAGAGAGAGACAGAGAGAGTGAGAAAGCACAAGGAGGGGGAGAAGTGGAGAGAGAGGGAGAAGCAGACTCCCCGCTGAGCTGGGAGCCCAATGTGGAGCTTGATCCCAGGACCTGGAGATCATGACTGAGCCACCCAGGCATCCCTGTTTGGAAATTTTAAAATAATTGTGTTACTGTGCCACGTTGTACTATATGCTAAAATTTTAGATAAATAAAATAGACAAAATTAAAGAAACCCAAAGAAAACAGGGAGTATATGGAAATCATAGAGCCTCTTGAGAGTGTATATAGAATTTCTATAATCATAAAAGCAGTGGAAGACATTTGCCAAAAAAACAAGCAGAAGGTTAGAACTCAATAAAATCTGAATAAAAACATTTTAAAAGGCAGAAATAAATGAGGTAAATTCTGGAGTAAAAAGACATCAGATAAAATTTTATTATTAATACACGAGATATAGTAACTAATAAGAAAAGTAATTTGGCAATATGTATCAAGAGACATAAGAATAATTACTACTTCACCAGTAGCCCCACAAATTCACTTTCAGGAATCAGAAGGAAGGCAGTATGTGCAGAATGCCTATGTCCAAACGCCATTTTTAAGCAAGTAGTGTCCTAAGGCCAGCTAGGGTTCTAAGAGTTCACTGATAGTCATAGCAGTTAACAGGCTATGAAGCTATGGGGTGCAGGGGTGGGCCCAAAGGGCAATGATGAGAAGGTAAGCTGAAATCGGAAACAATGGAAACAATCTAACATAAGCTCCCAGAAAGGCGAGGACCTGCGTTAACCAGCAGGCACCCTCCGGGCCCGGGGTGGTGGGGGGGTGTCCTACATTCCGAGGCAATGAAAGTTTGATCCGTCTGGCAGCATCTCCAGCAACACACTCTTTCCCTGTTGTCAGAACGATAACAAGGAGAGAGGAATAAAAAGGAGTGGAAAATACGATGCCCGCAGAGTCTCAGGCACAGAAGTTTCTAAAAGGGTGGCTTGGCAGGGGCTGGGCAGGGAGTGCTTGAAGGCAGTGAGCTGCTTAGAAGGGAAGGAAAGTGGAGGGCACCTGAGTGTCTCAGTTGGTTAAGCATCTGGCCCTTGATTTTGCTTCAGGTCATGATTTCAAGGTCAGAACATAGAGCCCCTGTCTGGCTCCAGGGTGGATGCTTAGGATTCTCTCTCTGTCCCTCCCACTCCTCGTCACCCTCCTTTCCTGTTCTCACTCTCTCTAGGAATTAAAAAAAAATGGAAATGAAAGTTTAAGGATATTATTTCTGGTAGGTAGAACTATAGGGATTTTTTCTTTCTTTCTACCCTTCAAAGTTTAAAAAATATTCAGCAATGTCCATTTTATTTTTTTATGATCAGAAAAATCAGCCATAAAATAAAAGGAAGGATGCTATATGAAGCTTGAAAATTTTATTATTCCCTGAGGGTATTCCTCAGGAGAAAAGAATAATCTCAAATAATATTTTGTTGGAGGTTAAGCATTTACACTGTGAAAGGACAATAACTGTAGAAGGGTTTTCTCTCTTTATCAATAGCCTATGCTATTAAAAGTCCTCTGAGAATGCTAAAGATCAAGCAATAAATACAATTTCTTTTCTAAGTCCCATTCACACAAGTACTTTTTTTGTTTGTATTTTCCAAAGACAACATTTGGGAAGGTGATAACAGAGTGGTAATGGAGCAAATGCACATTTTCAAATCAGATTATAAAACATGTTCCTACAGTAAATGCAAGCCAAAGGAGAGGCCCAAAACACTGAAGCAGTTTGCTACAGAAAATGCAAGGAATGGTTCATGTTATAGCCTATAGTCTTTAGGAGCAAATGGGTAAAAAGTTTACTACCTGGTCACCTGGGTGATGCAATCAGTTAAGCATCTGACTACTGGTTTCAGTTTAGGCTGTGAGCTCAGTGCCCTGAGATCGAGCTTCCAATCATGCTCCACACTCAGCATGGAGTCTGCCTGGGATTCTCTCTCCCTCTCCCTATGTCCCTCCCGCACCACCCTGTATGATTGCGCTCACTCTCACTCTCTCTCTGTCTCTCAAACAAATGAATATTTTTTAAAAACTTTACTTTCTATCTAATTGGATAATTGTGAACATTGATAATGCTGTCAACTTAATGGAGTCAAGAAATTTGAGAGACTTGAAGTAATACACACATTATTTTTTTTCCAACTACAATGTAATGAAACTAGAAATTGATGATAGGAGGAAAATGCTTAAATTAAAGAGGGGGAACACGCCTAAACTCATTTTATAAGACAAGTATTTGACACCAAAGCCAGAAAAGGATACTACAAGAAAGGAAAACTATAGGCCAATTCCCCTGATGAATATGATGCAAAAACCCTCAACAAAATACCAGCAAAATAGATTGAACAGCATATTAGAAAGATCATACATTATAATTAAGTGGAATTCATTTATAAGAGCAAGAATGGTTCACCATATGCAGATTAACAAATATGATATATCACATGAATTAGAATGAAAGATAAAATTCATATGATCATCTCAGTATGTAGAAGAAAAGCATTTGACAAAATTCTATATCCATTCATGATTAAAAACTCCCAACAACTAAGGTATGGAAAGAATATGCCTCAGTATAATGACAAGCCCACAGCTAACATTATACTTAAAGCTAAAGCTAAAAGGTTGAACACTTTTCCTCTGAGGTCAGGAACAACAGAAGGGTACCTACTCCCATCAGCACTATTCAACATAACACTAGAAGTCCTAGCCAGAGCAGTTAGGCAAAGATAGAAAGATAGATAGATAAATCAGAATTGGGAAGGAAGAACTAATATTGTCTTTCTTTGCAGATGACATGATTTTATATATAGAAAACACTAAAGACTTCACTAAAAATCATTTAAATCTCTCAACATGTTCAGTAAAGTTAAAGGTTTCAAAATCAATATGCAAAAAATAGTAGTTTCTATACACTAACAACAAATTATCTAAAATGTAATAATTAAAGTAATGCCATTTGCAATAGCATCAAAAACAATAAAATAATTAAAAATAAATGTAATCAAGTAGGTGAAAGACCTCCACCCTGAAAACCACAAGATACTGATGAAAGAAATTGAAGACACAAAGAAATGGAAAAATATCCCATGTATATGGATTTGAAGTATCAATACTGCTAAACCATCCACACTGCCCAAAGCCATCTCTAGATTCAATGCAATTCCAATTAAGATTCCAACAAATTTTTTAGAAAACTATAAAAACAGTCCTAAAATATGCCTAGAACCACAAAAGACCCAAATAGCCAAAGTAATCCTTAGAAAGAAAAACAAAGCCAGAGGCATCATACTTCCTGATTTTAAACTATATTATAAAGTGATAAGTAATCAAAACAGAGTGGTAATGGCATAAAAACAGACACATGGGCCAATGGAACAGAATCAAGAGCACAGAACTAAACCCATGCATATTCAGTCAACTAGCATTTGAAACGGTGGCATAGAATACTCATGTGGGAAATGATAGTCTTATCAATAAATGGTGTTAGGGGACACCTAGATGGCTCAGTCAGTTAAGTCACTGCCTTTGGCTCAGGCCATGATCCTGGGGTCCTGGGATAGAGTCCCGCAGGGAGCCTGCTTCTCTCTCTGCCTCTGCCTGCCACTATGCCTGCTTGTGCGCGCTCTCTCTTTCTCTGACAAATAAATAAATAAATAAATAAATAAATAAAATCTTTTAAAAATAAATAAATAGTGCTTGCTTCAGCAGCACATATACATAAACAATTAAATAAATAAATAAATGGTGTTGGTAGAATTTATATTCACTTGAAAAAGAATTAAACTACATATCCATGTTATACCACTCATAAAAATTAACTCAAAATGGTTGAAAGACATAAATGTAATTCCAACTTGATGTGAGTCTTGTTAGCAATCTCCTGGAAATGACACCAAAAGCACGAACAACCAAATAAAAAAACCAACAAGTGACTACATCAAAGTATAAAACTTCTGCACAGCAAAAGAAGTAATCAATAAAATGAAAAAGAAACCTATGAAATAGGAGAAATTGTTTATAAACCAAACATCTGATAAAGGTTTCATACCCAAATATATTATATATTCATAATATATTTGATATATACAATTGATATATACAACTCAATAGCAAAAAATAAAATAAACCAATTTAAAAATGGGGAAAAGACATGAAAATACATTAAGAAATATTCAAATAGCCAAAAGGTACATGAAAAGATGCTCAACATCACTCATCATCAGGGAGATAGAAATCCAATCTACAATGAGATATCACCTCACACCTGTTAGAACGGCTATTACCAAAAAGACAAAACATAGCAAGTACTGGCAAGGATACGGAGCAAAAAGAACCCTTTTACACTGCTGGTGGGATGGTAAATTGGAGTAAAATATGGCCACTATAGAAAACACTATGAATGCTCCTCAAAAGTGTGAAAATAGAACTACCATATAAGCCAGAAATTTCATTGCTGGGCATTTATTCAAGGGAAAAGCATTCACTATTTGGAAGAAACATCTGCACCCCCATGCTTATTGCATCATTATTTATACGAGCCAAGACATGAAAACAACCTGTGTGTTCATCGACAGATAAGAGGACAAAGAAAATGTGATATATAGTGCCGACTATAGTTAGCAATACCATATTATATATTTGAATGCTGCTAAGGGTAAATATTTAAAGTTCAAACATAAGATAAAAAATATTTGTAGCTGTATGACAATGTTAACTTCTTTTGATAATCCTTTTGAAATATCAAATCGCTATGTTGTCCACCTTAAACATACACAGTATGTGAATATGTCTCAATACAACCAAGAGAAAAAAAATCACCAATGGCCAGTAATTTATCCAATCACACCTTTGTAATGAAGAAAACCCAGAGGGGCACCTGGGGGGCTCAGTGGGTTAAGCCTCTGCCTTCAGCTCAGGTCATGATCTCAGGGTCCTGGGATCGAGCCCCACATCAGGCTCTCTGCTCAGCGGGGAGCCTGCTTCCTCCTCTCTCTCTGCCTCTGCTCTGCCTACTTCTAATCTCTCTCTGTCAAATAAATAAGATCTTTAAAAAAAAAAAAAAAAAGAAAAAGAAAAAAGAAAACCCAGAAAGGAGATAGGAGAACGTCCTAGTTGTGGAGATGCCGAGAGAGTTAACATGCTCAGAGAGAGGGTATGAAAACGACTCTTCCCTTTGACCACACCTAAATTACATTCTTTTCTAATAAACTGGGATTGTAGTAAGTAAATTGGTTTCCTGAGTTCTGTGAGCTGCCTGAGCAAATTAATCAAATCTGAAGTGGGGGAGGGGGCCATGGGAGACTCTGATTTCTAATCCATCAGAAGTACAAAGAGCAACTTGCACTTAAACTTGGCATCTTAAATAAAAGTAGTCTTGTGGGACTGAGACCCTAATCTGCATGATTTGAGAGTATCTCTAAGTCAATAGTATCAGAATTGAGTCAAATTATAGGAAACCAACCTAGCATCGCATAATTGCTGAGAGAGGGAAAACTATCAAACATTTGATGACCAGAGTACAGAAGTACAGGAGTGTTAAGACTATTTTGTGTACTGTGTGTACTGTGAAGGGAAATGATACTGTATTTCTTTCTTTACAGTCTCTTTCTAAATTGGAGAGTATGCTGTCCTGAAATAGAAGTGTTTTGTTTTTTTTAAAAGATTTTTTTATTTATTTGTCAGAGAGAACGAGCACAGGCAGACAGAGTGGCAGAGGGAGAAGCAGGCTCCCTGCAGAGCAAGGAGCCCGATGTGGGACTGGATCCCAGGATGCTGGGATCATGACCTGAGCCGAAGGCAGCCGCTTAACCAACTGAGCCACCCAGGTGTCCCAAAAGTGTTCTTTTTTTAATCCAAATATCTTGCATGGGTTTTTTTGTTTGTTTGTTGTTGTTGTTTTTGGTTTTTTTGCTTCTACTAAGCTGGAGTAAATTAAGCTCTTACTTATATAAAGCAAAGTAAGTTAAATAAATCAAATAAAAATTGAAAACAATAATCTAAAAGAAAAAATTAACAATGTTTTGTAATATTGATTGATTAAAGTACCATTTCATGAAAACTAAGTTTCTCCTTCTTCCCTGATTACCCCTAGATATCCTGTAAATAACATTTTTCAATTATGTTTAGAACATTTTCTTTTAGATTCATAACTTGAAATATTCATGTACCTTTTAAATTACAAAAAGATCTAAACAAAGAAGGACTCCCTACTAGAATAAGCTAAAAATCCTCTGTATTTAAGGATTGCTTATTCATATGAAATAAATCTATATATACCCAGTAGTCATGCAGAAATTTTTTTCTCCTCATCAGCCTGTGCTTACATGTGTGAGTTGTGTCTAAAGGAAAAAGTATCTGGAAGAATAGGAGAGAAAATGAATTTGCCGTAACATGAGCTCCTAAGATGTGGCAGCATTGGCAGAGAATGACTGAGCCCCTAAAATGTGTCCAGTGCTATCAGTCTTGGGAGATGATGGAGGATAAGCCAGATATAGCTGCTGCCAGAGGGGGAGAGAACCAAGAAAACAAAACCATTATAAGACAGTGTAGTGAGTGAACTGAGGAGGAAAATACATTCTTCCAAGGGAGCTCTGCTAGTATATAGCTATTAGTCCAAAAGTTTCCAAGAGGAAAAGGTACCTGTTCATAGGAGGGGCCTAGATAAGATGGGGGACTGGTGTTCTAGGCCAAGGAAATGAGAGCAAATGGCGGCTTATTGAGGAATGGAAGGATTTCACTTTAACATGAGTGTGGAAATTCTTTATAGTTTGTATGGGAATGAAAAAAAACACAGGGTGGCAAAATAGGCCAAAGCTGGAAGCTATGAAGGGTCTTGTCGGACCTGTCAAGAAGTTTGATTTGATTTCAAGGGCAGTGGGACATCAGAGAAGGAGCTTGAAAAAGGAGGGATGACAGAGAGATGGGTTTGAGGGCAACAAAAGTAGGAAGAACTGCCTTTGAGTGCTTCCAGGGATACTTAGTAAACATTGACACCTTCCGGCTGTGCTACAGCCCTAGGATAATATTATTCTCCCTTTCTGGATAAGGAAAGTGAGAATCTTGTAGAGAAAGCTGGCCAAGTGTTCACAAAGCTAGACTGTCACTGAACCATAACGCGAACCCAAATCTGGCTGACCCTCGGGGAGATGAGGGAGATACTGAGGTCAATGTTAAGTTGAACCACATGAAATTGCTGAGAACAATTTCTCATGGTTGATTCTGTTTTACCAACCCCCACCCCACACACAGCCTCTGAAACTAAATTTCAATTTCAATAACGAAGCTGTCAGATGCACATATCTAAGGAACAGAGACATCATTTGAAATTCTCAGTCCAAGTTATTCTGGCAGTTTGACCCCGCAGATTCAAACCTGAAGGTCCCTGGCTTCATTCTCTCTTCTCCCTCTGCTTCTGTCATTCTGAGCCTTTCTGTGATCCTTTAGCTTTCTGTAATTCCCCAGCAGCCAGGAGCCCTCCGACTCCCGCAATGTGTTGCCAGACCTTTGTATCCACTGCATTTCCCCCGACGCCTCTATTCTCAGTTTGTCTTCTACAGAATGAAGAAAGGACTAATTCCACAGTAAATCCAGAAGACATAGCCCTAACAGTACAAAACCCCTTGCAGACATCCCCTGGGGTGATGTACTCCTCCTTCCATTTGCCAGCGTTCTCATGTGTGGCCGCTTCTCATCAGCTCTGCTTCCATTGGGGATTGCAGCAACCCACTCAGGCAGAGAGAATGAGAGATGCACGTTAAATCCTCCTCTGAATCCTGCGGTCCTAGGCAAGTCTGCTTGGGATTCTCTCTCTCCCTCTCCCTCTGGCCCTCCCCCTACTCTTGTTTTCTCTCTAATAAATAAAGGAATCTTTAAATAAATAAACAAGAAATAAAATTCTAATCAAAGATGGACAATCAATGGTCATTGATCTGTATGGGTGCGTCAACAGGACCTAAGCCTAGCTTTCAGTTTAATATAGGCTCTTGACAATGAGGTCAATAATTTCATTTGTCTTCCTTCATTATTATTCT
The DNA here is from genome assembly GCF_022355385.1 of Mustela nigripes. Taxonomy (NCBI): domain Eukaryota; kingdom Metazoa; phylum Chordata; class Mammalia; order Carnivora; family Mustelidae; genus Mustela; species Mustela nigripes. The sequence goes on from NC_081568.1 coordinate 91,933,172, forward strand.
TTCTCTTCCTTGGTCCTCTACATCTACCAAAAAAACTTGCACAAGGAATTTACTGGCCAAAAATATTCCGACTCAGTTGTTTGCAAACCCAGATAGCTCAAATAACAACTTCCTTTTGTGAGGCTTGTCTAGGTTTGTTATGAAGAAAAATGAATAAAACAATCCAAATACCATGACAGAAATGTATTAAATAATTATCATTCCAGAAATCTCTTGATGAAGATGGATGTCTGGATCAAGGAATGGACAGGTAGATAGATAAAGATGGTGGCAAACAGAAATTTGGCTAAGTGCATAGATCAGGGGGAGGGAGGGAAAAGACAGATTAATCAAAACACAAAAGTAACTGCATAAAAAGTTGATCACCCTCTGCATGCTGCTTTAAAAAAAAAAGTATAAGATTTAAGTTTTGCATTTAACAAAAGGAGAAACCCAGGGGAAGCTGAAGAAATGGCTGGAACTTAAATACATGTTGCTTCATTTCAATTTATAATTTCCTGTTTTATGAGTAAGAAACACAGACATGGAGCGACATTAAATATCTAGAGTTATGATTTCTTGTAAATGACATGTTTAAATTTTAGGCAGAATAATTGACTCCCTGCTTTTAAAAATAAAGAAATTAGCACTCTTGTGTATACTTCAGTCTTCACATCCCACCCCCTAATTTCGGTTATATAATTTCTTATGTTACAGGGTTTATAACATTTATATTTTGTTCTATAACCATCATTCTCTCAGTTACTCAGCCTAATTTTCTATATTTAAATAGATGCAATGATAACTACCAGTCCTTTTGCTACACTTGTTAGTAGTCATTTCTTGGTTGAATGGATTTAATCATTAATTTGTTTTTAAAGAAAGGCTCATAATTTCTCTATTCCATGAATTTGCATGTGCTTTAAAATGCCAGTCTGTTCAACTGTCATATGATCCCCCTGATATGAGGAAGTAGAGATGCAACATTGGGGGTTTGGGGGGTAGGAAAAGAATAAATGAAACAAGATGGGATTGGGAGGGAGACAAACCATAAGTGACTCTTAATCTCACAAAACGAACTGAGGGTTGCTGGGAAGAGGGGGTTGGGAGAGGGGGGTGGGGTTGTGGACACTGGGGAGGGTATGTGCTTTGGTGAGTGCTGTGAAGTATGTAAACCTGGCGATTCACAGACCTGTACCCCTGGGGATAAAAATACATTATATGTTTTTTAAAAAATTAAAATATATATATATATAAATATATATGCCAGTCTGTTGCCTTTTATACTAGAAAAACATGTTAAGGTTTATAAAGTTGTTGGCTTGGTCTTCTTCCTGCTAAGCACTGCAGACATTCCTCCCATCTTCTGGACACGAGTGGTGATTTAATCCATTTACTATTTTGTCCATTCATTGGTTGGCAGAAGCTAATCCTCGGTAGTTTTTTCAAGAAGATATCATGGGGGGCACCTGAGTGGCTCAGTCAGTTAAGAGACTGCCTTCAGCTCAGGCCACTATCCCAGGGTCCTGGGATTGAGCCCCTTCTCCCTCTGCCTGCCCCTCCACCTACTTGCACTCTCTTTCTGTCTCTCTTTGTCAAATAAATAAATAAAATCTTAAAAAGAAGGGGCCCCTGGGTGGCTCAGTAGGTTAAAGCCTCTGCCTTCTGCTCAGGTCATGATCCCAGGGTCCTGGGATTGAGCCCAGCAGGGAGCCTGCTTCCCCCTCTCTCTCTGCCTGCCCCTCTGCCTACTTGTGATCTCTCTCTGTCAAATAAATAAACAAAAACTTTAAAACAAAGTTAACAAATTCCTTTCTTAAAAAAAAAAAAAAAGAGGAAGGAGGAGGAGGAGGAGGGGTTGGGGAGGAAGAGGAGAAATCATGGGCGCTATTGCCACACCAGCACACTCAAGCCTGGGCAGAAGATATTCCCACTCCAAGCCCTGTACTTTAAAGTGCCTTGAACTAGCTTATCCCAATTCAGATCTTTTCCCCATGGAGCAAAGGGTTTGCAGCTTTAAGGGATTCTGTGCTTGTGCCTATTCTAGATCGCATTTGGGACACATGAAAGCCCAGCATTCTCTGCCCAAACAACCACGAACCTGTTTCCAGAGCCTACACAGACGTCTTCCCCAGGTCCATCTCAGGAATGCGGACCAAGCCACCACAACCCATGTGGACTAAGGTATTCAAATGACATCTCTCATGGTGCTAAACATTGACAAGGGTCCTGCGGCCACGACGGGCTCTTTCTGTACAATCATATTCTGGTTTGTTCTTCTAAGGAGCTGAAAAATTCTTAATTTAAACCAGATTGTTGAGAAGTATATTTATCAAGATAGGAGGAGAGTATATTTTATTTTATAGTTCTTAGCTATTTATTTATATATGTGTGTATATATATATACACACATATATGTGTGTGTGTGTAATCTTAGACATAATCTTATAAGTTTTGACATATGGTACCTCAGCCTCCATTTGTATTTTGCATAGTTTCCACAGAGGTGCTGGCAAGATAGCATCCAAAAAAGTTTGTTTGCTTGCTTTTTTATTCAAGAATTTTAGCCCATTTACCTATCAAACGAAAATCAACTTGGCCAGCTACAATATTTTGGGGTCTCTCTTTCCTCAGAATCCTGTTAACTCATTTGCCTATTGCTGAGGAAAATGTTAAAAAAGAAAACACCCTGATTTTTTTTTTCATTATAGGTGATTGTACTTTCTACCATTATGCCTAAAGAATGATGTTTTTTTTTTTTTTGAAAACTCCATATTTTAATTAGGCATGTCTTGTTATTTATTATTCTATAACAGTTTTTCTTAAATAAATGTTCAGTCCCTATATTCAGTTGTGCAATTAATTCAAAGAATATTATTTTCTGTTTTATTTTTAATTAGTTTTATCATTATTGAGTCATGTTCTATAATTTAACAACACATATTTTCTGGTGTCTATGTTCTTTCTTCATATTTGCCCTATTGCTTTGATCTCTTTGTTTACTTCTTATGTTCAAAGTAATTGTATTAATACCTTCTTCCTTGAAATAATTTATTTTTAATACAGTTCATTTCATTGCTTAGTATTTTTAATTTATATTTTTAGTTAGTAAAGGTGATTTTTGGACTGCAGGTTTTTTCTTGAATTCTGTACATTCTCTTTGCATTTTATTTTGGTGTTCTATGTCTCTCGGTTTATTGAATTTGTCTTTTTATTAACCTCTTCTGAACGCAGTATTAATGAGGAATTTTCTTTTGTTCTTTAGGTTATATTTTATTTTCAACCCAGTTACTTTACCTGTGTTTTCTTTCCTCTCCCTGCTTCTCGGACAAAGGTATGCTGTTGTATCTGCCCAGCCCTTGGACCATATCTTCAGTTTAATCCTGCTAAAGTAAGCAGATCTATATGAAATGCACACGAATCCTTCCTAATAACTTCCCACCTTATCTGAAACCTGCATATCTTCCCCTGAGGCAATGTGCATAATTACCAACAGCATTCATCCCTGGGGCACCTGGGTGGCTCAGTCAGTTAAGTAAGTGCCTGCATTCCGCTCAGGTTATGATCCCAGGTTACTGGGATCAAGCCCCACATCCCCAGCTCTCTGCTCAGCAGGGAGCCTGCTTCTTCCTCTCTCTGCCTGCCTCTCTGCCTACTTGTGATCTCTGTCTGTCAAATAAATAAATAAAATCTTAAAAATCAAAAACAAAAACAAGAAAAAAAACGTTGTTCATCCCTGTTAACACAGCCTATCCACTTAGCTGGGGGCCAAGAGACAGAGAAGAGTTTGTATGGGATTTTTAGGAAAATCTCTGCTTTTTCTTCAAAAATCCTATTAAATATTCTTTACCAGAATTCACAACATGATGTGCTTGTGTGTGTGCACACATGTGTGCATCGCAACAGGCACCAAAGCACGATGCTTCTTCAAGATGATAAACCCTCAGGTTGGAGGTCACTTCGCTATACCGTTTGAGAGTTTACAGGCTTCCTTCAAAGACACCCTTTTCCCATTCCACTTTTCCATTCCAGTGGTCTATTTTTCACCAGAGACACAAGCCTAACCAACAAATTCTGATTCACTGTATCTATGGTAGAGAGCAAAATCTATCATTTCACCTGACTGAGAAAGTTTTTAGTTATTGTTTCTTTAAATATTTTGATGTGTCATTCCATTTCTGGGACTCCCGATTACATATTTTTGTAACACTCTTGATATTGCCCTCCACGTCATGATGCTGTTCATTTTTTTCAGTCTTTTTTCTTACCTTGTTTCAATTTGGAGATTTATATTGATATAGCTTTAAGTTCATGGCTCTTTCTTCCTGCAGGTTCTAATCTGCTATCAATCCCATCCAATGGGCTTCCATCCCAAGACAACATATTTTCAATTTCCAGAAATTTGATTTGCTCTTTTTTTAGGTCTGGTCTTTATTATGCTCTCACTTTCTGCTACCTTCTTGAACATATGGAGGATATTTAAAGTGTCATCTTAATGTCCTTGGGCATGAATTCTATCATCTATTGCCTTTGGGGATCTCCTTCTCTGGATCGATTTTCTCTCTCATTATGGATCATATTTTCTTGTGTCTGCTTGTTAGGTAATTTTAATTAGATGTCAGAGATTATAAATTTTATTCCATTGAGTATTGCATTTTGCTGTACTTCTATATTTTTAGGGATTTGTTCTGGGACACAGTTAATTTGAAACAATGCAAACCTTTTGAGACTTGCCTTTAAGCTGCATTAGGCTGCCGCCGAACAGACTTTAAGAATTTTATTTATTTGACAGAGAGAGATCACAAGTAGGCAGAGAGGCAGGCAGAGAGAGAGGAGGAAGCAGGCTCCCTGCTAAGCAAAAAGACCAATGTGGGGCTCGATCCCAGGACCCTGGGACCATGACCCGAGCCAAAGGCAGAGGCTTTAACCCACTGAGCCACCCAGGCGCCCCCCGAACAACCTTTAGTCTAGAGCTAACATGATCTCACTACTAGGTAATAATCTTCTGAGAACTTTAGTTGACAACACATATGTTAAGAGGGCTTTCCATTTTTGTGAACTCTCCCTGGCTCTGTGTGACCCTTTGACATTGCTCTACTTGTTCCTTTATATTGGTTCTTCCCCCAGCCTTGGGTAGATGTGCATGCATTTATCACCAGTATTTTGCTCTTGACGCAAAAGGAATCTCTGCAGATTTCCAGAGTACTCTTTCTCTATTTAAAGTCCCCCTCCATTTTTTCTACAGGCTGGATACTCTCTCTAGGCAGTGAGCTGGAGCAATGGTAAGGCTTAATTCATTTGTTTTGCTTCTTTCAGGTATCACTCTTCTATGCTGCCTGTTGTCCAAGCCTGAAAAAAGTTGCTTCATACATTGGTTGTTTTGTTTGTTGCTTCAATCAGGAAGGTGAATCTGGTCCCTGTTGCATCACCATGTTTGGAAGAAGAAATCCTCTCATGACTGGTACATTTTAAACAAAGGATTGCAAAGGGTACTTGTTTTTGACCCAAGTATTAAGCAGAAATGGTAGGCAAAAGTAAAACTGGTGCCAAAGAGAAAAGTATGTGGGACCATCTTTAGGTCCTGCTAAAAGAAGAAAAGGAAGTTATGGACACACCTCCCACAGGATGATCTGGCTCCTAGAGCTCCTTCTATGCCCCCCCCCCCAATACTTTATTTCTCTTCTCTGCTCTGTTTTTGTTCTTCCTCCTGAACTTCCACATGTGACTCTTAAATATCTAACACATATGCAGTGTGAGACTGTCTATTTTGGCTGACAGAATCTAGAAAGAAAAGAGAACTCTTTATTCCCACTATATTTGGTAGGACAGAGACTGTGTACCCTTGATTCCTGACTTCACAATTGCATGGAGAAGCTTTGGAATCTTCCTTTATAAATTATCCAACATGTAATAGATTAACTTAGAATTTTGGTCTTTCCCTCTCCGACATGAAACTCTTAGATCACACAGCATCCAAGGAAATTACTGTTGTAATTCTGTCATCAGTAGAGACATGCTCTGGGAGCCATTTAAAGGATTAGAACCACATCAGAACCTCATTTAAGCATAATTTACTTTCCAAAGCTATATCACCTTGATTAACCAAATTAGTAGTTCCTTAAGAGGCCTCGTGATTTTAAATGAGTCACTTTACTTGTAATGTTTTGCAATAAGACTTAATTTACTGGCACTTTCTCCTATAGTTCTGATTTGCTGATGTTTTGCAGAGTCCAAGAGAATGATTGGTTTACAGGGAAATGGCACTGCTTAGAAAATAAACTAGAACACAGCTTGTCTTTCTCTGTTCCATATGCTCAACCATGTCTTATTAAATTAAATTCTAGGAAAGCATCTCACTGAGCTTTAAAATGCCATGTTGGACTCTGGAAATTAAAAATAACGTTATTGCCTTGAATGCATTTGTTGACATTTTAGTGTGAAAATACAAAGGTCTAGGTTCTAATTAGAGAAACACTGACCGTAGGTTTTACAACACTTGATATTTGCACTCAAAAGCTAGGTATCATAACACTGGGTTTCTGAAGCTAGTTTGTACGTGGATGAAATCTGGCCTAGAGTGATGTCAGATCCAATCCCAAATTTTTTTTAAAGATTTTATTTATTTATTTGATAGAGATTACAAGCAGGCAGAGAGAGAGGGGGAAGCAGGCTCACCGCCGAGCAGAGAGCCCGACGTGGGGCTCGATCCCAGGACTCCGGGATCATGACCCGAGCCGAAGACAGAGGCCCTAACCCACCGAGCCAGCCAGGCGCCCCTCCAATCCCAAATTTGATCAATCCAGAGAGCAACCTCTTAAAGAAATCACACTGCATGACCTCAAAGTATGTTCCTAAGATATGGATCATTAATGATGTCAACCACAGCTCATTTTTGGTAAGAGACATGGTGATTAGCAATGTGGGCCTTGATGCCAGAATCTGGGTAATATTTAACCTACTTTAAAAGACACACACACACACACACACCCCATAAATTTGTCTTTTCTGAAACACTTAAGAAACAAAGCTCAAGGGATTGGAGAGGAGAAAATGGGAGGATAGAAAAGATCAGTATTTATACTCAACATTAATTCCTTAAACTAAATGACAGCCAATTTTCTCTTGGTAGACATTAATCAGTCTACCAGAAGCTATTCATAGCATGATAGCATCATAAAACATTAGAGTCAAAATAAGTAATTAATGTCATGTAGTCCAACTTCTCCCTTGACAAACGATATCCTAAGACTAGCTTAATACCAGCCGATAAACATTAAAAGCAATGGAGCTAAAAATCTAGGTCTCCTATTTCCCAACCCAGTGTCCTTACTACCTCTGCATTAATGTTGGGGGAAGTGACTTAGTGAGGAATATGACAAATTAATCAGAGTGCTGATGATGACTCTTGTACAACTGAACTAATAGCTGAGGTATCACCAGATAATGGGATTAAGGATGAATTATTTCTTCTTTCTGCTATTTCAATTTTTAAATCAACTCAAATTAATTTTAATATTGGAAAAATACAGATTTCATTTAAATTCATTTAGAAAAGTTTTTATGGCCTTTACCCAACCACTTCAAAAAATAAATGTACAAAATAGTAGTTATACTGTTTAAATGGAGATTTTTAACTGAGTCCACAAAAAAATATGTTATCTGAGACAAATTTTAGCAAGTCCTCAAATTCAGATATGATTTCACCACAGTAGCATTAGCTCATTTTTTTTTTATTTTTAGATTTAGCTTGTGTTTACTGTAAGAGAGAGTGCATGTGTGTGTGTGTTGATAGAGCTAGCTCAGAAATTCTCATTCATCCAGTCTAAGACTATCACATGATGCATGATGTGTATGTTATGGTCAGATCTATAGCAGCCATGTCTGGTAGTATAAAGGCTTACCTTTTTGGGTCTTCAGTTAATTCAATTGGCCACCATAACACTATGAACTAGCCAACCCCTTATGATTTCAGTGAAAATTTTGATTTGCTTTTTTAATATTAAGTAGCAGTCATGATGGCTAGTTTTATATGTCAACTGGACTGGGCCACCGGGTGTCCAGATATTTGATGAAATATTAATCTGAGTACTTCTGTGAGGGTATTTATTGGTAAAATTAACATTCAAATTAGTAGAGTAAGTAAAGCAGACTCCCTTCCCTAATGCCTAATGTGGACCCTGGTTTATCCATGTTAGCTGAAGGCCTGAATAGAACAAAAAAGGTTGATCCCCTCCCTGAGTGAAAGAACATTTCCTACTTGACTGCCTTAGAACTGGTACATCACTGAGCCCCGCCTCAGGCTCCCTGCTCTGTGGGAAGCCTATTTCTCCTTCTCACACTCCCCCTGACTATATTTCCTCTCTCACTGTATCTCTCTCTCTGTTAAATAAATAAATAAAATCTTAAAAAAAAAGAAGAAGAAGAAGAAGAAGAACTGACACATAGTTTTTTTTTTTCCTGCCACCAGACTTTAACTGGGACTTTGGATCTTCCTGGGTCTTGAGCTTGTTAGCCCTTACATAGAAGCTACACAAATCGTTCTTCTGGGTCTCCAGCTTGCAGACTCGCCCCAGCTCTTGAGCTTCGCCAGTTGCCATAATCACGAGTCAATTCCTAATAATAAACCTGCCTCCCCCTCTCTTCTCCCTCCTCCCTCTTCCTCTCTCTCTCTATACGTAGATAAAGAAAAGGAGTCACCAAATGGTTAAGTGACATATTTATGGTCATGTCACAAGTAAGCAATAGAATCTGGATTTAAACACTGTCTTCACAGTTCACTCTACAAGGGTCAAAACCAAACAAAAACAGAGTCAGTTAAGAAGTGGCTGAAACTTCTGCTTTGGCCTATGCTGTGACATTTCTAGTACCTGCTATGTCTTTTTTCTTCTCTCATCAATAGGTAGTTATTGTAAAGCACCTTGGGAATAAAACATTTTCATCCAGTCTAAAATCTCTTCCCTTTAATTGAAGTCCTTGGTCTATTTATATGTTATGTAATTATTAATATGGCCAGGTTTAATACTACTGTTTTCCACTTGTTTGAACTGGTTTTTGTTCCTCTGTTTCAGACTTCTTATTGGATAACTGAATATTTGCTTAGTATTGTGTTTTATTTCCTCTATTAGTTTTTCCATTTAGTTCTTTGTATTATATTTAGTGGATGATTCTAGTCCTTAAAATATGCATCCTTACCTTATTACCATCCATTGAGACGTAAGATGGTACCACTTGATGTAAAACTAAGGGACATGCAGCACTTGAATTCCATTTAGCACCTCATCTTTTCTGCAACTATCATAGATACCATATTTGCCTATGTTATCAATTCCAAATTACAATACTGTGTGGGTTTTTTGTTTTGTTTGTTTTGTTTTTTGCTTTAAATAGTCAGGTGTCATTTAAATAAGCCAAGAGAAGAAAAATAAAAAGTCACACATTTACAACTTCCAGGGCTCTTTGTTTCTGTCTGTAGATCTGAGTTTCATCTGATGTCATTCTCTTCAGCCTGAAGAACTTCTTTTTAGCAGTTTGCCTGAGACAGGTGTACAGGCATAATTTCTGTTAGCTCTTAATTATCTGAAACAGTGCTTTCACCCTCAGTTTTGAAATATATTTTTGCTGAATCTCGAATTCTGTGTTATTTGTTTTCACTATTTGAAAGATATTCTTTCATTGTCTTGCAGCCTCTGTGTTTCTGGGAAGTAAATTATTTGGTATGTAAATTATCTTCTTTGGCGTCACAGATTTTCTCTTTGGATTTTACAAGTTTGACTATGATGTTGCTACATGTGTTTGATTTTGTATTTACCCTGCTTCAGATTTGCTAAGCTTCCTGAATGGAAAAGCTAATGTTTTCATGAAATTTGGGAAATTTTTATTAATTATTTCTTCAAAAAAACCTTGGGGCCATTTTCCCCTTTTCCCCTCTCCCTGGGACTCTTATTATATGGCCAAGTTGTTTGTACAATCCACATGCTCAAGATGTTTGTGGAATGATTGTTACTGAATGACATTCCCTCCCATAGAAGAATCTCCACCTATGTGCTTGTTCTTTATAGCTAAGGCTTTGCATTCCAATGCCCTATTATGTTATATTTTCTACCTGCTAGAGACCCCTGCTAGTCTCTCCAGAGTCCATGGTGACAAAGCTGACTTTTATTATGATGTGTTTGAGAAACCTTAGCTTTTCTTATGACATGTTGGTAGAGAAACCCTATGAAGGCAGTTCTGCACAACACTGTGAATCTTCATTACATAGTTAAGTCTGTCCTTTTCCCCATCACAACAATTCCTGTTGGTGGCTCACCTGTTCCAAAACAAGCAACTAGGATATCCCTACCCAAATCTTGACATTCAATACCTTGAAGACAGTGTATCAGATATCATCTTCAAATACTGTGCCAGCATCTGTCAGGATGTGTACTACAGTAAGAACGCTGTTCATAAGATAGAAACAAAGATATCCAAAGAAAAGAGGGTAAAGGAGTTAAGGAGTTAAATTTTAGGAAAAAACTATTCATTTCCAAAAGTAGCTATTCAATTTCTACTGCCTGCCAGGAACTCCACTAGATGCTACAGGGAGAATTAAGATAAGTCTGACAACCTTGAGTCTCAAACCAGTTAAAATTGGATGAAGTAACATGAATCCCAAGAATTTTATACATTAAAAAAGAAAAAAAACTGTCCTCCAAAACTTCTCTTAGTTTACCTATCATTCTAATGTACTTTCCTTTAACAACATAACTAATCACCATAAGCAAGAGGAAAACTTTCCGATATGTGCAGAGACTTTTTAAGCCCTGGGAAAATGAAGCACTTTAAGGAATAGGTCATTAGTTCACATGTACTTAGTAATCCTCAAAATTCCTTTGTGGTTTGCCTGTTCATCCCTCCCCCACCCCAGTTCCTGAAAACCAGTGATCTTTTTACGGTCTCCTCAGTTTTTCAGAATGTCTTATAGTCTAAACCACACAGCCTGTAGCCTTTTCAGATTGGCCTCTCTGCCTGGGTAATATACATTTAAAGTTCATGTCTTTGCATGACTTGATAGCTCATCTGAGTGCTGAGTAATAGTCCATTGTCCAGATGGACCACAGTTTATACATTCATTCACCTACTGAAGGGCAGCCTGGATACTTCCAGGTTTGGGCAACTACAAATAAAACTGTTGGAAACATTTGTGTGCAGGTTTTTTTGTAGACATAAGTTTTCAACTCCTTTTGGTAAATACCAGAGTGAAATTGCTGAATTGTATGATAAGGGTATATTTAGTTTTGTTAGAAACTGCCCAGCTGTCTTTAAAAGTGGCTGTACAATCTTGCACTCCCACCAGCACTCATGTTGCTCCATATCCTCGCCAGGATTTGGTCAGTATTCTGGATTTTGGCCATTGTAATAGATGTGTGAAGCTATCTCATTGTTATTTCATTTGCATTTCTCTGATGACTTAAGATTGGAGGTGTTTTTCATATGCTTATTTCTATCTGTGTATCTTCTTCTTCTTCTTCTTTTTTTTGTTAAAGATTTTACTTATTTGAGAGAGAGAGAGCATGAGAGGGGGGAGGGTCAGAGGGAGAAACAGACTCCCCGCTGAGCAGGAAGCCAGACTCTATTGCAGGACTCCAAGATCAGGACCTGGGTCAAAGGCAGTAGCATGACCCACTAAGCCACCCAGGCATCCCTTGTGTATCTTCTTTGATGGAATATCTTTATAAGTTCTTTGGCCCATTATGTAATCAGGTTGTTTTCTTACTATTGAGTCTTAAAATTTCTTTGTATATTTTGGAAAATAGACCTTTATCACTTATATCTTTGCAAATATTTTCTCCCAGTCTCTTGCTTATCTTCTCATCCTCTAGGGAATTTACTTTTCAGTCTGCTTGACTGGACATAAAGTCAGTTAAAATCTCTAAAGTGAATGAATTCATAGAATATGAAGATGTACTGAGCTAGAAATCTTTCTAGGGATCCACATTTCACTAGAAAGTTTCCAGGGCTATTTCCGGAGGCTAATTTCATACAAATTTAAGAATATAATATAATGTAAGACTTGAAAAACATGACAAGATTATTTATTAGGTTTTTAATACCCTATAAAGTGATAGCACTGAATTTCTAAAACTTAAAAAAAAAAAAAAATCCCCCGCATGGAAATCCAGAAAGCTCTGTGTACTTGTCCAATCGTTTATAGATGGCAGGGTTTCATAAGTTAGTAACAACATTTGCAAGAAGGGGAAAGGAAAGATATTTTTTATCCTTTTTTATCTTTTCTTTTTCACAGGAAGGACTTTTAAAAATAGCATAGCTATACAACCATATATAGAAAAGAACACTTTATGAAATGAAAGCAAGAACATGTTGCCACCCCTCCCTGGAAAAGGGCAATCTGTGGGGGAGGAAGGGGACAGAAATGGATAACACTTGTACTGATCTGCTTGGGCTGCCATAACAACATATGACAGGGTGGGTGGCTTCAACAACTGAAATTTATTTCTCACTCTTCCTAGAAGTCCAAGATCAAGGTGACTCCAGGGCCAGTGTCTGATGAGAGGTCTCTCCTTGGATTTCAGATGACCAGCCTGTTACTCTGTCCTCATATGGCACAGAGCAAGTGAGCCCTGGTATTTCTTCGTCTTCACAAAAAAATTACAGCCCCACCCTTCTGACCTCATTTAAACCTTATCACCTCCACACAGACTCTATCTCCAAATTCAGTCACATGTGGGTTTAATGAAATTTGGGGGAACATAGTTCAGGGCAGAGTAACACATTGTCAACCAACAGCAATGACTAGGAAAGGTAAAATATTATATTTAAGACTTTTTTAATCTAATTCACTATAAATGAATGAGAATGTAATGGCACAAATGAAAAAAAAAATATTCTGTAAAAATGGGAAAATGATCCAAGCTCAGTCACTATAAGATAAAACAGAAAGTCACACATTTAGAATATAAAAGTGTACCATCAAGGCTAGGATGAGTGTAACTGCAAAGGGCAATGTGCTGCCTGTGAAGAAACCAGATGCTCACTGGTTTCTCTCTAAGTTTTATAGGTAGTCGTGCTACAGGTTATAGCTAATTACCCAAAAGTCAACTGTCACAGAAGTGCATGACTACCCACATCTGCGTAAATACGCTATCCGTCAGTCCAAATATGTACCTTCTGCTGTAGAGGCTGCAGGGAAAGAAAGAGAGTGGGGAGAACGGATAGGGAGAGAGGAGAAGGGAGAAAAGAAGATCATTACCTTCTTGGCATATTTCCCAGCAGCCTAAACAAAGTCATTTCATGGAGGCAACAAAATTGTTCATGATTATTAAATCATGGACTGTGGCCTTATAGGACCAGAATACAGCTACAGTGACAATTCTTAAAAAATGGGAGAATGACCAATTCTATATTTAGTTTTGGCCCAAAACTAAATATATTCATAATGATTTTTAAACATCAACAAATTCTTTGATTCTCCTTGGAAAGGGAGCTTAATTTCTCTTCCCTTGAATGAAAATCATTCTTAGTGGTTTATGATATAGGGAGTAGTGGAAGTAAAAGTGTGCAACCTCCAAAACTGTGTCACAAAAGGCATATGGCTCTTTCCTCCTCCTCTCTCGGATCCTTCATGCCGGGGGAAGCCGGTTGTCATGCCAAGAGGACACACAAGCAACTCTGTGGAGAGGTCCATGTGTCAAGGGACTGAACCTTCTCCCAACAGTCAGGTGGGGAAGTCATCTTAGAAACACATCCTCCTGCCACAGCTGAGCCTTCAGATAGTGATACCTCAACTGACATCTTGACTGCACCCTCATGGGACACCCTAAGCTAGCACCATACAACTAAGCTGCTCCTGCACACCCCACCCACAGAAACTGAAATAATAAATGTTCTTCATTTAAAACTAATTTGTAAGCTGTAACTGTAGGCTAAGTTTATTAAGTGAAATAATACATGTCTGTTGTTTTAAGCTGCAGTAATATAAACTAACATAATATCTAATATGTATTATATACCTTATAGCTATGATATATTTTGCAGCTAATGATGTATCTAATATCCATGAACTGATGTAATATCTAATATTCAATAGAGGGAAGACCAACAGATTCTTGAATAGCAAGTGCACTGAGTAGGTCTCCATCTGTGTTTCTATTATCAACTATACTCATGTGTTTCACTGAACTCTTTTTTTTTTCTTCATCCCTGCCAATGGTGCCTGTCAGTAAATAAAAGGTGAATAAATTTAATGTCATTGAAATTTTTGCCTTTCATTTTTTGTAATAGGAACCTTTTCCCAGTAATTGAGAATCAAGTCACGGGGCAAAAAATCAAAATCCATACTAGGAAAAGAATTATCTCTCACCCCCCCACCCCGAAACTAATTCTGTCCCTGGCCACAGGAAATCTTAGGACCTTGAAGACTGTAGCTTAGAGAATCAAAAGCCAAGCATCCTCACTTCTCCTTCTGCTCTAACATTGTTTTTGAGCCTGACTAGGCTGTCCTCTTATTCCTGCCAGCCAAACCCTGGCTATACTATTCTTTCTATTACATAAGTCTTTCCTTTGGTTTCTTGAATGATTCCCCAGTCTTTATGAGACTAAAATAGACACAGTTCTGCTCCTAAAACCCAGTAACTGATCCCCGATAATCATTGCTGTCCTTTTCTGTCAATTCCTGACCTCCCTGAATTTCTGCCTGCTCTCTATTTCTCAAACTGTCATTTGTTTGGGGGTTAATCTAATCTCTCAATTCTTTCTCATTCCCATATGACCAGATCTTAAATATGAGTCACTATCTCTATCTCTTACTTCCCTCTTATCTCCTTAATACTTTTCTTTAAGGCTCAATGCCTCAATCAACAATCTTTGAATAATTTCCCTTATATTTGGTGATGGTTTTTTTAAATTTAATTTTCATCTGCCAATAATAAGCTTCATTTCAATTTTCTAGCATACAGTTCTTATGAGAAAGTTACATCTCCCCAGGTAACTGTATTTCTTCCTTATTATTTGTTTTGTCTTTGGTGAGATTATAATCAAATTCAATAATTTTGTGGTTGGGAGAATTACTGGAAAAGACAGCAAATATTCCATATATCTTAAGATCCATTGAAAATTCAAAATACTGTCAATTGGGGAGTTGCAAAGTTATAATTTGAATTGCTTATTTCAAATTAATATTTATTACTTTACCCAAAGTCTTAAGATGGGTTCTATTTGTTCTCAGTATTTAAAAGGCATTATCCCTTCTGCTAATTTAGAATTTCTTTTTCTCTCTTTCTTTCTTTCTTTTTTTTTTTTTTTTTTTTTTGAGATTTTACTTCTTTATTTGAGACATAAAGAGAGCACAGAAGAAGAGTGAGAAGGAGAAGCAGGCTCTCCACTGAGTAGAGAGCCTGATGTGGGATTAGATCCCAGGACCCTGAGGTCATGACCTGAGCCAAAAGCAGATGCTTAAATGACTGAGCCACCCAGGGATCCCTAATTTGGAATTTCTTAATTTAGTTATTTAGATAGGGAGAGACATAATATACAAACTATTATTCTATAAGTACATCCACATAAATATACATGCTAGCAAAGTATATATCAGTGTTTGGGAATGAGTTTTAGATTCAAGTAAATGCCCAGTCAAGAAAGACCAGCAGTCCATTGAAAACATTTGTGACACCAAAATAGATACTGGTACAGTTTTGTCTCAGAGCAGCCCAAGATGGATTTGTGGCCCTTCCTCATGACCAATTAATAATTTATCTGTTTTAATATCTCATATCAATTTTCATATCTCATAATGTTCCTGTCCAGTTATATAAGTCAGGTTAGAGAGGTGATTTTTAGATAATTATAAAGACAAGGTAGAAACAAAGGGAAGTGTGAATGGTATGAGAAAATAACAGGAAGAGAAAGACAGAATGGAACATTACAGGAACAAAGCAGTAGCCTAGGAAAAAGAAAGACTAGCGAGGGAAAAGAAAATGAGGATATTTATTCTGATCACAAGAAACTGGAAAGAAGTGCTAAGAATTAAAATAACCTTTTAAGAAGAGAGGAAAAGGAATAGGGTGAGGTTAATTCATTCATTTATTAAGTATCCAATATCTACTATGTGCTAAGCACTGTGGTAGGACTTTTCTATAAGGGAAGAATTTATTTCAGAACTCAAAAGACTTACTACCTGTTGTAAATATTCTAACCAGGAGTGAATGTGAAATATTCTGATTACAGTTAGATGCATTAGCTCCTGTTCCACTAGCCCTTTTAGTTGTGTGAAGAAAAGCAAAAGCAAAACAAAACAAAATTATGAAAGATTAGATTTTTTCTAAAAGGCAAGGGAACAGCAGAGATTAGGTAAAATGACAAATAACACAAAACAGAGGAAATTTCTACATAGGGGATATGACTAAATGGCATAAGGAAAGCCTTTATTAGCCTGTATCTGCCCTTGAAAAGCACCTTAGTTTCCTGTGTTTCTAAGCTCATTTTTATGGTGCAGAAAAGCAGGAGGAATAAACCACTTCCTGCCTCAGATTTCTGCTTGTCCATACAAGAGGAAATTCTGACTTCTTGTATATAATGTATAGAAACATCCAGATGTTTTTCCATTTCTCAGTTGCTTTTCCTATGTGAGAAGTGGTTTATCTCTTTGATGAGGCAGTAAGAGTATGACTTCTACTCATTCCTATTTTTCTATCTGGCAGTGTTATATGCTAAAGGTCTTTATGTCTATATGGCCTCGAGCTCCCCGTCCCTGCTCTTGGCAAGGAAAAGACAAGTTCTCCATACAGCTGGCTGGATAAGCATTCTCTACAAACTGATACTTTCCGCACTCAGATGGGTCTCCAGCTCTGAACTTGATGGTATGCCGAGGAACAGGGAGTAGAGGAAGCCCTAGGAAACCCACTTTAACATGACATTCAGGCTAAATTCTCAAGTTCAGCTTTAAGGGAAGTAAATTGAATATGCTAGTCCCTATTTATCCCCTGTGTATGTTTTTCAGTGGGTCTTGTGTACTATTAATTATCTTCCTCAAAACTCAATAAAAAGGCTTTAGCTTAAATGAAACTTCTGTGTGGGAAGAGTGTCTAATTAAAGAATGTTCCATTAATTCCTTGGTTTTAATGGGTATATAATTTTCCTACCACGAATAGGGCCCAGGAGTTGTGCCAGTGACCTATTAGTGGGGTAGAGGGAAGAGAAGAGAGGGTGCTCCTAGTGATGCGTAGGGCACACTGGACGTTGGAAGCAGTTGGACAGCCTAGTTACCAAATAAAAAAAGGAAGACACACAAAAGGAGTGGAAAGACACCAAAATCACAATTCACCATCAATATATTTTTTTCTAGGAAGAGCTCTTACTTTAAGTAATAGCTTATATCTCTATTTTTTAAGATCTTTTAAAAAGATATATTATTTATCTATTTGACAGAGAGAGAGACAGAGAAAGCAAGAGTGAGCAGGGGCAGGGGCAGATGGAGAGAGAGAGAATCTCAAGCAGACCTCTATTAACCACAATGCCCAACATGGGGCTTAATCTCATTATCTCATAGCCCTGAGATTAGGACCTGAGTTGAAACCAAGAGTCAGATGCTTGACTGGCTGAGCCACCCAGGCACCCATAGCACCTCTATTTACTAGATGCTTAGAGAACTTTGTATAGAGGAAAATTCATTTAAAAAAAAAAAAAAACTGTAGGGAAAGATCAAAATAACTACTTATCCAGAAAGGGAGGGCCCCTCCCACTCCGGCCCCGCCAACAAGGAATAAACAAAAAGGAAATAAATAAAACTTTAAGGAGATTATTTTATGTCCCCCCGAAGCTTTCTCTTTGCCAAACTTAACATTTAGACAGAGAATAAGTATTTATTTTTACAGATTTTTACCCTGAGGATTAGAGAGGCTAAATAGTTTACCTAAAGTTATAGTTCAGCCCTGGTGAATAAAAGACACCAGTTTGCTCCATCACAGTACTGAAAAAAGAGATTCCCCCACCACAACTATGTTCATTGCCTTGGAAACCTAATATTGTGACTACTACCTGTCCAGAATGTATTCTCCTCAGCTCTGCTTCTTTGTCTAATCAGCTTCTATTTCAAAAACTAGAGTGGGTACATCCTATTGGTTGAGCCTAGGTCACATGCCCACCCTCTAAATTCAAAGGAGACTAAAAAAGCAAGTATCTAGAACTTTTAATCTTGACAGAGAAAGATGAGCTCTGCCTCCCCACAAGAGTGAACTGGATAATCAGGATGGTTTCAGATTACTGGCACCCAAATAATGCAAATATCCATTATAAATACTGAATAAATAAAAAACTTACTCATTTGGTTATACTAACCACACTTCAAAGATTCAATAGACATATATGGCTATTTGCTTCCATATTGGACACTGTAGATTTAGAAAATTTCCATCATCACAAAAACTTCTATTGAACAGTGCTGGCCAAGACAAAGTCTCTCATTTTATTAATATGCAAAGCCAGGCCCCTGGAAGCTAACTGATTTATCGGGGTCCCAGAGCCGGCTGGTGTTCAGTTCAAACCTAGGTATCAAATTTCCTGTCTCTGTTTTATTCCTCTATCCATCACAACTTATTGTCTTTCCACTTACAGTTGTAAATGTGATGTTTGTTTTGGTTCATTTCTCCAATTTGTTGAAAGCTGCTGATTCCAAAGACTGTGTTTTATTGCATTAATTTGAAGAACTGGAAAGCTTCAATGAAAAGCTTTTATGGTTCTAAAGACAGTTATTAGCAGAGCCTGGATATAACAAGTGTTTTCTGACTCAGGCTTCAAATGATCTGTTGCATAGAATATTGAGAGAATAATCTCGAAGTTTTTCATTGAGCCAGTTACAGAGTTACACAAGCTCCTGTGGATACCAAAGATTAAAGAAAGACTCCTGTAACTCTTCAGCACAGGTCATGGAACTTCTAGATGCCCTGCAGATTATCTGCTAAGTGACAGGGGCATTTTCAGTCAGTCAACAAATTGACCTCTGAAGTGGAATGTGGCTCTTGAAAGGATCCCCAAGGCTAAAGAAACAGATCCAAGAGAAATATTTACACCCACACCCACTCAAAGACGCTGGCTCTCTTCCTGCTTGGAGACACACCGCACTGCCAACAACTGAGTGCACCTGGCCTCTTCCCGGGCGTTGCTGTGGGTGCTCAAAGGAAGGCATAGACTCCGGGGAGATGCACAGGCCTTTCCTCCCAAATCCAGATTGAGAGTGTGCCTGCTGTCACAGCGACTGCGTGGTTCCTGACACTCTGAGGGTGACTGGAGGGGAGGAGGATTCAGACAGTTTAGTTTTCAGACCTGGTATCTTCAACAGGATTGGGACACTACTCTTCACACTCCCTGGAATAAATTATGATCATCAAAAATACTCGTTTTTCTCTCTCCAAGCAGCGCATAGAACAATGCTGAAAGAAGTTGGTAAACAGCATACACAGCCTCTGACGGCTGAAACATAATATAGAAACAGGCAATATGGACAAGTCAACTGGAAAAAAGGTAGACAGCCCAGCGGATCTTTCTACACTCAGCCCCCTCTAGCTCCTCCCAAGTACTGAGACATGCCTTTTGCCATACTTTAAAACTATACTCTAGAGGCTGCTGGGTGGCTCAGTTGCCTGCCTTTGGTTCCAGTCATGATCTCAGGGTCCTGGGCTCCTTGCTCCCTGGGAATTCTGCTTCTCCCTCTGACCGAACCCTCCTCCCCGTTCCCCTGGTCATGCTCTTGTGCTCTTTATCTCAAAAAGATAAATAAAAAATCTTTAAGAAAAGAAAATTGGGGCACCTGGGTGGCTCAGTCGTTAAGCATCTGCCTTCGGCTGAGGTCATGATCCCATCTCAGGGTCCTGGGATCAAGCCCTGCATCGAGCTCCCTGCTTGGCAGGATGCTTTCTTCTCCCTCTCCCCCTGCTTATGTTCCTTCCCTCTCTCACTCTGTCTCTCTCTGTCAAATAAATAAATAAAATCTTTTTTAAAAATAAAATAAAAAAGAAAAGTATTTTCTAGCCACTTTGATAATTCCTCTTATTACCTATAATTGTTAAGAACTTTTGTTTCCCATTATTTACTAAGCCACTTGAGGGCAGGGAATGAGTCTCATCCTCTTTTATTTCCCTGCTATCTATTCAATACCATTTGTGAACACTACTCTAAGCTAGACACCGTTCCTGGCTCCGAGTGTACATCAGAGAACAGAACAATTTTCAAGGTATCCTAGGACTTATATTGTAGTATAAAATAGCTAAATATATAAGTACACA
This sequence comes from Mustela nigripes, assembly GCF_022355385.1. Classification (NCBI taxonomy): domain Eukaryota; kingdom Metazoa; phylum Chordata; class Mammalia; order Carnivora; family Mustelidae; genus Mustela; species Mustela nigripes. The sequence continues at coordinate 91,953,421 of NC_081568.1, forward strand.
CACACAAAAAAGAGTAAGGATGGGGCACCTGGGTGGCACAGTTGGTTGAGTGTGCAGCTTTTGGTTTCGTTCAGCTCAGGTCATGATTTCAGTGTCATGAGATCAAGCCCCACATTGGCTCCACATTCAGCACTCAGTGGGAAATTTGCTTGAGATTTTCTTTCTCTCCCTCTGTCCCTCCTCCTCATTCTCGCTCACATTCTCTCTCTCACACAGGCACACACACACTAAATAAATAACATCTTAAAAAGCGGGGAGGGGAAGAAGGTGAAGAATCATGGGAGGCTCCTATTTTAGATAGGACAACCAAGAGAAGTATTTCAGGTGATATAATGGTTGAGCAGAAATCTCAATAAAATGAGAAAGGAAATCATGTCATGTATGTTTGCAGAGGAAGAGCTTTCCAGGCTGAAGGAGCAGCAACTAGCTGGTTCAACATAGATTCACTAAATAACATAGTTACTTGTAACCTGGGACAGAGACATGAGAAGAGATAGATCCTGTGGGCAAGCAGATGAATGAAGGGACTCAAACCATGAAAGTGGAGAGGGTCTTACTAGCCTACCCATAAGCCCCTGTCAATCCTTATTCATGGCACCTCTCCCATCTGAGGGCCTCACAAGACTTGTTCTTCATAACACCACATAAATGCCTCACCACAAGGCCTGTAATGCCATCTGTGCACCTTAAATATCCAAGCCTATTTAAGTTCACTCAAATGCATGTAGTTAAAGTCTAGGAACTGTCAAAAAGTCATTCCCACAACCCATGCTATCTCCAGGCCCCTCAGTGGAAATTGAGTGTACGATGAAGCATTTTTCTACTTAATGTGGTGAATTCCCTCAGCAAATTATGCTAGAAGCTAAAAAACAGCTACAAAAAACATAAGACAACTTGCACTTGAACTGGAAAATCAGGGAAGTTTACCTTTATAAGCTAATTTATTATAAATCATTATCCTACTGTCTTCTGCTATCTTTTGTTCCTCAGTATGCCATAAATCCCTCAGGAAGGTTATCACATATTATTACTGACTGCTCCTTGATTGGTGCAATAAGAAGTCAGTAAGTGTTTATTGCATGAATGACAATCTTAAGAACCTGAGTCTTGACTGAGACATCAAAGTCGGGGATCTGGGAGGGCGAGGAACAGAATGAGGTTACTGGAAATGAAGAAAAGGAGCCTCATGAAATCCTGGGGCACAATATATTTGGAGCTGGCTGCATGTGTGTATTTACTCTGAGGTACTAATGTCAATCACAAAATAGAACAGAATAAAATATTTAAGGTAATGCTATAAGCCTTGCCAATGGCAAAATTGTAAAGCATTTGAAATGGATCTGTTTTCTACATGCTAATACTCATTCTGACATCATGTTGATGTCACGTACGAGATTCAACGCTCCTGTATCTGAGTCCAGACACATTGGTGTATAAACACACACACACACACACACACACACACCACACACACACACAGATTATAGTCACATATGCATATAACATAAAATATGATATGGAAAATACATATTTTTTTAAAAGATTTTATTTATTTATTTATTTGAGAAAGAGAGAGAGAGGTCACAGGTAGGCAGAGAGGCAGGCAGAGAGAGACGGGGAAACAGGCTCCCCACTGAGCAGAGAGCCCGATGCGGGCCTTGATCCCAGACCCTGAGATCATGACCCGAGCTAAAGGCTCTTAGAGGCTTAACCCACTGAGCCACCCAGGCGCCCTGGAAAATACATATATTTATATTCCAACCAATCTTCTATCACTGCTGCTGCTTCTACTAGTCCAAGCCATTATCTTCTCTTGGGTTATTGAAACAGCTCCCCACCCCCCACATTTGATATCCCACTTCTGCCCTTGCCTGGTCATTCCTCTGCTCACAATTGTCCAGAGGCTTCCCATCTCACCAAGGGTAAAAATCAAAGCCCTTGCAATGGTCTGTAAGTCCCTATGCGGTGTGTCTCTCTTTCCTTTTGATCTCCTCTCCCTTTACTCTTCCCTTTCATGACTCTGTCCCTATCACACAGCCTTTCTTGCTGATTCTTGAACATTCCAGACACATCTCCTCCATCAAAAATGTTTCTTTCTTTAAAAAATAAAAAGTTTCTTTCTTCTCTCTCATTCTGTTTAAGACAACTCAAATATCACTTGTCAGAGGATTTTATCACTCTGTAAAAATAATAACTTACCTTCCCCCTATGTTACCCCTAGAATAATGTTTGGCTCTTCATGTCTTCCTTGCCCTACTTCATTTTTCTCCACAACACTTAACACTGTCCAACATACTATATATTTATTTGCTTGTTCATTCATTATCTATCTTCCTTCACAAGATTATAAGATCCTTGCGTCCAGAGTCTATCTGTTTCATTCTAGATAAATGTGTGTTGATAAATGAATGAATGTTAAAAAGATATGGAAGTAGGAGTAGAGCTTCTAAAATTTACAGCTGAGATAACAATAACTCATGGTACAAACAGAATCAATGATGATAGAAACAACTATTCACAGATCTTTCCTGAAGCAATCTTACTGTGGGCAATGCCTCATTTAATTCTCCCTCAGCCATATGCAGGTCCTGTTTTCATCTCAATTTCCAGATAAAGGAAACTGAAACTTTGAGGAGTTAGATAACTTGCCCAAGAACACAGGGATGGTCAATGTTAAGAGCTGTGATTTCTAACTCCAATCTGTCTCCAGAGCCTGTGTTACTAACTGCTAATCTTACATCTCTAAGATAAGCACAGTGCTGCTCTAGGGTCTGCCACAACAAAACAAAGCAGAAAACTACAACACTAGAAGATTTCCTAGAACAATAGTCCAAGAATAAAACCAGATTCATGGAGTTAATAAACAGACCTCTTGATTATAATGAAAACCTATAACCCTGATTCATTGAGTCATACGCAACAAGAGGAAACAAATACAAGCAAATACAGAGGTAACTAAAATACATATAAGAGAAAATCACTCTCCAGATGGTACTTATTTTATTCTCGGTCTCTGCTATCTTTCAGGATGTTAGTAAGCTGATCATGTTTTTTACCTGTGTTCATGAGCGACTCTTAAGTTTGCACTATGTTTCTGCCATATTCAGTTTCTTCATGAAATATGCCAGCGTGGCTTCTGGTTCAGCTCCAGTCAATGCTATCTTTCTGCAGCCACTTTATCAGTGTACTGCAAGTCAGGGCTATTGCTGCCTACAAGAAAGCAAGTGAGAATTACTTCGTATTATTCAGTTTCACACTGAGAACGCTGATGTGAAAAATTTAAAGGGAAAATCTTTTTTTTTTTTTTTTTTTTAAGATTGGTATTTATTTGAGACAGAACAAGAGCAAGAGAGATCACAGAGGGAGAGGGAAAAGAAGATCCCCCATTTAGTGGAGAGCCTGATGTGGGGCCTGATCTGATCCCAGGACCCTGAGATCATGACCTGAACTGAAGGCAGACACTAAACCAACTGAGCCACCCAGACTCCCTAAGGGGCAATTCTTGTAATGAAACATTTCTGCCTAGTAGAATAGCAGTTTTTAAAATTAACTGCTGCTGGTGAGCTAGATCAGGATGAACACTGCCATGCCTATGACTGTAAACATAAACTGATATAACCAACCTGGGAAGGAGTGTGACACAGTGTTCTAACCCATTAATCTGATAACTCAGCTTCTATAACTCTAGTCCGATGCTATATTTGAAATAGAAGAAAAATCTGCACAAACATGTATCCTTTAGCTTGTGTATCAGAGAAAAATGTTAGCAATAGGAGTATTCACAGTAATTATTGTAAATACTTCTATTTACAGTAATAGGAGACTGGTTACATAATTATGTCACTTAAGATAAAATACCAAACTTCCATGGAAAGATACACTCCATAAGTTTATAAGTAAGTATATATTCATAAGTATATATTCACACACAAGAAGCGTTTATGCTGGCCTACTCCATGAAAAAACTGAGAGGATTCTAAATTTTATAGAAAGTTGATTTCCAACAATGCAAAAATGTGCCCAGAGGGAGAGGCAGGCACAAAAGAAACATAAGAAGTTGTCTCTGCATAGTAAATGCCAGGTGAGGGATGTCATGCTGTACCTGCATTTCAAAAACAGTGTATTGGGGCTCCTGGGTGGCTCAGTTGGTTAAACATCTGCCTTTAGTTCAGGTCATGATCTCAGGGTTCTGAAATCCAGCCCCACATTAGGCTGTCTGGTCAGCTGGGCGTCTCTTTCTCCCACTCTCTCTCTTTCTCTATCTCTCAAATAAATAATAAAATCTTAAAAATTAAACAAAACCAGTGTATTAAATAGGATGATTCTATGCAACAGATGAATCATTAAATTCTACCTCTGAAACTATAAAAAAGTATGATTTATTTACATAACTTAAGACTGTTTACTTCTTTCATTTGACTGAAAAGATTGATTAACAGAAAATGCAACATGGCTAAAATTCCGACACTATTTGATCATGGACTTCTTCTACCATACTTTCAAATGCGTGAAAACACACTTTCAGCAGAAAAGTTCCTCTTTCTCTGACCCTGAGATAAACATAGACAATGCCAAATTACATTGTTTTTTTAGAAAAAAAAAAGGGAAGGAAAGAAGGAAGGGAGGGGGGAAGGAGAGAAGACAAAAAAAGGCATTTTTTAAATAAAATGAAGGGGTCATGCATTCTCCACTGGTCTGTGAATCTGAGAAAGAAACCAAACTTCTTTGGACCTTGGTTCTTCCAAAGATGAAGTAATAACAAATTTTGGTGCAGTGGTTAAGAGCACAAACACCGTAACTTCATTTTGAAGCTCGCCTCTGAGGCTGTATGGTCTCAATTCAAATCTAAGCTCTACCACAAACCAGCTATATGACATTGAGCGAGTTAATTCATCTTTCTATCTCAGTTTTTGTTCAGAAAAATTACGTTAAGAAAAAGACATTAGATTCCTGAAACTTAATATTTTTAGAAAAACATCATGTGCGTAATAAGCATTATAAAAAATGTTAACTTTTAGGTGTCTGGGTGGCTTAGCCATTAAACGCCTGCCTTTGGGTCAGGTCATGATCTCAGAGTCCTGGGATGGAGCCCTACAGCAGGGTCCCTGCTCAGCAGGCAGTCTGCTTCTACTTCTACCCCTCCTCCCTTCCACTGACCCTCTCTCTCTCTCTCTCTCTCTCATTCTCACTATCTCTCTCATTCTCTCTTTCTCTCTCTCAGATAAATAAAATCTTTTTTAAAATGTTAACTTTTGTTTTTAACCTCACTCAACAATTAATAATATTTACTTAACTTGTCAACTACCTTCTTCCTGTATTCTTCTCTTACAGTTCTGTAGGCCAAAGTTCAACATGGGTATTATTGAGCTTGACCAAGGTACCAGCTGGGCTGCCTTAATTTCTAGAGGCTCTGGGGGAAAATCTGTTTCCTTGCCTTCTCCAACTTCTAGAGACCACTGACATTCCTTGGCACATGTCCATTCCTCCATTTTCAATGTCAGTAACCACGAAGTTGAGTCCTCCTCATCCTGCTCTCTTATGTTTTCTGCAGCCAGGAAAGGTCCTCTGCATTTAAAGACATGTATTGACTACATTGAGCCCACCAAAATAATTCAGGATGACCTCCCCTTCTCACTGTCTTCAACCTCAACCACATATGCAAAGCCTCTTTTGCCATGGAAACTGACATATTCACGGGTTCAGAGGATGAAGGCACAGACATCTTTGGGGCCATTTTCCTGCCTATCACACCTTCCCATCCCATACAAATGTAGATATACAATGCAAGCTATATGTGCAAGGATCTTACCATAACTTCCTCTGTCATTTCCATATAATAAAGCAATTTCATAATGCCACAATTTTAGCTAGAATAAAAATAAAGTATTTTTGTCTTAATCATTATCTGTAAGGGAAAGAGTGAGACTCCACTTTTTTGCCATAGTCATTTCTCATGGCAACACCAGAGTGGCAGCTATATTTCATGATCTTTTCCCAGGATTATTGGATTAAAAAAGAGAGAAAGAGATGATCTTTGTAGCCCTTCCTAAAACTCTGATAATTCCTCTTCTTTCACCTTTTGAGGCAGGTAGCCCAGGGGAGTCCCTAACAATGGAGGCTGCTGTCCATTCCTGAAGGATAGTTTCTCCAATAAGTAATTATTTTTGGCACAAAATTCATCATGATACAGTCCTCATTATTAAGGAAAAGGACCATTTAAAGAATATAAACATGTTATCTGAGATTATTAAAGCCGTCATTAATGCCTTGACCCAACTGCCCTTAGAGAACAGGGAAATAGGTAGTAGGAAAATGGGAAATGATATGGAAAATATATGAAGAAAAGATTATCAAAGCATAGTTGCTTATAGGCTCTATTAAACCCACTGAAGGCCACACAGGAGACTATGGAACCTGATGGAAGGAGGGGACTTTAAGAAATACACATTATGAATTCAATATGTTGCTGGAGAAAGAGGAGGGTGATACACGTGCTCATTTTGGGCCTCGTTAAGTTGCCAGAGGTTAGTGTAATGGCTATTTCTGGGCATGAAGTCCTCCTTATGGGGACTCTGCAGATCATGAAACCATATGGGTGTTAACAAAAGCAACAGACACTCACTAGTCACCATTCAGTGCTAGGTAACAGCTTCAACTTAGGCAAGTTGTTCTCCCTTTTTAATCCTCAATTTCTTTGTGTATACAATAGGATTAAATTACCAGCCTTGAAAAGTTCTATGAGCATTAAGTGAAGTAGTTTATGAGAAAACACCCTGTCCACTTAAATGTTTGGTACAACGTGTTTGGATGACAGGAGATGTATTTCTCATCTCCATACTTATCTCCTTAAACTCATTGTGAACATAATAATTTATGCTCTATGATACGTGGTTTGTACATGGCTTGATTTCTTGAGAAATCACCTTTACTACTAACTGAAAAAAGGAAAGGAGGAAAGAAGGAAGGAAGGAAAACAAGAAAAAAGAACAAGGAATACTATAGACAAAAAGGCTAAAAAGCATATTTATTTTGCTCCTTAAAGCAAATTTGTATTTGTACATAGAAAGGTTTCATGGGAAAATTCATAGGCAGAAAAGTGGTGTTCTTGCTTTCAAGTACAATTTTATGTTAGTTGATAGCCCCTCCCCAATTCTACTTAGTTTTGTACTTAAGCAAAAGCCCTTTTGACAGTAGAAAGGCCCATGCCTAAGTGTCATGGGACATGTATTATACCCAGTTTCATGACACATCACACACACACACACACACACTCACACACACACGTAAATCACATTGGGCTGTGCCAATGTGAAGCAGTGGAAAGAATGCTGGTTGGAGTCAGAATACCAATTTGTTACCTCCCCAGCTGATAGGTTTTTGTGTGCGCCTGGACCAGTCACTCAGACTCTGTGGACCTCAATTTCCTTATCAATAAAACTGGAAGCTGGCATAGATCATTCTTCATTGTCAAAATGTAGTACTTCCATGCCAAAACCAATCTGTAAACTGAATTCATTTTTCAAAGCAAACAGTGACAAGCTCCCAAGGTGAACATTATAAATGTAACTGAACTTGAGCACATAATGAGGAGTCATAAGTAATGAAAGAATAATAGACTTATATTACACCTTCATATTTCTGATCGGCTTACTATGTTTAAACGATCCCCAAAGTACAATAACTAACAACTTAAAAAAAAAAAAATAGAATGAAGGCACCTTTTTTTTCCTCTCATGATGATACCCATTTCCCACCTGGGACAGCTCCTTCTCCTCATGTCCGATCCTCCCAGGCTACATAGATCAAAGGCTTTTGAGACTATCTGGAGATTTATCCCAGCAGTGCCAATGCAAACTTCACCCAAGCCACCGACCCCTTGATAATACTTTGACCTCCCCCAAATACCATGATTACCTTTAGTTCATAATTCTTTACCAGCATGTAAATAATTGCAGACTCCTTCAGTATTACATGAGAGCCTAATAAAAACCCACATCATTAGTCTTTAATGACAGGGGCTAATACACATTGTTTTGTAGCCCTCCAGAGAGCTTTATGTACCCTCAAGTCTGGCTATTATCACATAAGTTAAAAAAAGAACTGCGTTTGCTGAGTTATAATTCAGATTTTCAAAGGACACAGCATTTAACTAGATGCATATCATTTGCACAGCCTTCACATAGGCCACTTAACTGGGACCTTTTGATTCAACTTCAGCAATTTGATGACTGTCGTAAAGTGAATAGAAGTTACAGCTCTTTGAGTTTTTTCCTCACAAAATTGTAATTATGAAATTTCAAGGTGAACAGGTTCCTTCTTTATTCTTTTTTATTTTATTTATTTGAGAGAGAGAGAGAGAAAGAGAAAGCATGAGTGGTAGGAAGAAGCAAAGGGAGAAACAGACTCCCCCCTGAGTAGGGAGTGGGGCTCCATCCCAGGACTCTGAGATCATGACTGGAAGGAAGGCAGATGCTTAAACTGAGCCATCCAGGCACCCCCAGGTTCTCTTTTTAAAAACTTATCCAACGAGAGTTCCCTTCATATCTCAATGTCTCAAAACTCAGGAGTAAGGAAATGGCTTTACAAGGTGAGGACTGACAAGTACAGCCAAATGGATTTGCTCCTACAAATGTGGCATGTGAGGTTCCAGAGAGACAAACGGATATAAGCAAAGTAAAGCCATTGTAGTTTTTCCTAATAGGAGACAGGAACTGTGCATATTCAAGAGCAGTGACACCTTGGCCATACAACATTTGTTTATAATATTGAAATACAAAAGGAAAAAAAGGTGGGGGGTGGTGTTCAGGAAAAAACAAATAGCCATGAGCCAGAAGCTGGTGCAGTGTTGCCTCTGGGAACAGAAGGAAAAAAAAAAAAAAAACTCTTGAGAAGCCAAGTGAGCTGGAATGTCAGCGTGATGCTTGTGTTTGCATCCTTCCAGCTGCTCTGGCCTCCTAGATCACACGGCCAGACACTTCACTCACAGTGTTCCTCACCCTGGCTCCAAAAACTATTAGGACTGTATTGTACTCAAACTACAGGTTCTTCTGAGTTGAAAACCAACACATTAAGTTAAAGCGAAACTCATGGGGAAATGTGACAGCTCATTCACTTCTGCGAGTCATTCCATAGGAAAAAATCAGAAAAGCTCAAAGCATATTAATAAATAAATCTGAACGAGGTCAGAGTTCACTATGAAGGTCTTCTAAAGCCTTGGGCTGTACGGGACAGGGAAGGTTTAAATGAACCCTCCCTGTCAAATCCCCATAAAAGGAAGCTGCTTTCTTATTCTTTCATAGAAAAAAGAACAACATGTACCCTGAGTTGATTCCATGAAGACCCATATGAGTCACGCATTTCGATATTTGTTGATTTCAGTATCTGACCCTAAGTCTGCTTGGTTTGTTGTCAGATGCATAAGCATTACAGAGCACTTGCAGAAATCCTACAACTGTTACCAGCTAAGTGTTGATTAAGTAGATTGAATAGCATTAACCACAGAAATTAGAATATAATAAAAGCTTCTATCTTTCCACCTCAAAGGGATATAATGAAAAGTCAGGAACTATAGACACCAGAAGTCTAGAATCTACTCTCCATATCTGTGATCCTCTTTATATTCTCTCCCATGCTCCCCATCAGAATATTATACAATAACTTCCTGCCTTCATGATTAAACTTTAAAGCAACAATTGATTCTGGCTGGGTTATTTTTTAAGAGCTGTTCATTCTTAATCTGCTTTGACCTTTTACCTACCAACTCCTCCACTAAGACCGCCCTTCCTAGTGATATCAGAATACTCCTAAATTGTTAAATTCACATTTTACATTATTTTTCGCACCATTTGCCCATTCTCCCATCCAGAAACTCTCTCCTGTCAGGGCTTGATCCATGATCCAAGTCACTCCCGAATTTTTCCCATCTCCCCAGGAGCTATTTCTCAGAATTATTTGAGAGCATTCTATTTCTGCTCACTCCTTAAATGTTGGAGTACCCCAGAAGCTCATTTAGTTGCATGGCTTCAAATCCCAAAGAATTTTTCTTCAGCTCAGATCTCTCTCTTCAGAAAGAGAGTCCAAGTTCCTCTAAAAAAAATTTTGCTTGTAAATTCCATGCGTATAATATTTTTAGAGTTAAACTTCTCCTTCATTCCCCATCCTACCTTGTATTGTCAGTCACCCAAACCAGAAAGTTGGCTAGAGCAGTGCCTTGCACAGAGTTAGGTACTCAGTAAATGCTTTGTAATAAATGTGAATGGATTGTATATGTGCATGTGTGTTATGTATAGTATGTGGGTCTAAAAAATAAAATTCATATTCCAAAGATCATTTAAAAATAATTTAAAATTAAAAGTGAGATCTACAAAATATCTTAAATCTAATCTAGCCTAATTCCTGCATAGCTAGTTAGTAGCTACTGTTTCTAGAACCTAGGTTTTCTACTACGTAAGCCTTTACTCTTCAATGTATAATAATTACATTCAATATTGACAAAAACACCAATCAAGCATAAATACTAAAGGTGTCTTGTTAAGAATCCTCTCCAGTGATTTCCTGGTCCTTCTAATTCCCTGAGTTATTTTAATCAAGTTAGAGTAAAAAATTATTAGACCTCTGATATCTACTGAGCACTCATATGTGTTATGTCTTTTGATCCTTATACCAAGCCAACAATATATTTCCTGTTTAACTCCACTTAACAGATGAAGAAGTAAAGTGATTGCCCAAAGCCATGGTCTTGAAGTTTGAGTGGAACACAAACTGCATACAGTCTCTCCTCTTGGTATTGTCCTCCGTGGAATCACTTACATCCTTCACTGTAGTTCATCCCTATCCTTGACATATTTCTCATGACTTCTTAGAAGATGTGTGTGCCTTTCTGTTTTTAAATGGCTGACTCCTCAAAGAAAAACTAAGAAATGTGTTATTCCTCATTATTGCCCACAGTCAGACCAAAGACCAGATAAGAACTGTTTGGACCCAAACCTCCTAAGATTTCTTTAACTTCCCCCAGCAGGCTGCAAACTCTTTTAAATATCCTGTAAAACTTCCAATACAAAATCAGCTCATTTACTGAGGATCTGATAAATGTAAAATAAATATCCTTCTAACAAACTCCGAAGCACGCGTCTGCCAAGCAGGAGATGGCTCTCCAAGATGCCTGCTTCACTGTCCCTTTCATTGTGCTGGAATTTTTTTTTCAGACCTAGCTTCTTGAAAACTTTCAAAAACCTTTCTCTGACATAGGTATACATCAAAGCTTTCAGATAGAAGAAAATAATTTATTTTCATGAAATCACAACTTTATGTGTCAACTCTTACTTTTAAAATCCTTATAGCCTACAGTTGAGTGTTAATAGTCTTTTCCTTTTTTATACTCACATATTATTATTGGTGGGGAAGAAAGCCAATTAACCTTAACAGGAAAATCATATTACAATTAACTCTTCAATATGTTAAGTAGTAAAAGATTTTCAACAACACACTTCCCTTTTGAATTTTTCTAAAACCTTTGGCTAGAAATTAATGCAGCAAATTCACAACAAGATTAAAATTCAAAACAAGCTCCCAGCAATAGAGAAACATAGTTTTGAATCCACATAGAAACTTCAAATAGGTTTACTTTTCAGAGAATATGAAGAGTAGAGGAAATGTAAGCTAATAATTTTGGACACTGAATCCTTTTGCAACAATTGCCATTATCTTTCAAAGCTGTTTAATGCATTAGCAATTTTTTCTGTATCTTTTACTGAATTATGGATTCAATTCTGAATTTTACTTTTGCCTTAGTAACCTGCACTTATTAATTTCCTCGTAATACCATCCCTCTAATTTACATAACGATATTTGAACATCACCAGAAATATCAAGTAAATCGGGAACAGTGAAATTCCTAGTACTCTCAAAAATTGACAGAAAACAGGTTTGTATTTTTCATCTCTTTTTCAGACAGGTAACATGGTGCGAATGGACTTAGGAATGGATAGATTCAGATTTGAATCTAGGCCCTGCTAGCTTAAGAGTACTATGACCTTGGGGCAAGGTCTTACACTTTGTTGAATAACTTAACTCAGGCAAGATAAGTAAATGTTTTGGGGTTTTTTTTTGGGGGGGGTGACTACGATTTTTTTTTTAAATTCATTTCAGAGAGATACAGAGACAGAGACAGAGAGAGAGGCAGGGGGGGGCGGGCAAGTCTCCCCACTGAGCTGGAAGTCTGACATGGGGCTCAATCCCAGGACCTGAGCTGAAGGCAGATGCTCAACCATCTGAGCCACCCAGGAGCCCCTAAGTAAATGTTTTTAAACCTTGACTTTTTTACATGTCAGTGGAGCTAATTATAATATGAGTATTAAATGAGATAAAGTTAAATAAAGCACCTGGCATATCACTGATGCTCAATAATTCCTGGCTCTATTCCACTTCCTGTTTATATCCCTATGAACAGAAAACCATTTAAAGACCAAAAGCAATATCTCTCAATCAACTTCTCATATCACCTTTTGTGATCGCTCCCTTTTATGAAAAAAAAGTGATACTACCTTTCAACCAAGCATTCAGACCACAAAAAAGTTACAAGATGAAACATTAGATTGCATGTTATGAGAATAGAGAGATTAATGTGTTATCTTTCTTAGATGGGGAATTTGTAAAAATAATCATTATAATGAGAAATATATTTGAAGCTTAAATGTTAAGAAACAGGACATGAACAATGTCGTGTATATTTGAAGTCTCAATGAAGCATGTCATCTTCTGAGGAAGACTCTTCCTCCATGGCCTTCTGTGCTTTTATTAAGCAAGTTCCTTGGAAATAATGTTTCACATAACTAACCTCAAAAGGATTTAGCATAGGATCTCTTTATCTCATCCAAACGTGAAGGAAGAAATCTAGTAACCACCTACAGACTAAAAAAAGACCATAAAGACCAACTACTCCAGTCTACAGCAGATGGTCACCAAGCCCGAGTTTGAAGACGAGTTTCCCATGCAGGCCTCTAACTTCTGAGGTGGGCTACTTGTGAGTTCTAAATTCTTAGTTCTTCTTCCTGCTGAACTAAAACCTCCCTCCTACTCATTTTCCCCAGTTGATTCCTGTTGTGTCTTGTTGAACAATACACAATAAGGAGGCTCCAACTTTCATGTTATAGTAGCTATCCATTCTCTTTCTTTACTTCAATACCCAGGTTTTTCTCTGGAGAATTATCCCTTACAAAGTTTCAGTACATTTAGATATGTGTTGTTGATTGTTACTGTCTCCAGGGGTGAGCCCATGTTTGCAACATGGATTTAAACAGTTGCCCCAAGACCACTGCTATTCATTGACAAAAGAGTATGAAATCGATTCCAGAGGACTTCCGCTTTGAATAACTGAACGAGAGAAACACTCTCGTGTTTCTTGTGAGTATTTCAGTAGACTTTAAAGTATAGATCCTCAAGCCACCATCCTGACCATGGGAAATAAGAGCATCTCTGGGCCAACACAGAAAAAGGAAGTACAGAAAGTGTGACAGGGTCCTAAAATATCTAGCCAAGTATGAAGGTAGAGATAGTTCCTTGCAGTTTCCAGTTACATAAATTAAAACGTATAATTTTTTCTTAAGTTTGTTTGGGTTATATTTACTGTCACCTGCAGCCAAAACAATGTGTGCTGACCCACACATATCAACATTCTATGTATATTTGAAGACCAATATTACTTCCTCTCCATAATTATCTATTATTTCAGACCCACATTCTCAATTCCTTTACTTCCCACTCATATTAAAAGGTTTACTGATGCCTTTCAAATGTAGTTATGGTGTTCCTTAGTGTTTTCTGAGTAAAATAAGAATAAAAAATAAAAATTTGTAAACCAGCAATACATAAAAGGAAAATAGACACATTTTTAATCTACTTTATGGGAAGAAACATTTTCAAACACCTTAGAAATACTGCTTCATGTCAATTAACCTGCCAACTTCAATCTTTGTTATCTCACCAGTAAATAAGGTTTCCAGAAGACCTCCATTTTGTAACTCTTTATTAGCACTGAAGTTATTAAAAATTTCAATCCAATTGCCTTTGTTTGCTAATACTCCATTATTACACTTTCCATGAGCTGGAAAAAAAAAAGCCCCCAATTAATTTAAGGCTCTAAGGTTTCCTGCTTAACTAAACACATTTCTGTATTTTAAGCACATAACAATAGCTAAGACATAGTCCCTTTATATGAGGATCTTATACTTTCTGGATTAAAACATTCATAACTCATCATGACCACCATCACCATCATCAACCATAAGACTCCTATATATTTATGCAGTGCTTAAAATTTGACAGGTTTGGCACAAAGTGCTTTGCAGATATGATTTTATTTAATTCCCTTAACCTAACGATATAGTATTATTATCACAAACTTATGGACAAGAAAACAGAGATGAGTTAAGAAACATAGTCATACCAACTTACAGGTGACAAAGTCATACAACTTATAGGTGACAAAGTCAGTAATGAATACTAATTCTGTTTCTAAGATCATGCTTTTGCCAATCATATGAGTTCTGTATCCAATTTCTATAATACTATGAAGGTCATATAATATGATTCTCATGTTATTATAGACTTTATCCCTATAATACCAGGTGGAATACATGCAAACAATGTTTTGAGGTTAACATAAGGGAAGAAACAAGCACTTCTGCTTAGTGGTAGGACCTCTTCAAGGGACAACATTTTTGTTTAAAGATTCTATTTATTTATTTGAGAGAGAGAAAGAGAGAGGTACCGAGAGAAGCTGGGAGAAAAGGGAGAAGCAGATTCCCCATTGAGCAGGGAAACCGATGCAGGGCTGGATCCTAGGACCCTGGGATCATGACCTGACCTAAAGGCAGGTGCCTGACTGACTGTGCCACCCAGGTGCCCCATGACATTTTTAAATGAATTTATTTCTTTTTAAACAGAAAAAGTAAATGAACAAAATTAAGAAAAATCAATACATTGGGCACCCCTACCTCATCCAGATTTGTATACTATTGCCTCCTTCTTCCTCAAGATACTCACTCCCTTTTGTTTTTCTTCTTTAATTCTTAAAACAAGTGTTTTTTCATCATCTATCCTGAGAATAAAATCCTGGTATGGCAGTCTACACTTTGAACAGCATTTACATCATCATTACCAGTCCCAAGAGATTTTAGCCTTATTTCTGGTGGTGAAATGAAAGTCTTTAAAATTTTTTCAAGTGAGATTTTTTGATGTAGGAGATATTGAGGAATGCCTCCAAAGTCACAGTGTGTAACCAGTCCAACAACACACCCGAAGAGTATGCCTGGTGTTCTTAACAGATAGCACCCACCTGCTTTCTTTTTTCTGTTCCTCCTTCTTCTGCCTTGGTTCCATTCTCAAAGAGGTTCTTGTTTCCATTTCTGTGGACGAGGGTAGTCAGAGAACAAACACAGCTTTTTCCAAATCCTTTGCCAATGCTACCAACAAAGATGTGAGAGTTTTGTTTTCAAATTTTGCATTTCCCCACCTCCTCCCTGATAAAGGTATTCATGAACAGTGAAATGACAAAAGGCTTACAACACGCAGACAGTTCACCAATTGAATAAGGATAAACAGTATGACATAATTCATAGTTATTATTTTGAAAAGGAGACAATCAAGGCATCATGATATTACTGGATATGTCAGAGTGAGCAATGTGTTGAAATTGGACAAAATACAAATTTTAATACACAAACGCAGCACCCTTCAGTTAAACATGTTTGAGTTCTCTCTCATTCTAAACACACACACACACACACACACACACACACATAAACAACCAAAGACACAAATAATTTTAACTAACTCTCTCCTTGACAACCCCTCTCCACAGGCAATATATTCAAATAGATTATTCACAGACAAATTCAAAGAGAATAAACTAAAAGAGCCATTTTGGGGAGCACAAGTAGTGAATATCAATACTTTACAATAGTTGTCTCTAAAACTGAGTTTCCATTTGACATTGTACTAATATTATGAACACAGCATTTCTTTAACATGTACAAAAGATGAATGTAAGACCTGAAGTGAAGACTTACTACTTTTTAAAAAACATGTCATTTCAAAACATTATGTTACACCATGACCTGAAAAAGTTGATCATGTTCTTGACAAGGTTTTGCTGTTTGAAGACTTCCTGTC
Organism: Mustela nigripes; assembly: GCF_022355385.1. NCBI lineage: Eukaryota > Metazoa > Chordata > Mammalia > Carnivora > Mustelidae > Mustela > Mustela nigripes. The sequence continues at coordinate 91,969,591 of NC_081568.1, forward strand.
TGCTGTGACACTCAGAGATAGCACGAACAAAGCAACACAGACATCAAAACTGGGCTGGAAACATGTGCTGTCAAGCAAAGCATAGGTTTCTCACGATTTTGGTGTGCCATGTGTGCATATGCTGCTTTTCATTTGGCAAGCCTTTTTAAATGTCTTAACAGACTGCTAAGAAATAACAAGTGTTCTTTTGTTTGTCAGATTTTAGGCATTCTGGGGGACATTTTAAAGCTACGTGGGTTCAGTTTACTCCATTCCAAGCTAAGAATAGAACATCTTTTCAAAGAGCTGCTCCCTTTGATCTATGTATGGCGCAGTATGGAGGCTGTCATCTTTCCCCAGAGGATGGATTACTTGTTAACAGGAGTTCAACATTCAAATCCTGAGCTTTCTCAGGGAGCATGTACTGCCCAGGAAGAATAATGGCCCCTGGGTCCCTTCTGAACAGAGAAATCTGTCCACAAAGGTGAATGAATCAGGCAAAGATTCCTTCTTTCAGGTGCAATAATATTTTAAACACCTACCTACATTATAGGTGATCACAAAATATTTACTGAAGTAGCCCATTCCTGCCTTAAAATAGCCTGGGGCAAAAAGGGGGGGAGCGGTGGAGTTAGGGGGTGGGAAGAGGGGAATCCAGACTAGAACCACAACAGAAATAGTGCTCCTACACCTCAGGATCTTGGGTTTCAAAAATTCCTTGTGAAGAGACATTAAATATTCACGTGAGCGCCCTATTGGATGACATTTACAAGTCATGTTTGGCATGCTTTAAATGCATATGTTTCTCTTGGAGCACCTCCCTATGTGGGGCTGATTTAATACAATATGATTTGTCTCAAACCTTTTTTTATGTTTAAATATGCAAATCCATTGTAAGATTTGCAGTAAGGCTTATATATAGTTCTCATAACCTCTAAAGCAGTAGAGTAAACACAAGCAAATGCTCTCTGACACTGACATGAAGGCATCACATTTTGCTCTTTTCAGCTGAACAGATACTCATGAAATCTGTTTACCTTACAATGTCCTCTTTTCTTGCCACCATGTTGTTTTCTGACGAACGTTTAAACCAACCTGGGTGACAAGAAAGTGTAAATGTGCCTGAGAGACTGCTAAAGTTTCAAAGTGTATCATCACCCTGGATGTTAAAATCCATAATACAGCTTAAGTCACTTCTAAGCAACAGTCAAGGAAAAAAAAGGTAACAATCAGTAGATAACTATGGATTGATAGAGTTATTTGACATAATAAAGGGAACTATAAGCATCTGTGCAGGCTTGAAAATTGCTAAACACCACTGTATGAATGAAAGCTGGAAGAAGCTTTGAGTGGTAACACATCAGTATTTCAAAAAAGATGTGATGACAAAAGAAAAATGAGGTATGATCCTGGGAATACTTGCACGTAAGAACTGGGATAATACAATTCTATACGGCACTGATTCAGTTTATGCTTCAATTTCTAGGGTATACTGCATCCTTTTCCTCCCAACACATCCCATGGTGAGACTAGAGTTCTAATTCCCAATACACACAGCAGTAGCAATACAGTAAGTGGTAAGAATGTTAAGCATATGAAGTTCAAGGTATATCAATAGATGCCTCCCCAAATAAATGACTTATTTAACAACATAGTTATTGAGATATATACATACATATCCAATAATGTAAACTTGACTGACAAGGAGGTTTCTAGAAATGCTGGTTGACCCTTAGTCACAAAGGCTATATCCTAGTCATAAATGCTAGTCCACTGAGTTGTAATTGTTTTCTTTTTATGTTTCCTTTGGTGATTATGAAATGCAAAATTTTTCATGGGCCTTCTGACTTCAAACATCTCCCCACTCCCAATTTTCTCTGTGTCATCAGGGCAGGTGGTTTGACTCCTTCCATGGGTTGGTCCTAGTAGGTCTCTGGTAAATAGGAGTATGTTTCGAAGTCTCTCATGGGGATGTGCTTTTACGATCCTCTCTGCTAACCTTCTATCCATAGTTTGATGAAATTCCCAGCTAGTGGTGCTATGTGATTATCATGTAAATTTTTGTTATTCTGGTATAACATGGCCTTTTTATTTCCTAAAATATCATACTTCTGGTGGTGACTGGGTGGGCTCAGTCAGTTAAGCATCTGCCTTCTGCTCAGGGCATGATCCCAGAGTCCTGGGATTGAGCCCCACATCAGACTCCCTGCTCAGTGGGAAGCCTGTTTCTCCCTCTCTCTCTCTTACTCTCCCTACTTGTACTCTCCCTCCATCCCTCTCTCTCACTGTCATATAAATAAAACTTTTTTTAAAAAATCTTCCTTTAAAAAGAAATAAATATCATACTTCTCCTAGTGTGTGATGCCATTATTTCACCCATTCAAAAAGATTTAAAGAAATCATCTAGAGAATTTTATGTACCACTAAATTTCAAATCTAACAAACACTTTTTAATAGTGTTCTTCTATAACCTCCCTCATCTTCAACAAAGTAGAGAGGAGGGGTGAAGGAATCCACAGAGCAAATCTTCCATTGTGAGAATAATTCTTACTTTAACTCAAAGATCTCTGAACAAGTAGAATATCAACATGACTGAAACAGATACAGGGAATGCTGTATAACAATCCCTATATATACATGATGGAAACAAAACATAAATACAGTTGTGTACAGTCTGGAAATACTTCCTTTGAGACAAAACTACAACTTGATTTCAAAAAAAGTTCGCAGTTCCTAAAAGAAAAGTTGTTTAAGAAGATCTTAAAATATTGAAACAAGAGATGAGAGTATTTGAAGATAAAAATATCCTAGAAAAATATCTAGCATTCCTTTGGAACTCTCTTCACCATTGTTCTCCTAGTGTAGAGTTGGAAAGGGCTGCTTCAGAAGCTAGAAAAACTTAAAATACACTTGTGACTAAATAATGATACTACCAATGCATTTTGTTGTTTAAGATCACACTTTTCCAAAAGCTCAAATAATATAGTCCATTGTCAAATAATATATATCACCTATAACTATCAAATAATATATTCTAATATAGTGAATCATTATTTCACAAATGTATTCTAATTTTATAATTCATTGTTTTTCATTTTTTGGTAGTATCTAGTTTTAATTTTAGAATATTTTATCTTTTCCAAATTTATTCTGCTAAAAATGTTCATAATCTGTCAGCTAACAAATATTTTAAAATTTTTATATTTCTTATATTTTTTATAACTCATTGATGCTTTCTTACATTGGAAATATATTAAGCATTATGTGTCATAGATTTTTTAAGGTAATAATCCTAGAAACTATTAAAGTGTCTGTTAATATCACATACTCATATTAACACAAAATAATTACTAAAATATTGATATTATAATTTAATTTTGGTATTGCAATCACTAGATACATTCCCCTTCTCTGATTCTCAGTGATTTGAGCAAAGCCCCTTGATCTCAGCTACCTTTATCCTGCTTCCTGTGATATCCAGGCTTGGAAAGAATGGGAAGCAGTTCTTTCCCATTTTCTATCAGACACCTTTGGTCTAGAAGGAGAGAGGAAGTCACAGATTGTCACATGGCAGCCATGATGGACAGGACAGTGAATAAGAAGCCATTGAGTCAACCTGTACCCCTGAAACAAATAATAAATTATATGTTAACAAATGAAAAAAAAAATAGAGGCTATGAGTCAGACACATAGACCATATTTTCCTACCTGACTCTCCAAGATCCTCTAACTTTTCTGTAAGAGTGACGAGGGAAATGCCTCTTGGAGTCATTTTCACAATGACCACTTGAATTGTAGTATTTATGAGAGTCAAGCTTTCCTAAGAAATAGATCTCCAAGAGATGTCAACATCACATTTAATTCTCCAGAAAATAATAATAATAATAATAATAAAATTAAATTCTGAATTCTAGAGTATGAAGTTGCATCAGGCAGGATTCTCGAGTATAAGAAACATACACCAGCTCCAGCTATCTTAAACAGGACAACTTTAATTATTAGAAAATAATGGACTAGCTTACAAAATCTCTAGGGAAGCTTCAAAAATATTGCCCAAAAATCCAATGAGAATCAAAGAAGACCACGTAGCCCCGATCACCCCATAGGAATGCTTTCATTACTAAGACCACACCCAGTGCTTTGCCAGTGAATTATTCTACTACTACCATGCATGAATTCTAAGTGACTCCTTTAGTTTTGTAACCTATCTAAATTCTTATCAGGAACGCCAACTGATAAGAACAGTTCATGGGTGTTCACCCTAGAGGTCTGAGACTCTCCAAGTACAATAAAGAAATTCCCTTAACTAGGAAAGAATGTGGTTACTTGGGAACCAACTACCACCACCACCACTACCACCAAATGTCTACTACAAGCCCTACATTTCTGTTCCATCATGCTCAGGCCATAAAAGAAATGTTAGAATTAAAATAAACTGTCATTTTTTGAGTTGGGATATATTTTAAGGCACAACTTGAGAAAGAGCTAGGTGGGAGTATCCATCAGATAGGCAAGCCAAAATGGCGATGGCTTCCGATTCTAGGAGTTGGACTTCTGTGTTCTCAAGATATATTGAGGATCAAGTCCAATTTCCAAGAGACTTGGGACATTTCTGAAAGATTAAATAATATATATTTAAAAATAGGAAGTAAAGAGGGAGAGAGAGCTAATTTGAAAGCTATCAGCATATACTTTTAACAAAAATGTCTTAGAGTTTATTAAATTATCTCTCAACATTGTTTGACATACAGACTAATTCCAGAGTAATTATGATATAGAAACCCCATCCTATTGGGATTTTCTAAAATCATTTCATCACTTTGTGTGAGTTATAATAAAGACTAAAATCTTTTAGATCAATAAATCATTACAGATTATATTAATAATTATCTAATGTCATGACATATACTAATTCTTATATCTACTCTTTAAGGGGGATATTTTTAAGGGAATAATTTATTTAAATTACTTGTGATTTTTAATTTAATTTAATTTTTTACATTATTTTTGAGAGAGAGAGAGAAAGCATGTGAGCCGCAACAGGGATAGAGGCAGAAGGACAGAAAGAGAAAGAATCCTAAGCAGGCTCCATGCTCAGCAGAGAGCCAATGCAGAGCTTGATCTCACAACCCTAAGATCATGACCTGAGTTGAAATCAAGAATGAATGCTTAATCAACTGACCGAACCAGGTGCCCCTAAATCAATGATTTAAGTGAATCGTAAGCTGCCATATTTGTGTTTATATGGGCCAAATGTATATTCCAATACAGATTAAACATCACCTATAGTTTTAGCATCAAAAGAAGACAAAAATGTGTTTCTTTTATATGATACTCTGAAATCTTACTTTCTGAATTCATTTTTATAATTAGAAGGCTTAGCTATTGAAAGATAGCATGAATTTATTTTAAACTACTATTTGCAAGACTCTGTTCTACAAAATAAAAGAATAAAGCAGACATAAATATAGCTTTCTTTTTAACACTTTTTTATGATACTAAAGATATCATCATGTGGTACATAGAAATTTAAACCAGATGGATTTTCAATTGACAGATCTGATGAAAAGAATTATTATCATTTCATGCTCTCTATTGATATGTACTTTGCCATTAACGTTCCTTTTGTGACCTTTAAACAACTATCCTACAAGGAATATAAAATTTTAAGTAAATAGATAAAAATTAGAAACGACTAAAACTGTACATGAGCTTAAAGGATAAAATCCAGCTCACTCTATTTCACCAAATGTGGAATGAAATCACTTAAACATTTTTTTCAGGCAGATGTCATTTTCAACTACTTAAATCAATAAAATCTTGCCTGGAAGCAGAGAAAAATTCTGGTCTCCTTTGAAATTATGTGTTATTTTCCTCTCATAGATTCTACGTATAGCTGTATAAAAGCCCAACGTCAAACCCTGGACTGCCCCGGATGTAGGGAGGCACAAGAATTTACCATCAACCCTGTCATCCCCAATGACAGAATTATTCTTTTTGTCTTAGAATCCAGAAATTTCTAAAATAAAATGCATCACTCGTTTCAAGGGAAAACTTTTATTTTCCCAGTTTACAGAGTTGCACGTACTCTATGTGCCCATCCAACACAGAAGGTCACTATTTTATCTTCACCCCTCTTTGTCAGCAAGTACAGTCTCCCTCCTTGGTGCAGAGAGGAAGCCCATCCATCATGTAGGTTTTCAGATACAGCCACCACGTAAACACCTCTCCACACTTGCTCAGGAAACACAATCTGGCCACTTGGGATGACTAAAAATGAGGATCACACCAATTATCAGGGAATTTACAGCCACATTATCTATTTGTGAGTCCTCTTTATTTACCAACAGAACGGGGGGGGGGGGGGGACTGATTCTCAGATAATTAGCATATTATCATCGCATAATGGTGTAGAGTCCTTCATGAGGCATCTTTATTATTCCCTGTCTGCCTTTGATGGTGTGAAGCATGTTAAACTGGTTTTCGAAAAGAAGAGGAAAATAATGAAAGCAAATGAAGCAAAAAGCCCCCAAGACCATGGGCACAGGGAACCAGCAAAGATTTTGCTCATGTTCAGTCCTATTTCAGCTCACTAATAGTCCTCCTGCTGTGTTAAATGCCTTCTCTCTCCTCCCACTTCTAGTAGGAAATGTAGTTTAGATCCCTACACATCTGAGCTGGAAAATGGTACATATTTTTAAGAAAGTTTATAAAATCTGCTAAGCTCTTACCCCATTAATAGTTCCAGGAAAAAAGCAGCAGATATCTGTACCTCTGATACCAATATTGCCTAGAGACCCCCTGTCCTAGGTCATAGAGGCAAAGAGCAGGGGAAATACTTCCACTGGGATGTGCTTCTGAATGACAGTAAGCCCTGCTTTGATCATTCCAGAATGGGCCTTTTGACACTGAATTCCAAATAGTCAATTGTTAGACATGTACCTGTTAATTCTGGCTTGCTTTATTTCTACTTTCACCAACAAAATGCTAGGATTCATTCAGAGATACCATGTTGTCGTTTGCTCTTGTTGTTTTTCACTCTATTTTCTGTGTCTAGACAACGCCTACCTCAAAAAAGGCATCATTAAATATTGATGGGTTGAATTAATGAATGAGTTCATGGACAGATCATTGCACTAGACATGCTGTCAATAGAACTCTGCGGTGATGGATATGTTCACGTAATGCTCGTCTGCTAGAGTAACTACCAGCCACATATGGTGACTCTTGAGCTCTTGAAATGTGTCTAATAGAGCTGAGAAACTGAAATTTTAATTTCATCTTGTTTTAATTAATTTAGATTTAAATTTAATTAGCCACATGTGGCTGATGACTAACATATTGGATAAGACAGTTCCAGAGAGTAGGGATATAGCCACGACCAGGACACAGTGTCTGCCTTCATGAAGAACTCCTTGTCCAGAAAGATAAGCTCAAAAATCATTAAAAGTCTGCACAAAAGGAGAGGCGTTTGAACCGGGTATGCAGGATAAAATACAGAATTAAACCTAGAGTGAGGATTCAGGGCATCACCTAAGACACACTAAACCGCATATCCAAGGGCTTAAGACAAGGTTTTCTGTTTAACTTACAATAACTCATAGGCATCTACAGAAAATATAGATTTGTTTTGAGGATTAAAAGACAGTATATAGGTACTTAGAATATAGAAAGAGCTACTGTGTGTGTATATATGTATATACTCTTCCATATTCTCTCTCTTTCTCTCTCTATATTAACCATAATTTATTCTAACCAAAATTAACTATAATTTATTTTCCACCCCTTATGCATATCAGACCAAATAAAGAATTGTTTTGTTCATACATGGCATTTAGTGGCATAGCTAGCTTTGGGAGTAATGGAAAAAGAGAAAGAGAAGAAAGAAATCAGCGCACATAATCTGGAACCTCCAGCATTAAATCATCTTAAAAAATTGTGGCCTAGAATTCTAGAAACAAACAATATCGGTACATTCCTCTGGTTTCATTTCTTATAGCTTTAGTTTATAAGAGAAAAGGTTAAATAGCTCCATCTAGAGATACTTGTAGTAGATCTTAGGGATACGCAGACTAGAAATCCTTATAGGCACCAGACCCTGGTCAATTTCTGTTCTTCCTTCAAGGAGGCTCATGCATACATGACCCCCACTGGCCCTAGATTTTATCTACAGCAAATCTGGGAGAAACCACTATAATCCAGTCATTAGAAATTTACAAAATTTTATGCTACTTAAACGTTAGGTTAAATGAGTATAACTCCACTAAAAACAATAAGCCCCGAGAACAAATGAGAGAAATAGATCGACAAAGCTTTCCCGTGGCTTTCAAATGCCCTCTGTAGCATATAGAGATCTAATCAGAGCCATGCCAAGGTTGCTAGCAGAGCAAGGCACCTGTAACTTCATCCAGGCCTATACTATACTGTTGCTGAGGACAAAATGGTGTGTAGGAACAAACACGTTCTCTGAATCTAGGGGACTTGTATTCTAACGGGGGATAGAGGCATTAGTCAAATACTATAATATTTAAAAGTCATAATGCAACAAAAGCTTTGAGGAACAGTTCAATAACGTGAGGAGTTAAAAAAAAAAAATCTAGACACACTTCCCTGAGGAAATGACACTTGAGCTCAGATATAAAGGTTGGGTGAGAAAGAACGTGGAGAACAAATGAAGGATGAGTATTGAATGCAGAGGACGAGGAAGGCTCAAAGATGGTCACAGAAAGGAACATTGCAATTCAGGAAAATGAAAATGGACCCAGGTGGATGGGCTTTGAGAGAGCAGGGAGAGCTTCTTTTCCTTTCTGGGCCGCCCCTCCTGTAGAATGAGAGCCCCATGCTCTCTGCAGTATATGGGGTTTACCACTGTGTGCTGACATTTATGATAGGTGACATCTGTATCTCCCTCCACCTCTATCTCCTACAGCTTTGGTTTCTTAACTGGAATGAACAGAAATGCCTGCATCTTTCTCAAGAGGGGCTCTGCAGACACATCATATAGGAAACCTCTCGGAACAGGAAGTAACTAAATAATGTATGAAAGCATTGAGGGTCCGGCCGTCTTGAAACTGGCACTCTTACCTACTAACGAGACGAGACAGAGTGACCCTTTCAAAAGGAAGACATCACAAAGAGCATAGGAAACTTTGGGGGGTTATGGATATATTCATTACCTTGACTGTGGTGATGGTTTCACGGACATAACTATGTCATTAAAGAGTCTCAATTGATTTTTCTACACCAGGCAAATTTTTAAGATGCTTGCCACAATATAAAAATAAGAAAACACAAAAACAAATAGGAAAATTTAAATAACAATCAATAAATATAAAGAATATCATCTTGCAAGTAATAGAAAAAATACAGATTAAAACCAGAAGTCATCTTCATTCATTATATTGGATATATATATATACACACATAAACCTCATAATCTAATCAAGTCCATTCTTCAAAAATGTGGGGAATAATAAATAGACAGGAGCCTGTATTTAATTATATTAAAAAAAAAAGAATGTGTTATGAATGCATACAAACCCTACAGTCAATTTCCCCAAATGTCACTAAATCACTCTTAAACACTATGTAATATTTCCCTCAAAGATGCCTATGTAATAGAAAAGTACTTAATTATTACTTAACTTATTAGCAGGTAAGTTTGTATATAATATTCAAATATATTGGTTATGAAGTACTCTTTCCTTCTCATTGCAACAAATATGTACTATAATGTAACTCATAATGAAAAATGTGCAAAATACACATAAGATGCAAATAGAACTTTGCAAAATACAATGTTAAATGGTTTTTTATTTATTGTGAATAACTGAATGGAGATCTCACTTTCCTGGGTTTTTTTTTCCCATAGCTTTACAGACATATGAATGACTACACTATACAAGCTTAAGATACATTGTGATGATTTGTTATATGTATATACTGGAAAAAGATAACCACAGTAAAGGTCAATTAACATCTGCAATATCTACAGATTTACCACTACTTCTGTTTGTGTCTGTGGTAGGAACATTCAAGTTCTACTCGGAAAATTTCAAGTGTAAAATACAGTATTTTTAATTATACCCACTAAGCTATATATTAGATCCCTAGAACTTATGTTACAACTGGAAGTTTATAGCCTTGACCAACATCTCCACGATTCCCTCCTCTCCCGCCCCCTCCAATCTCCTCTGTTTTTACCAGTTCAGTGTCTTTTAGATGCCACTGAAAAGTTTTAGATGCCACTGGAAAATCTCACTTTATAAGTGAGATCATGCAGTATTTTACTCTAACTTTATTTAGCATAATGCCCTCAAGTTCATTCATGTTGTTACAAATGGCAGAATTTCCTTCTTTTTTATGGCTGAATAATATTCCTGTTCGTGTGAGGTCATGGGCTGTTTCCATGTCTTGGCTATTGTTTACTTATCAAAGAAGTAACTGTTCGGGCTACCCAGCATTCTGTCTGTCTTTTTTCCCTGAATTTTGCTAAAGCAAACTATCTTCTCTACTTTATAGCAGGTAACTTATTCAGATAGTTGAATTGGGGTTGAAAACATTAAAAGTCACTATGGGGATAACTGAAATAGTGATAGGAAATAATACTTATATTTTTTTAATGATAGTTTCTTGTTTTGATGAAGGTGTAGTCATGAGCCCAACTAGGCATTGTTGGTAAAAGTCTGCATTACTGTTTTACACCCAGACATATTTATAGAAGATGTGATTACATAAATTGAAGGTTGAAATCTATGGCAAGGACCTGCAGACATATTTATAGAAGATGTGATTACATAAATTGAAGGTTGAAATCTATGGCAAGGACCTGGAAAGCAGTTATTTGGGGTTGTCACTGAAGGTTAGATCCATATGCTTTGGAAATAATATTATGATCAAATTAATATTCTCAGATAGGAATTTAAGAGCCCAAGCAAAAATTCACCTGGCTGGATTTTAATTTCATTAAAGAACATTGCTATTTCAGAATTTCTTTTTTAATACCAAGGAATTTTTTTTTTAAATTCCTTTATTTAATATAAAGCAAACAATTATTTTGCAATTTGGACAATTATTTCCACATATGTTTGTTTTTCAGATTTTCTTTTTCTTTTTTTTTTTAAGATTTTATTTATTTATTTGGTAGACAGAGATCACAAAGAGGCAGGCTGAGAGAGGGAGGGATAAGCAGGCTCCCTGCTTAGCAGAGCCCAATGCGGGGCTTGATCCCAGGACCCTGAGATCATGACCTGATTCGAAGGCAGAGGCTTTAACCCACTGAGCCACCCAAGTGCCCCAGTTTTTCAGATTTTCTTAAGCAGTAAATACCCACCTGGTAATATAGCTATAGTTTAAAACAACTATTTCTGTACTCCAATTAAAAACAAAGAATAGGGTAAATTTGTGAGGCATAAAATCATCATAGAGCTCTCGGCCACTACCTGTAAGTCCAGGGACTCTGGTGGAAAGAACAAGCACCAGATTTTTAGATAAAATACATATTCACACTTCAAAAATCTATCACATCTGGCACAGGCCTAGGCCCATTCAGCACACAGTCCTCAGTGGAAATTTCTAGAATACAACTTTTGTGAAAATCACTTTAACTCAAAAGATTAATGGAAATAAACAATAATGTCAGCACTTTACATAGAAGGTATTTGCTTTTTTAATCTGCTCAGGTAGGTTTGCTAGACTGGGAGAATCTAATGTATCACTGTCAAATAGAACTTTCCGATGGAAATGTTCTGTATTGCTTGATCTAATATGGCAGCAACTAGTGGCTTTTGAGCCCCTAAAATGTGGTAGAGACTCACTTATAAATCTTATTTAACTTAACAAAAACACTTAGATTTAAATAGCTACATGTGGCTGGTGGCTATGGCTGATCAGCATAGATCTATTGAATGGTCTGTGTAGCCTAACTAGTCCAGATCTGAAACTACTGTAGACCTCTTGCTACCTCCAAGCTATCCGTCTTTCTCACCTTTCTCACCTTTCTCACCTTGACAGTAGCTAACCCTTGTGTAAGATGGTATCTAAATGGCAGGGGCACCTGGGGGGCTCAGATGGTTAAGTGTCTGCCTTCGGCCCAGGTCATGATCTCCAGATCCTGGGATTGAGCCCCACATCGAGCTTCCTGCTCAGCAGGGAGTCTGCCCTTCTTTCTCTCTCTGTCTCTGTCTCTCTCTCAAATAAATAAAATCTATGAATAAACAAATAAATAAATAAATGGTAGAGACCTGCCAACCAGTGTGTTTTGTTCACGGTGTTCTATGTAGACAGAACAAAGACAAAAGCTTAATAAATTTATCACAGATATTTCACTGGTAAAAGACAAGGGCAATAGCAAATTTTCAACAGTTATTGGAGATGACATTAAATTTTCATCTTCCATCCAGAATTTGAATAATGAGAAAGCCCTTTATGGCCCTGATACTGGCTCCCCTTCCTACAGCTTACATATATTCATTAAAGGGCATCAACAAGAAAGAAAGCTTATTAAAGGAGATTATTAATTTTCAGGCTCATTATCCCAAACGTTATTTTTCTCTGTTATGTCTCAATGAAATATGTGGGTAAGTCTAGCGATGAGGAAGAAGAAAAGCTAAGAGGAGAAAAAATGTGGAAGCTGTAGCAATCATGCATCAGGACACAGCAGAGCCGACAGCCTCTCTTGGGCTAATGACAAATTGGATCAGGTGAGGTTGAAGGGCTGCATAATGATATGTAGAAGGTCAGATGCAAAATGAGAAATTGTGTTTCCAAGAGCAGAGCAATAGGACTGGAATACCTACTAAATGCTCTTCATCTTAGGCCTCAGGAATGCCAGCCACATGACAAGCACATTGTGTAAGACTTCAAAAGAACATGGGTTTGAAATATTTTAGGGGAAAAAAAATCTTTTTAAAAAATAAGTCCCACAAGATAAAAGAAAAAAATTCAATGTTACTTTTAAGTCACAGCCTGCCTGTAAAGCCACAAATTTCCCATTATTTGTTGATGGCTATGACATAGGTCAGTATTTTTCAAAGTGTGAATATGGTTGACTGGTATCAGAACTATTTGGAGAACTGATTAAAAATACAGAATTCTGGGACCTTTCCCAGTTCTTCCAAATCAGAATCTTGGCATCTGTCTTTTTAATAATATCCCCAGAGAATACCTATACAAACCAAGGTTTGAGAAGATCCATTAAAGGAGACTGAAGGGATGACAATGAGCTTGGAAGCTCACAAAGTCTCACCCAAATACTGGAAGACAAAGAAAAAGTCTTTAGAATTTATTCAGCAGGTGGCTGTCTGAACTTTGAAGCATCACCACATGGGCTGAAAATTAACATATCCAATATCTTTAAATAATTACAAATACTCTTAAATTTTCCATAGAAGCAGGATACAAATCATTATTAGGAAGTGTGATAATTTTATGTGTCAACTTGCCTAGGCCACAGATTGTTCAGATATTAGGGTAAACATTAATTCTGGGTGTGTCATTGAGGATGTTCTGAATGAGATTCACATTTAACTTGGTAGATTAAGTAAAGCAGATGGCCCTTCCCAAGGTGGGTGGCTCCAACGGATCCTGCGGAGGTGTGAACAGAACAGAATAAAAGGCTGGGTAAAAAAGAATTCTTTCTCTCCACCTTGTTGTCCTCAATCTAGGACATCGGTCTTCTCCTGCCTTCGGATTGGGACTCAGACTTGGTTCTAAGGTCTTCAGACTTAGAGTGGGACTGTATTACCTGCTGTCTTGAGTCTCCACCTTGCTAACTGTAGATCTCAGACTTCTCACCATTCATAATCACATGAGCCAATTCCTTATAATACATCTCTTTCTCTACAAAAAGGGAGGGAGGATTAGGCATAAGGAATTATATATTACTTTTTTATTTGAAATTGGTACTGATTCTGTTTCTCTGGACCCAGATGGATAAGATTTTGATACTGAAAGGGGGGCCTAAGAACAGAATCTTAAGGGTGTGTATTCTGATTGGCTCCAGGGTCTCAGGAATTGAGTCTCTAATTTGGTTAGATTTAAATAGTGACTCTATTTCTAGTAGGAAAGAGAGTGCTGATAGTACATGGCATGATCTGGCAACAGAGATCTACAAAATATCTCCAGTTGACCCTCCTAATCACTAAGTATAGAAGCAAGGAGTTGGGTGACTATGTACATGATATTTTCTAACATTTTTGGAAATATAACAAATATAATGAAATTAGTTGGTTGTTTTTAATGTCAATAGAGAAAATGGTCAAAGAGAAGAATGAGCTTAGGGATTCAAATTGCCACCTCAGGTGACCTAGGTGGCTCAGTTTGTTAAGTGGTCACGCTCTCAGGGTCCTGGGATCTAGCACTGTGTCAAGCCTTTCATTAAGCCCTACATTGAGCTCTGCTCAGCAGAGTCTGCTTCCCCTCCCTCTCTTCCCCCTTCTCCTGCTCACCCTCTCTCTCTCTCAACCCCTCTGAAAGAAAGAAAGAAAACCTTAAAAAAATTGTCAGCTAAAGAGCCATGTACATGACCTAAACTCTTCTTCTATATGCACCCTAAAGGAGATCATTATATCCTGTAGCCACAGGTTTGCAACTGCTGAAAATCAAATGCAGAATCTCATCCTGCGACTGACTGAATTAAAACACAAAGTGGACTCTCGGCCTTGCAGGGTGTCTACCATTAAAGTGAAGCCAGTGACTGGGAAAGAATGGAATACTGTAAATCGGAATGGGCACATTGAACTTCCAAATTTTGATGATTTTTCACTGTCAATGGAAGACCTGCCTTGGTTTATTGCAGAAAAAAAACATTCAAATGGTTAAGGAAAATGGTACGTGAATATGCATTTATCATCTAAGAGCTACTCACCTATACTAGAAGAGTCTAGAAGATTTATGTTTCACTAATACTGTGAGAAATACATTTATAAGGGGGACCCTGGCATCCTTGAAGAGTTCTGTCATAGTTCTTCTCTATAGGTCAAGGGGAAGTGCAATAAGTGAATTGGAGAACCTACACGCAATAAGAGTAATTAGATCCTGGAGTGGCAGGCGCCAAGGGGCAACATTCACTGCCAAAGGCAAGGTGGGAGTGGTTACTATAACGAACAGTAATCAGAATCATCTGACTCATGCAGACCTATGCCATTGACTAATTGATAACCATGTTCCCAAACGTAAAATAGGAAGGAAGCCTCCTAAATTCTTACTTGATCTGTATAAGCAGAAATGTTCTAGGTCACTTGGGCAGAAGTCTAACCTGAATTATAAAAATACAGTCACGGCCCCTCATTCAACTCCCAGACTTGAGCTGGTTTATAGATCTCAAAACCCCTTGAATAAAGGGGATGCAGGTCTCCTTGAAGGAGGAACTCCCATCCACTACTACCAAAACTTTATACTGTTAGTCTTATTTCCAGCTTCTGCCCCCAGAAAACCAATGCCCTTTTACCAGTGTAACTATAAACTGGAGAAAAGGAAGTAGTCAGACCTTCCAGGGTCTACTAGATGTTGGCTCTAAACCAACACTAATTGCTAGAGACCAAAGTCTCACTGTGGCCACCGCCAGGCTCAGGGGTTATGGAAGTCAGGTGATCACTGGAGTTGTAGGAAGCTGCGCTTCTTATAAGACATCCTGTGATTATTTCTCCAGTTGCAGATGGCATAACTGAAATAAATATTCTTAGCAGCTAGAAGAATTCCCACTCTGGTTCTCTTATGTGGGAAGCGGGGCCCAAGCAGAAGCTGCAAGAACTGCTTCTACCTAGAAAAATAGAGTCAAAAGCAATACTCAAGCATTCCTGGAGGGATCCCTGAGCTTAGGGCCACTCTGTAGGGGTTGAAAGAGGCAGGGGTGGTGATTCCCACCACACTCCCATTAAACTCACCTACCTGGCCTGTGTAGAAGACAGACTGATCTTGGGAAATGACAGTGCATTATTGTAAGCAACCAGATGGGAGCTCCTGTAGCAGCTGCTATGTCAGATGTGGTTTCATTGCCTCAGCGAATGAACACATCCACAGTTACTTGGTACGCAGCTATTAATCTGGCAAATGACTGTTTCTCCATCCCTGTCCATAAAGCCCAGGAGAAGCAGTGGGCCCTCAGCTGGTAAGGAGAGGAATACACACCCTCACTGTCCTACCTCAGGGGTTTGTCAGCTCTCCAGCCATATGTCATAACTGAGTTTGCAGGATCATTGTTCTCCTTTCCCTTTTACAAGATATTGTGCTGGCCTATTACATGGATCACATTATACCAATCAAAACTAGCAAGCAAGAAGTAGCAACCATTCCAGACTTGTTGCATATCAGAGGGTGGAAAATAAATCAACAAAAATTAAGATATCTTCTACCTCAGTGAAATATCTAGGTATCAGTAGTATAAAACATGTCAAGATATCCCTTCCAAGATGAAGGATAATTTGTAGTACCTGGCCTCTCTGCTCTCGGGGTAGGGGGGGTGGTGTGGGGAGGAAAGGGACACTGCCTCAAAGAACTCTTTGGATTTTGAAGGTAATATATTCTTCATTTGGGTGTACTGTCCAGCCCACTTATCAAGGGATCTGCAAAGCTGCTAGTTTCAAGCAAGTCCAGAACAAGAAAAGGCTATGTCCAAGGTCCAAGCTGCTTTACAAGCTACTCTGCCACTTGGGCCATTTGCTAGAACAGATCCAGTGATGACTGAAGATGTTAATAGCAGATAAGGATGCTGGTGGGTCCCTGGACAGGTCAATCATACACAGCACATGTCCTTGGGGTTGAGAAACAATGTCCTGGTATCCTTCACGGATACTTACTCTTCTTTGAAAAATAGCTCTTGACCTGCTATTGAGTCTTAGAAGAGACTGAACACTTAACTATGTGCCACCAAATTATCATGCAACCTGAGCTGCCCGTCATGAACTGGGTGTTATCTGACCTACCAAACTGGGTGGCCACAGCAGCACTCTCATTAGATGGCAGTGTTTTGCATGTGATTGGGTCTGAACAGGCCCCAAAGCACGAGTAAGTTACATGAAGAAATGGCCACAATGTCCATGGTCCTCAGGCCGGTTACACTGCCCCTTCTCTCCCAGCCTGCACAGAGGGCCTCACGAGGAATCTCCTATACTTGACAGCAGAACTCATTCCTAGATGGTTCTGCAGGATATGCAGGCACACCTAAAACTGAACAGCTGCAACATCACAGTCCCTTTATGGAACATCACTGAAAGACAGTGTTGAAGGGAAATCTTCTGAGGGAGTAGAAACTTGAACAAAGTACCTACTTTCTCACTGTCAGTCTGTTCAGGCTGCTATAGCAAAATACCATAGGCTGGGTGGCTTATAAACAGCAGAAAGTTACTGCTCTGCCCTCACACTCTGATCACCTCCAAAAGGCCCCACCTCCGAATACCTTCACTTGGGGGGGGGTTAAGTGACAACATGAATTTGGGAGGCACACAAATATTTAGACCAGAGCCCTCGCTTTGCTTAGAAAGAGAAATGGCAGGATATGCAGCTAGATACTGATTCAGGGGCTCTGGCCAATGGTTTCACTGAATGGTCAGGTATTTAGAAGGAACATGGGTGGAAAATTATTGGCAAGGAAATCTGGAGAAGAGGTATGGGGATAGATGTCTCCGAAGGGGCAAAAACTTGAAGATATTTGTGTCCCATGTGAATGATCAGCAAAGGGTGACCTCAGCAGAAGAAGATTTTAATAATTACCTGGAAAGTTTCAGCCATCTGTGACTAGCAGTAAGCCTCTTCCCCAAGCCATCCTGGTCATCATCCAATGGGATCATGAATGCAATGGCCACGGTGGCAAGGACAGAGGTTATGCCTGGGCTCAGCCTTATGTACTTCCACTCACCAAGGCTGACCTGGCTATGATCTCCACTAAGCACCAAATCTATCAGCAGCAGAGACCAACACTGAGCCTTTGACCCACACCAGGATCAGCCAGCTACCTGGTGGTAGGCTATTTACATTGTACTCCTTCCATCATGGTAGGAGCAGTATTTTGTTTTCACTGGAATAGTCCATTCTGGATATGGATTTTCCTTCCCTGAATGTAATGCTTCTGCCAAAACTATCATGTGCTGCTTACAGAACATCTAATCCATTGTTGTGGTATTGCACAGAGCACCGCTTCTGATCAAAGAACTCACTATGTAGCAAAAGAAGTGCAGGACTTCTCATGGAATTCACTGGTCCTACCATGTTTCCCCCATCCTGAAGCAGCTCACTTAATGGAATTGTGGGATGGCCTTTTGAAGATTTAGTTACAGTTCCAGCTAGAGGGAAACACCTCACAGCGCTAGGGCACAGTTCTCCAGAAGGCCATGAATGCTCTGAATCTGAGCCCAGAACATGGTATTGTTTCTCCCATAGCCATGATTCATGGATCTAGGAATCAAGGACTAGACACTGGAGGGGCACCACTTAATATTATCTCTAATAAAATATTCTCTCTAGTAAAATTTTTGCTTTCTGTTTCAGTGACCCTATGCTGGCCTAGAAGTCTTAGTTCCAAAGGCAGGAATCCTTCTATCAGGAGACACACAACAATGACTCCATTGAACTAGAATTTAGAAATGCCACCTAGCCACTTTGCACTCCTGTTGCCTCTGAATCAATCAGCAAAGAAGGGGGTTTACCGTGATGACTGAGTTATTGCTCCTGACTACCAAGGGGAAACTGGACTGCCTATCCACACTGGAGGTTTGAAATATGGGAGACCACTTTGGGGAGCTCTTAGTCTTACAATGCCCTGTAATTAAGGTTAATGGAAAACTACAACAACCCAATCCAGGCAGGACTGCTAATGGCGCAGACACTTCAGGAATGAAGACTTAGGTCACTCGACCAGGTCAGAAACCACAACTAGCTGAAGGTAAAGGGAATTGCCTGCTGACGGTAAAAGGAATACAGAATGGGTAGTAGAAGAGGTAGTTATAAATACCAGCTATGACTACATGACCAGTTATAGAAATGAAGACTATAACTGTCATCAGTATTCTTCTTTATGGTGTTATGAATATATTTGTACATGCAGAAATAACAGAGAAACCATAGATACTTAAAGCAAACATCTTTATTTTCTTTCCTCTCATGTTCTTATCATGTAATATAACTTAAATACAATAAAGTCAATTGTTTATATATGTATTTTTATAAATATATAAGGTCATAAGTTGTATTAAGTTTAGAGCAAGTTTTTAAGTATCATTAATTGTACATGATAGTATTTAAGTTACAGGTTATCAAGAAGACTAAACATCACTCAAGGATTTTGCTCCCTTTTCTAAGCAAAGGGTAGGTGTGTTTATAATTGAACAGGATAGCTGTATTCTATTAGGTAAAATTATAGATATGTTATTGTCTTTTTGGAAATTAAATATGATTTTAAAAGATGTGGATGAGTATCACATTGGCAACAGGTAGACTTTTGATGATGGTTTCTATGTCTCAACTTGACTGGGCTTTGGGTTGCTCAGACATTCAATCAAACATTATTCTGGGTGTGTCTATGAGGGTGTTTCTGGATGAAATTAATATTTGAATTGGTAAACTGAGTAGGGCAGGTTGCCCTCCCTGGTATGAATGGGCTTCATCCAATCTGTCAAAAGCCTGAATAGAATAAGGCTGAGTAAGAAAGAATTCTTTGACTCTCTTTGAACTGGGACATAGGTCTTCTCTTGCCTTCAGAATAGAACTTGGACTAGAACTTACACCATTGGCTCTCCTAGTTCTTAGGCCTTAAAATACTGACTGGAACTATACCATCTGCAATCCCAGGCCTCTAGCATACTGACTACAGATGTTGGACTCTACGTCCTCTATCAACACTAAAGTATTCTTCATATTAAATAATCATATTAAACAGTGCTATAATCAAATCAGCTATAGAATTACCTGTTTAATCTTCTGGGAAAGTTTCAATTAATAACAAGTCCATTAACTAAAATAAACTGTGAGAACCACTGAACTTGGATGTCCTAAAGATACCTTTAATTCTAAGGTAACAATGCTTTGCCAGAAGATGACTTATTGCCAACCAAATATGAAGTTCTCTATGACAGTCCAAAGTAAATACAATATGGAATTCCAATAAACTCCAGTGCTCACTCCAAGTAAGATGATGAGTCCAGCAACTCAATCCATTCTGAGCTACTGAGACCAATTCTGACACCACATCTATCTCTTTCTTTTTTTATTTATTTCTTTCTTTCTTAACAAATAATATATTATTTGCTTCAGCAGTACAGGTCTGTGAATCATCAGTCTTAGACAATTCACAGCACTCACCATAGCATATACCCTCCCCGATGTCCATAACCCAGCCACCCTATCCTTCTCTGCCATACCCCCAGCAACCCTTAGTTTGTTTCCAGAGATTAAGAGACTCTTGTGGTTTGTCTCCCTCCTGGTCCCATCTTGTTTCATTTTTTTCCCTCCCTATTCCGCATGACCACCCCCCGCCCTGCCTCTCAAATTCCTCATATCAGAGATATCATGTGATAATTGACTTTCTCTGATTAACTTATTTCACTCAACATAATACCCTTTAGTTCCAACCATGTCTGACACCATATTTTAAGCAATTAAATAAACAATACAATCTAGAGAAGGGTAATAGTGGCCAGAAGGCACTGGATCAAGCTGCCCTTTAGAAAGAAAAGTCTAAAAAAGACATGATAGGGCTCTACATATTTTAATGGCTATTAAACCCAGAAGAAGGTTTAAATAGGATTTAAAGAATCTAAATTTGAATCACTTCAAAAATTCAGTGTCTCAGTCACACTAGCTTACTTCAAACGCCCAGTAGCTTTTTTGGTAGTATTTACCATATTAAATAGTACACACAGAGATCATTTCCATCATTGTAGAGATTTCTATGGACAGTGCTATTCTCAAAGTTAGAATGAGCACCAGTAAGGAGATAGAAGAAATAAAACTTTGAATCAATAAAAGATCTTTCTAATGGTTAGAGTTATCCTAGAACAGAATGCACTAGACTTAGCTACAAGGGGAATTGATCAGGCTAAGACAAAACACATACATAATTCTAGCATTCAGAAAGAGGGTGAACAAAAAACTTCTAAAGCAATAACCAAATTTACAGCTTTAATTACATAGAAATGCTTTATTATAGACACTTTCATCTGATCAAAGGCTGATCTTTTCCCACTTGCACACTGCTGTTTTTAACATATTTCCCAAGGCACATTAAGCTAGAGACTTCGGCTCTTCCAATCATAACTACCACTTAAACCATGGGTTATTTCCTCACCTCTGAAAATGCATTTCCCTGCTCTTGTTATAGAAATGAAATGCAAAGAGGGAAAACCTTTCAAGATACAGAAACCAACTCACCCCAGTTACCTCTCTCAAACAGATACAACGGAAAGAGGTCACATTCTGTGTCCACAGGCCAACTGTGGACACAGTAAGAGGTTCCAACAGAAGGTATAGCAGAAAGGACAGGATGTGACTTCGAGGGCAATGTTATCCTCTTAGCAGACTGCGAGTCCACATGACTGAAGGTGACCCACACACCAAAATGTTCTTAGGAACCAATACCATGCAGAGGCAAATGAAAGCAGAAATAGAGGTATCTGATATGTCTATATATCCAGTTTAGAGAAATGTCCCAGAGTTTGTTTGGGTCCAGAACAAGGTGCAGTGCATAAGTGATACTCTTGCTTCAAGCCAAGGGCTATAAACACAGATCAGAAAAAAATCTTGCCAGTGGCATAAGCTGATATCTGGATCATTTCTCTCTCTCCGCCCTGTTACTAGGTAGGGAAAACTGCCTTTCCTGAAGACTCTGAAACAGAGTATTACTCTGTCCCTGGTCAAGAGTCAACCCCACACCATCTTCATGTGCCAGAGAACCCAAAGCTGGTAGTTAGTGTTAAAAAAACAGTTCTGGATGTTAGCTTCTTTGAAAAAAAGAGGTACTTCTAGACTTATACTACCAGTGTTTCAGTTTGAGTGCCTGTGGAACAGACCCTGAGATAAGTATTTGAATGAATAAGGGAGGGAGTAGGTAAAAAGTAGGTAAAAAGAAGAAAAGCAGGAAAAGAAAGTCACCCAAAAAAGTGTATTATCAAGTGATTTTCCCCTGAGTAAATGGATCTTGTTCCCATTGGGGGAATCTGGGAGATAATATAGAACATCTCAGAACTATACCACCCAAGAGGCAAGGGAGCTGTGGTGTTTATACATTAACTCCTGAGAGCCATTTTTTCAGGTTGGGAGTGTTCATTCCTATGCACATCTGGCTTGTTGTGCACATGGTAAGAACAGATGGCAGCCAGAGAAAATGCTTGAGCAAAGAGATAGAGACGCTGGCTGATAAAAGTTGGTCCTGTCTTTACAGATATGACAGGGCCTGAGAGAATATTGGCAGGGCACCAGAAGGATCTGCTGTAACCCTGGAGGCACTGGCAGAGTTACACATGAAACTTCCCATATTTGGCTGCAAAGTATTATCATGGGTAGGCCACACCAAACAGGAGATCCCAATCTAAAATTAGCAATCACACAGGAAAACAAGTCAGTAGGAATCGAGTCAACATAGAAAATAAATAACGGCACTGGACTCCTAAGAACATCAAGTGACAGAATTATAGTATCATAAAATCTGTGTTTTAAATGAGTATATAAATAAATAAATGAATAGATAAATAAATAAAATGAGTATATGGAAAAGGGATCCGAAGCAAGAGAACACAAACGAGCAAATCTGAAGGGGGAAAAATGTTCACTGAAGTTAAAAATCCAATGGATTAGTTGAATAGCACATTAGATAAAACTGGGGAGAGAACAAACTAGAAGACAGAGCTAAAGAAGTTACCAACAAGGGGAAATAAAAAGATAAAGATTTTAAAAACATGACAGAGTAGTAGTGAAGACATGTGGAGAACATGATATGATCCATGAAATCTCTAAAAGACATTCCAGAAGCCATAAGTAAAGATAATGCAGGGAAAAAGGAAAGTAAATATTTTAAAAGATAATAGCTTCGAATTCCTCAGTTTATTAAAGAATGTAGACAGGAAACAACATGTGTTGAAGCAGATGTGGAGAAAGGGGAACCCTCTTACACTGTTGGTGGGAATGCAAGTTGGTGCAGCCTCTTTGGAGAACAGTGCGGAGATTCATCAAGAAATTAAAAATAGAACTTCCCTACGACCCTGCAATTGCACTCCTGGGTATTTACCCCAAAGATACAGATGTAGTGAAAAGAAGGGCCATCTGTACCCCAATGTTTATAGCAGCAATGGCCATGGTTGCCAAACTGTGGAAAGAGCCAAGATGCCCTTCAACGGACGAATGGATAAGGAAGATGTGGTCCATACACACTATGGAGTATTATGCCTCCATCAGAAAGGATGAATACCCAACTTTTGTAGCAACATGGACGGGACTGGAAGAGATTATGCTGAGTGAAATAAGTCAAGCAAAGAGTCACTTATCATATGGTTCCACTTATTTGTGGAGCATAACAAATAGCATGGAGGACATGGGGAGATAGAGAGGAGAAGGGAGTTGGGGGAAATTGGAAGGGGAGGTGAACCATGAGAGATTATGGACTCTGAAAAACAATCTGAGGGGTTTGAAGTGGCAGGGGGGTGGGAGGTTGGGGTACCAGGTATTAGGTATTATAGAGTGCACGGATTGCATGGAGCACTGGGTGTGGTGAAAAAATAATGAATACTGTTATGCTGAAAATAAATAAAAAATAAATTAAAAAAAAAAAGAATGTAGTCCTCAGATTTAGGGAGCCCAGCAAACATAATATAATTTCTCACTGGGTGCAATCCTTCAAAACAGCCCTGGATATAGCCACCAATAATCTTCAGTATTGTCATGTTGTGAACAGTAGGCTTTAGTTCTAATCTTTCTGGTTCAAGATGCCTTATCTGCTTTGGAAGACCCTCTTTGATCCTTGATATATTTTATGTACATGGCACACCATTCTTATTTGATTTTTTGCTATCTCATAGGTCACTTTTTTTAGTCTTCTTGGCTGATTTCTCTCCCTTTTGCAACCTCTTAATGTTAAAATGCCCTTGCGTCCCCTTCCTTTTCTAACTATGCTGCATCAGTTAATGATTTTATCCAAACTCATGGCTTTAAATACCATGCATATGGCAGCAATTTCCAGACTGATGTCTGTAGTCCAGATAATTTTTCTACAAGGTCAGACTCATATAAAAAATGACCTATCCAGGGCGCCTGGGTGGCTCAGTGGATTAAGCCACTGGCTTCGGCTCAGGTCATGATCTCAGGGTCCTGGGATCGAGTCCCGCATCGGGCTCTCTGCTCAGCAGGGAGCCTGCTTCCCTCTCTCTCTCTCTCTCTGGCTGCCTCTCTGTCTACTTGTGATTTCTCTCTGTCAAATAAATAAATCTTTAAAAAAAAAAAATGACCTATCCATTGGAGCACCTGACTTGGTCCAGTAGGTAGAGCATGCGACTCTTGATCTCAGGGTCATGAGTTCAAATGCCATATTGGGCCTAGAGCTTACTTTAAAAAAACAAAATAAAACCAGAATGGAAATTATAAAAATATAAATAAATAAATATGACCTACCCATTATCTCCAATTGACTGTCTTTTAACATCTGAGATACAAGTTCTAAACTGAATTTGTTATCTCCCAGTCACTGGGAGACTCCAAAATCTTCCATCTACAACCTTTCATATCTCAGTTAATGATAACCCTATCCTTCTAAGTGGCTCATACCAAAAGCCTTGAAAAATATCCTTAACATCTCTCCATGACTCAGTAAATCCCACTGAGATTTGGAGGTTCTACCTTCAAAATAGACCCAGAACACTATACTTCTTATCACTACCATAGCTATATGCCTGGTCTGAACCCCAAATTGCTTGTCTGGACAAATGAAAGATACTTTGTGATAAAATGCATTATTAGCCTCAATTCTTTACTTCTTTGGCCATGCTTTTTTCCACCACGTAACTTCATAGAACCAGGAAGGAAGGCAGGAAGGAAGGAAGGAAAGGAGGAAGGGAGGGAAAGAGAGAGAGAGAGAGAAAGAAAAAAAGAAAGAAAGAAGTTAAAGGGAGAAGGCAGAAAAGAAGGAAAGGAGAAAGGGGGAGGAAGGAAAGAAGGAAAAAAGGAAAGAAATTTATTTCCTATGCCTTGGTGTTGGTCATGGTCATATGACTTGCTTTGGCTACTAGAATTTTAGAAAAAAATGATAGAAGGGACTCACACAGTACTTGTACAATCAGGATGACTCTTGGACTTTGATACTACCAAGAGAATAATCCTACCTAGTTTTCTGGTCCCAAAGGGAGGATGACAAACATGTGGAGCTTAGTGAGCCCAGCCAAGTCCAGCTTGAATGCTGCAGATCCCCTGGCCAAATAGCAGATGAGTCATGAGTGCATGAGCAATCAGAAGTACCCAAAACCAAAGACCTAGGAGATACAAATGTTCACTAGTGTATACTATGAATACTTCATTATTTCATTGCTTCCGTAGGAAGGGAAGTTGGATTTTAGCTCCTAACAGGTCCTCCAACTTCTTCCTTTGACTCCTGAAGGAGTTATTCTATTTTTTTTCTAGTTTTGTGTTCCTTTTCTATCCCATAACACATTGCCGATGTTGAAAACAAAAATACAAATACAAGCATGTACTTATTTTAACATTTTATCCATATGTCACCCCATATTTTTGGACAGTTCTGCCAGTGGAAACAAACCTAGGCCATAGATATAACAGAAGTCAGATAACTGGTTTTTCTCCCCAATCCCCAACATTTAAGAGCTGTCGATAAAGGACACTTAAGAATCAGGTGAGGATCAAAGTTAGAGCATATATTTCTTTACATATACTGATCTTGCAAAAGAGAAAACAAAAGTATTTTACACAGCCTGTTGATGTCTCAGTTTTACTTTTAAAAACTATTCAAAGACTATAAAAGGCCTTTTTAAAAAAATAAACGTTAAATATAGATATTAATAATCAAGTGAATTTTAAAAGATTGATTCTCAATGGTATCTGAAAACAAATGATATTTTAACTTACTGAAATGTCTTCACTTGGCTAATAAAAAATTCAGTGTCTATATATTGTCTTGGAAATTCAGACTAGACACCCAGCAAGTGTAACATGCACCAAAAAGCCTAAGGGTAATATTAATAATCAGCAAATTATAAAGATGTGTTAAAAATTAAGGGGGAAAACATCATATGTTATAGTTATGAATTTATAAAATTCTGTCAAGAGGCAAGACACTTCTTCCCTTTTTGTGTGTTTTATCTTTTCTGTAAATATACTTGTATTTTTCCTTTACATGTAATATGCCAACACAAGTATCAGAGACTTAAACCCAGGGTTGCCCAACTGGCAAGTTAAAACTAGGGGACATTTAAGCCAAAATTCTAAGGCTTAAGGCCATAAGTAAAACCTAGAAGAGTGCTCAGTAAATTTCAATGTTATCACACAATTCTGCTCTAACTGGCAAAACCCACTACTCATGATGTTTAGCTATTTGTTTGATTGTTATTTTTTCATTTTTTTCCCTGTCTTTCCATATTTGTCTCCTTTGGGAAAAATTAGCCATTGAACACAAGGATTATCACTCAGCATCTCTTCCATGTCTCTCACCATGATTACAAATTCGCTGTTTCTACTTGGCAGAGACCAATTTTTTTTCACCAAGAATATCTCCCTTCTAGGATTTCACTGATTATTCATTACAGGGCCCAACATAGAACCATGGGCTAGGGGAGTTATCTGGATAAAACAGTCAGGTCCAAGGACAATTCCAGTCTGTATTTTTCTTGGAAGAGACCAAAGTAGGCAGGCAGAGTTGAGCAATCTGAATTTGTACTTGCTAAGGAAGCCTTGGCCTCCAGTATTGTCTCTCTTTTATGATTATCACTTTAGTTAATTCTCAGCCAGTTACATTACAATCACCTGGAGTGCTTTGCATTAAAATGATGATTCCTAAGAGTCACTGCAGACCTCCTGAAGCAAAAATGCCTGGATGGAGACTGTGAATAGGTATTTAGAAATTAAAAGCTTACCGGGTAATTGATGCTCAGAACCACCTTTCCTTTAGAAGTTGTTACAACAGGAAAAGCTAACATACTATTTAACAAGGAGGCCCAAGAAGATGGCCACAGGAGGATCTGTATCTGAACCAAAATAAACCCTAAGGCATTGTCATAACTTGCAAAGTAATCACGAATAAGAGCGGATGCTCTTTGCTATGTTACGCAGAAAGAAAATGAAGAGTTTGACCAGAAATCTTCCAGCTGTGGCTTATCCCCGGGCAAACGCCTCCCGAGTTACATTTATGTTTTTGTTCATGTTCCAGTAAAAACATAATCTATTTTATATGGCTTGCTATTTTCTACAGTCTTGGCTGGCTTGTTCAGGCTAACATTTTTTTAATTGAATAATTCAAGCATCTGACATAAAATTATAAACTGACATTGGCAACCAGCAAAAAGCAGACACTGCATAAAACGCTTAAACATAAAAGCAATGAAGCAAATGTTACAGCGCAAGGCTTCATTCCCCACCTCCAACTCCAAGCAGCTTAGCTTATATTTGCTGATTTTCTTTTATTTATTTATTTTTTTATTTGACAGAAAGAGAAATCACAAGTAGGCAGAGAGGCAGGCAGAGACAGAGGGGAAAGCAGGCTCCCCGCTGAGCAGAAAGCCTGATCTGGGGCTCCATCCCAGGTCCCTGAGATCATGACCTGACCTGAAGGCAGAGGCTTTAACCCACTGAGCCACCAGATAGAGCCCTGAATCAAGCTGTCTGCTCAGCAGGGAGCCTGCTTCCCTTCTTCTCTCTCTTCCTGCCTCTCTGCCTACTTGTGATCTGTCAAATAAATAAATAAAATATTAAAAAATATATATGTTCACTGAAGATGTATTAAAATGTATTCAAGTATTTACCAGTCAACTCCAAATATTCCATTTTGAAATGGCCCAAACATTAGTCTGGGAGGATCAATGGCAGAGTAACTTTGGCCGAAGATAAAAAAAAATCATTGTCACCACGTGTGTGATAAGTCATTTGGTATTTCCTCATCTGTAAAATGAGAATGGTGGACTGGAGGACAGTTTAATAATTGATAAATTAAAATGATCAAAGTGAGGGTCGACTTGAAAAAAAAATCCAACTAATTATTTTGTAATTTTTTTTAAAGATTTTATTTGTTTATTTGACAGACAGAGATCACAAGTAGACAGAGAAGCAGGCAGAGAGAGAGAGGGAAGCAGACTCCCCGCTGAGCAGAGAGCCCGATGTGGGACTCGATCCCAGGACCCTGAGATCACGACCCGAGCCGAAGGCAGCGGCTTAACCCACTGAGCCACCCAGGTGCCCTATTTTGTAATTTGTTAAATAAGATTTTATTTCTAGAGATGACTAAATTAGAACTGTAAATACTTAAGATAAAATTATTTGGGGATTATAAGAAATGGTAGAAAATACACATGTTCTATTTTGATGGCTTATTCATCTATATCATATTCCTGAGTACATGCATATGTGTGCATGTACTGATATATCAACATATAGATTTAAAACCTTGGACATATACAATAGAGAATAACATTTTATAACAATATACACATAATGAATACACATACACAGAGTTCATGGAATTGAGAGAAAGTTAAATAATCATGAAAGTTAAATAATCATCTACTCTATGCAGATGAACTTGTCCCAGTCTGTAAGAGCATATCAGAGAGACTAGACAGTAACATTTTTAATACTTAATAAATCCAAACAAGGTCAAGGCAGCATTACTGAATATCAAGAGACAGAAGTAGATGTAAGGTGGAAAACAAAAGGAAATGACTAACCAAAGTATAGAATGATTATATATGGTGATATTGTTCACTGTTATATGCAAAATTAAACTTTAGTATGTAAACTAGTACTTTAGTGTGTTTTTTTTAATAGAAATATCCATCGGATTTTATAGAAATATCCATCGGATTCTTTTTAATATGTGGGGTAGAGAATCGGGCAAAAGAATAAATAGGAGAAAAAAGAGGATGAGAAAAGAGAGGAAGCTTGGGGAAAAAACCAACCAACCAACCAATCCCCTTTATTAAACTGATCTTCTCTGAAAACAAAGGGATCTACACAACTCCTGATTTAAAGACTCTGAAACCATTTTCCCGCATTAGAATTTCAACCATCTCTTCCCACTCGGTAGAGACTCTAAATACACTAAGCCTAGTTGCCTTCAAAATAGACTGTACCCATCTTTAAGTAGAGACTGGATCTTAAACACTGACATAATTCTAGCACACAGCACAATACCCGGCACGTAGAGGGCACCCACTCACTTATTAATTCAACCAATATTTATGAAGCATCTACTACATGGCAGGGATGTTTTAGGATCTCAATGTGGAATCAATGTCCAACTATGCTTGAGGGGCATCCAGACAGTCACAGTGTCCCAACAGTATCTGATGGTTCCTCCTGATAATCTATACAGATGAACCCCTAGCAGACCAGACCACATTGCAGGTTGGACATAAACAGTTCCTGATAATTCCTCTGTGTTCATGAACTCCCGTTCTCATTGCTGCTGTGTAACCATCTGCTGTTCTGCCCACCCCCTACCCACCAAAGAAACTAAAAGTCAGTTCAGGGATCCAGGTAATTATAATAAAGATTGAAGTGAATCGCAGTCTAAAAGGGAGAGAATATTTTCATTCTGCTTCTCTGTATTTTAAATAGAATGCTTTAAAAATCACTGACTTTTTTTTTCTCTATGGACAGAAGTTCAGCTTAGTGCATAAATCATCGGCAAGTTTTCATCCTATTGCCTCTCAGATCCAACTCTACCCTTCATTATCTCCTTTTGATATCTGAATGGTTCTGCCTTGCCAACTGGCATAATATTAACATTTGTCAGTAGTGGGCAGTGTCAGTAGTTGTCAGTAGTGGACACCAGAGGAAAGCGCTTCTCTTCCTATTCCTAGTGTGTTTTGCTTCTTATTATCCCTGGGCTTTTGAGCTGGGGTGCAGAGCACACAATGCAGCTTTTCCCCGGGAGTTCAGTGGCACCCGCACAGCCCGTTTCTAGGCAAGCACCATAGGAGACCCAGATGGCTTCACAGCAGCCATTACCTAGCCAAGGCCCATGGACTTTGGATCAATTCTGGTCCTGACTAGTCAGCAAGCCAGGGAACTTCACCCTTCAGTGAACTGCAAACACATCTTCCCAACAGTCTGCAGCCCAGCCTTGGAGAAAATCCCTCTCTTTCCACTCTCCAAAAGCACACTATTCTGTAGAATCCCTTTATTTCCTTTAAATTAAAAGTAGATAGATGATAGATAAACAGATAGAAAAGAAGTTTAATAATTATATAAATTAAAATTTCTCTGTTCAAATTGTGAGGTGTCCTGATGGGATCCTGACAGATACAGTGTTACAAGCACAGCAGTAAAAGTAGAATAATTTAGTTTCTGCAGATTAAAAAAAAAAAAATCATCAAACTACCTCCATTAGAAGTAGAAATCCATTAGTAATGAAGTATGATGTTGTCATTCTTTGAATGAAAGAATTATGACCTGATTTATCCATAATTTAAAAATTTTAAATAATGGAAATGCTTTCCAAGGGTTCAGTTATTTGTTTTCACCTAAAATGTCAGTAGGTTTTTTAGGGTGCCAGGTTGCTCAGTGGGTTAAAGCCTCTGCCTTCGGCTCAGGTCATGATCCCAGGGTCCTGGGACTGAGGCCCACATCAGGCTTTCTGCTCAACAGTGAGCGGGAGCTTGCTTCCCCCACCCCCGCCCCCCCACCTGCCTCTCTGCCTACTTGTGATACCTGTCTGTCAAATAAATAAATAAAATCTTAAAACAAACAAATAAATAAATAAATAGAATGTCAGTAGGTCTTTCACAAACATGTTTGTTCAGATGAAAGCATTTTCCCGAGTCCGCTTTCACTAAGAAGCTCCCAGAAGGCATGTACTGTACATCATGTAATTTTTATGCATCACACATATCTTATGGATGTTTCTCCTCTTACACAGTATCTAAATACATTGGTAAAAAAATATTTTGTGAAATATACATATGAAAGAGACACAAAAACCAACCATTGTACCACTTAAAGGGCTATCACCTCATTTTTGATTGAGGTGATCAGGTCATGATCCCAGGGTCCTGGGATAGAGTCCCACATAGGGCTCTCTGCCCAGCGGGGAGCCTGCTTCCCCCCACCCCTTCCAGCCCCTCTGCCCACCTGTGATCTCTGTTTGTCAAATAAATAAATAAATAATCTTTACCAAAAAAGAAGATAAGCATAGACTCATAGATGAGAAAAATAAAGACTCCTTCAAAAAATAACGAGAAATGTGATAGGGAAGGAACGACACATGAATGAACGAACAACCAGTTGTGAGATCCCAGTTCTCTAACCCAAATTTGTAGTATATTTAATTATCATGAAATAGAGAAAAGAGCCTATGAGGGTATTTTGGGATTGGGGAGGGCAAGCCAGGGGTAGTAGAAGCTGAAGGAAGTAATGGATTCTGGGACATAAATAAGTAACATAAAAATTACAAACCAAGATGGGATCCTGTATGTGGACACACAGAGATAACACCCAGAGAAGATTTCTTGATCAGAAGAGGGTGGATTGACGGAGGGATAAAAGAAAAGAACAAGTTCATATAGCAAGAGACGGAGGGCGTTAAGGAGGTTGTCCAGAGGTAAAGAGGATCTTAAGGATTAAAAGTCTAATTAATGAAGCAGTGCTGAGTCATGACAAAGACCAAGATGTCATCACTTCATAATCCCACTGCTTCAGGGGGTGGGGTGGGAGAGTTGCAGGGAACTAACATGCCAGTCAATTATTCTATTTAACCTGACTGAACTAGCATATGACCTAAATCCCTGGGTTAGAGAAAGCAAAAGGGGTTGAGTTTGGGATTAGGCTAGAATAGCGTAAATGTGATATAATGGAAGCCCGAGGAAAAGAATATCCCATAGAAGAATGAAAGTAAGAATTAAATCCCTCCCTTTGGAAATTCTATTTGGTACTTTAAATGCAGGACCTCTAGAACAAAGGTCCTATCATGAAGCAGAAGCACATGTGGTCCTGCAGTCCAGGTCCATTTTACTCAATTAACTCAATTCATCTCCAGTTGTTTTACAGGTAACATATTTTTTCCCTAAGCTGGATCATATGCTCTCCAAAGAAAGGGACCACATTTCTCCTTTCCTCTACCCCTGGCACCGACTCACTATAACAGTATATGAGGCACAGTGATGTGATGCAGAGAAAAGGGAAAAGAAAGTGGGCTCAGAAGGCAGAGGGTTCTTGATTCAAACCCAGGCACCTATACTTACTGGCCACATGATCCTGAAAAAGTTACTACTCCTTTTGAAACTTCAATTTCTCCATCCAATTAAATGTGGATAATAATAATTCTTCAATGGGTCCTGTAAAAGAAGCACCTAGTACAGTTCCAGACACATAATAAATACTTAGAACTGGTTGTTTCTACTGCTGCTACTATACACAGATTGGGCTTAATAAAGATTTTCTGTGAGTAAAATAGTTCAATATAAGCACTAGCTTTTCAGTGTGATGATGTGGAAATCTTAGAACAGTCCAGATTACCTGGTAAATTTTGCCTCAAAAATCCCAGAATGTTTCCAAATAGAGGCATGGAAATGAATTATCTTTAAGGCCAGTTTGGTTGTAGAACAAGGCAGGGCAAACCTTCCAGATCACAAAATCTGGACATTACTAGAGAGCAGCTCTGTCTCACAACGGGGTAACTTGGCCATTTCACGACCAGGCTGGGAGCCCGAATTGCCATTTGAAGTACATAAAGTCAGTGAGTTGTTGGCCACAGCAAGGGCCTCTTCTTCCTTCCTCACTCCGATGCTCACTCTTCTATTCAGCTTAACTCCCATATTTTGCAACCATCACTTAGCCCTGCTTCCTTCCATTCTGAAATTATAAGCACTTTTCCTCAGAGAAGACATAGTGTACCTTATAGCCCAATGGACTATATTCAACTAAACCTATCAGGGCTGACCCTGTCCCACCCATGATTAAAAAAAAGAAAAAGAAATCAACCATCTTAATTTTCAGGAAATTAAAGCATATAATGGAAGAGTTTCTGGTATTCTCAGCAGACAATTTGAAATGAAAGCATCATTGAAGTGTATTTAATCAAAACCTAGATAACAAAAAGTAAAAGGAAGAGAGTTGTAGGGAGTGTGTATATTTCCATGGTTACTATGTTTTGAGTAGCTTCAGGGCACAGTATATAAAATAAGACATTTTGCGCTAAACTGATGACAGCTGGGCTTGAAAGTTAAAAATACCTAATAAACAATAATTCTACAAACAAAGATACTTTTATGGATACATGTCTGGATTTATTATTAAGAAAGAAAAAGGCAGAAATAAACATTCATTTGCTTGCTACTTAATAATTTTTCCCAGTATTATAATCACCTGCTTACTAAAGATATATTTTTAACTTTATGAAAGTACATCCATTATAGAAAACAAACATAATTTAACAGAATGTGGAACCTCAAAACACAAAGTGAGTTTCATTAACAAGAGGCATGGGAAGGGAAATGGTTTATTTAGCCTCTTAGTATTTAAAATCAAATGAATAGCAGTAAAATAAGGGAATGTGAGTCTAGGGCCAAAAACTCAACATTTCATCTAAAATTCAGTCTTTTTTATTTGAGAAAGAAATGGCCCACTCTTGTTGCAAATGAGGAAATAAAGATCTGACTCAAAAAAAGATAAGACTGACCCTACTGGGCAGGTTTTCACTTGGACAAAATCATCTTTGAATTTCTTAATGCTTTTTATTTCTAATTCTTCTTGGTGATTACAAATGTACCTTGCTTTTATGTAACAGATGTATTCTTTAAAAAAAAAAAAAGCTGAGTAACTTCACATTAATAAATTTTAATGCAATGCCTCAAAAGGGTTTCCTACTACTCAAAAATATATTTTTAGATTAATAATTCCTTTTATAGAATGAAAAAATAATAAAATAATAACCCCAAATCTATCATTGGTATAAATCTCATAGTTTGGAAAGTTTAAGTTACTTCTATCTGTATTGTTAGTAGAACAATTTTAAATATTCATATATAATATTCAATAGTGTGAACTATTGTCTTTAATAATCCTATTACATATATACAAATTGAAATGTGTAGGAAAGCAAAAATAATAAAAGGAGTTTTTTGTACACATGCCTGGTATGCAAACAAGCATTGTGAACAGTCATGGAATAAACAGGTTATATTTACCATAATACCTGGGACTTATGTATATTGCATGATTTATTTTATTTTATTTTATTTTTTTAGAGAAAGCAAGTAGGGGAAGGACAGAGAAAGGGGGAAAGAATCTCAAGCAGACTTTGGACTTAGCACAGAGCTGGACACGGGGCTTGATTTCACAACTCTGAGATCAGGACTTGAGCCAAAACCGAGTCTGACACTTAACCAACTGAGCTACCCAGGTGCCTCTGTTTATTGAATGATTAAAACAACAGTAGGGCTACACAGTGACCCAAGATACCCAGGAAAAACGTTTGAGATGTTCTAGACAAAGCAGTCTAAATCTAGAAAACCTGTAAACATCGTAAACATTACTAGGGGATAAAGGTGAATGCACTTATTAGGCCAGTAACAAATTGGCTTGAATATTTTCAACAGATTATTCAAATCCAAAAAGTAAACCAAGCCAGTTTAAAAAAAATTAATCAAATGAGTTATCAGTCAACTTGAGTTTC
Source organism: Mustela nigripes (assembly GCF_022355385.1). Lineage (NCBI taxonomy): Eukaryota > Metazoa > Chordata > Mammalia > Carnivora > Mustelidae > Mustela > Mustela nigripes. Next base: position 92,004,377 of record NC_081568.1, read on the forward strand.
ACAGCTTAACTTGTTCTTTAAACAGAGTGACCGCATAGTTTTTTTGTTTTTTTGTTTTTTTTTTTTTTAAGCAAACTAGCACATGTTCATCCATGCTCATGGATTGGAAGAACAAATACTGTGAAAATGTCTATGCTACCTAAAGCAATCTATACATTTAATGCAACCCCTATCAAAATACCATCCATTTTTTTCAAGGAAATTGAACAAATAATCCTAAAACTTATATAGAACCAGAAAAGAACTCAAATAGCCAGAGGAATGTTGAAAAAGAAAGCCAAAGTTGATGGCATCACAATTCCAGACTTCAAGCTCTATTACAAAGCTGTCGTCCTCAAGACAGTATGGTGCTGGCAAAAAAACAGACACATAGATCAATGGAACAGAATAGAGAACCTAGTCAAGCCCCACATCAGGCTCTCTGCTCAGCGGGGAGCCTACTTCCTCCCCTCTCTCTCTGCCTGCCTCTCTGCCTACTTGTGATCTCTGTCTATCAAATAAATTTAGGGAAAAAAAAAAAAAGAATAGAGAGCCCAGAAATAGACCCTCAACTCTATGGTCAACTCATCTTCGACAAAGCAGGAAAGAATGTCCAGTGGAAAAAAGACAGTCTCTTCAATAAATGGTGTTGGGAAAATTGGACAGCCACATGCAGAAGAATGAAACTGGACCATTTCCTTACACCACACATGAAAATAAACTCAAAATGGATGAAGAACCTCAATGTGAGAAAGGAATTCATCAAAATCCTTGAGGAGAACATAGGCAGCAACCTCTTCGACCTTAGCTGCAGCACCTTCTTCACAGAAACATCTCCAAAGATAAGGGAAGTAAGGGCAAAAATGAGCTATTGGGACTTCATAGAGATCAAGCTTTTGCACAGCAAAGGAAACAGTCAATAAAACCAAAAAGACAACTGACAGAATGGGAGAAGATATTTTCAAATGACATAGTATCCAAATCTATAAAGAACTCATCAAACCCATAGTACCCAAATCTATAAAGAACTTATGAAACTCAACGCCCAAAGAACAAATAATCTAATCAAGAAATGGGCAGAGGACATGAACAGACATTTCTGCAAAGAAGACATCCAGATGGCCAACACACACATGAAAAAGTGCTCCACATCACTGGGCATCAGGGAAATTCAAATCAAAACCACGATGAGATACCACCTCACACCAGTCAGAATGGCTAAAATTAACAAGTCAGGAAATGACAGATGCTGGTGAGGATGCAGAGAAAGGGGAACCCTCGTATACTGTTGGTGGGAATGCAAGCTGGTGCAACCACTCTGGAAAACAGCATGGAGGTTCCTCAAAAAGTTGAAAATAGAGCTACCCCATGACCCAGCAATTGCACTACTGGGTATTTACCCTAAAGATACAAACGTAGTGATCCAAAGGGGCACATGCACCCAAATGTTTATAACAGGAATGTCCACAATAGCCAAACTATGGAAAAAACCTAGATGTCCATAAAGAGATGAATGGATAAAGAAGTGGTATATATATATACAATGGAATACTTCGCAGCCATCAAAAGAAATGAAATCTTGCCATTTGTGATGATGTGGACGGAACTAGAGGGTATTATGCTGAGCAAGATAAGCCAATCAGAGAAAGACAGTTATCATGTGACCTCCCTGATATGAAGAATTTGAGAGGCAATGTGGGGGATTTAGGGGGGAGGGTAGGAAAAAATGAAACAAGATGGGATCAGGAGGGAGACAAACCACAAGAGACTCTTAATCTCACAAAACAAACTGAGGGTTGCCAGGGGAGGCGGGTAGGGAGAGGGTGGTTGGGTTATGGATATTGGAGAATGTATGTGCTATGGTGAGTGCTGTGAAGTGTGTAAACCTGGAAATTCACAGACCTATGCTCCTGGGGCTAATAATATATGTTGACAAAAAATAAAAAATTAATTAAAAAAAAAAAACTAGCACATGTTCAGTGTGAAAATGGTCACTGAAATACTGAAGTTAAAGAATTTTTGAAATAGCTATTGATTGACTCCAAAAATTTTTTTTCTGTCAGTAGACCTACAAAACATTTTTATCTGAAAAGTATTTTCAAAGAAATGCTTTCTAAAAACTAAAAACAGTACATTTTTATATAAATTAAGGTAAGAGTTTTAAAATTGTATTGATCATTTGAAAGTAGCTTTGACATTTTTAGCTCATCCCTTGCTAGAGAGACAGTAGGCAAAGAGCTTAAGAGAAAGACCAAGGAGGATAGGGCAGTAAGGAAGTTGTTGGGGAATCTTCCATTTCCCTTTCCTTCCTAAGTGATCAGATAGATCACTTAGAACCATTCAGAAAGCCCACCACATGTTCCTGAGTGTTTGAGACAGTTGCTGACTCATACCAGAAAAAGAATTGTCACAGGTGGCTAATTACAATGTGTGACAACAGTAGTGCATGGCAACTATGTTAGGAAAGGACTGTGCTTCTCAAGTTTGGAAGGCCAAGAAGTACTTCTTTTCCATCAACAAAAGGAACCCACAAAATTCATACGAAAAGGAGCCCATGTAAGAGCAAGAATCCTATAGTGGTCAAACCACTAAAGTGCCTCACAGTAACACTGCACTTGTCTGCCATGGGCCAGGCCACAATAATTAATTACTACCTCTAAGCATCACCCCCAGGCCTCTCTTGGGAGGGGATGAGAACCAGCACCTACAAAGAAATTAGGTGATAAAGCAAGAAAAAAGAGCTAAGGTCCCCACTTTTCCAAACTATCAGTTTGGAAGCCTGAGTCAGGGTAGAAATAAAGAACTAAAGATTATTTTTTAGTTGCAAAATATTGAACTTTTGGTAATCAACTGATTGGACTATTTAGGGTTTAAAAGTGAACAGAAAAGGGCGCCTGGGTGGTTCAGTGGTTAAGCATCTGCCTTTGACTCAGGGTCCTGGGATCAAGCGCCACATCAAACCCCACATGGTTCCCTGCATTGGGCTCCCTGCTCAGCAATAAGCCTGCTTCTCCTCTCATCCTGCTTGTGTTTCCTCTCTCACTGTCTCTCTCTCTGTCAAATAGATAAACAAAATATTTTTTAAATCTTTGAAAAAATAAAAAAATAAATAAAAATAAAAGTGAATAGGGGCGCCTGGGTGGCTCAGTGAGTTAAAGCCTCTGCCTCTGGCTCAGGTCATGATTCCAGGGTCTTGGGATAGAGCCCCACATCAGGCTCTCTGCTCGGCAGAGAGCCTGCTTCCCCCTCTCTCTCTGCCTGCTTTTCTGCCTACTTGTGATCTCTGTCTGTCAAATTAAAAAATTAAAAGTGAATAGATAATCAATTGGATGTGCCCAAGATTTCACTTAAGACCTGAGAAGAACAATTCTGTTTAGTGGATTTCAGGATTAAGGCAACAGCACTAAGTTAACAATAACAATAGTAGTCAAGTTGTGTTTCTTTTGTTCCACACTCATTTATGCCACAATCATATTCATAATCAGTCATATATCAGTATTATTGCCATAATAAAAAGGTATTAAATGATGGGGGTTTTCCCCCCAAAATCTTTGTTTAAGATCACTATTTCTCAAATAAGGGCATTTGTATTCCTGGGAGGTAGTGGAATCTGACAGAGCAAAACTACAAGATTACAATCTTAAAGCAAATCAATTGTCATTCCTCTGAAGGGCTAGAATAGATTAGAGAAGAAGCTCAGTGTATCCTGGGGACCAAGATGGTGACAGAAGAAAAGGTTCTGAATAAGATTAGAGAAGCTCTTCCATGAAGCACACCTGACTAAGAATGTCACCAGTTCTTTAGTAGAAAATATTTGGAAATTTAACATCAGAACTAGACTATAGGAACACCTGGGTGGCTCAGTTGGCTGGGCGACTGCCTTTGGCTCAGGTCAGGATCCTGGAGTGCCAGGATCAAGTCCCACTTCAGGTTCCCTCTTCAGCCTGCTGAGCTGAAGAGTCTGCTTCTCCCCTAACCTCCCCCTTCTCATGCTCTCTCTCTCAAATTAAAAAAAAAAAAAAGAACTACTCTACATATTATTATACACCATGATATATAGAAGTATTTCTTTTTGTAAACTGTTATCCAATGCTGGTTTCTTAGTAGTTTTTTTTTCAGCCATTTTTATTGGATCCTTATATTGTCTATATAAGTTGCAAACTGAAGCGCTTCTTTGAATATTTTGTTAAATAAATGATATTAAAGTCAAGATTCTATTGTCTATTGAGGGCAAAGCAGATACAGTGCAACTTCTGCAAATGGTTTCTAGAAATACACCATCTAAAAGACCTATGTGGAGAAGGGGGTACTCTGGTCAAGACATTTCTGTGAATTTTGACTTTATTTCATCTCTGTTTCAAACCTTTGACAATAACAGACAAATTGTCACAATTTGAATACACAGCCCAGCTCTATAGTATGATAAACATATCTAAGAGCCAGAAACACAATACACAGGTGAAGGCACGAAGCCACAGGCCTATGAGAGCTGGGATGTGGAAGCAGCATGTGGTGGCCAAGAATTCCATGCTATAGGACAACAGGGTAACTGCAGACAAAGTAGCCTTAAATGAGATGAGCAGCTCTTTTTCTTTCATTGCTTTCAAAATTCTCTCATCTTCATCTTTTAATAGTTTGATGATGATGTACATATATGTGCATTTCTTTGAGTTTGCACTTCTTGAATTTTGTTGCATTTCTTGAATGTGCAGACTGATGTTCTTAAATTTGGCAAGTTTTGGCCATTATTTCCTTAAATATTCTTTCAACTTCTTTTTCTCCTCACCTCTGGAATTCCCCTAATATGTGTGTTGACATGTTTTGTAATATTCTACAAGTTTCTGAGACTCTCTTCACTTTTCTTCATTCTATTTCTCCCATTGGGTAATCTCAATTGATTTCAAGTTGGCAGATTCTTTCTTCGGTAAGTTCAAAGTTTCTGTTGAACCCCTCAACAATAGGAAATTTTTCATTTCAATTATTGTAATTTTGAACTCCAGGCTATGTATTTCATTCTTTTTTATAATCTGTCACTTTGATATTCTCTATTTAAAGAGATTTATTTCTCCTATTTTTCTTTAATTTTACTGGACATGATTTCTTCTTTATTTCTTTTAACATATTTTTGGTAGCTGCTTTAAGGTTTTGTCCAAGAAGATCCACATCTGGCTTCCTTTTAGAAGAAGTTTCCAGTGATTGCATTGTTGTTATTGCTGTTTCTTGGTTGTGGGCCACATCTCATAATCTTTGTTGAAAAGTGGACATTGAAATAATATAGTGTGGAAATTCCAGAAATCAGATTCCATCACTCCCTAGGGTTTGTCGTGTCTGCTATTTGTTGTTGTTGCTCCTACTTGTTTAGTAACTTTCCTGAATTACTTCTGTAAAGTCTATACTCTTTGTCATGTACCGCCATCACTATCTTTGTTCAGGCCCTTGAGAAACTTAAAAATTGGTTTGACACAAATCCTGGACAGTCTCAGAAGTCCCTGATTGTGTCCCATTATTCGTTTGTTCCAACCCAAGAAATCCTTGTCTATTGAGCAAAGATTCTCAAGTAACTCTGGAAATGCTCCAACTGCTCCCATTCTGCAAGTATACAGAATAATAACCTTTCAAGGTATGTGATAAAGGTGGAATCAATATGACTGGGAGTTTGCTACTGAGTCTGAGAGAAATTATCACATAGAAATGTGCATCTAGAAGTTGAAAATAAGCCATCAATGACTGTGATTTGAGTTGTCACCACTCCCTTTCTCCCCACTATGGAAGACAGCAGATCTGCAACATGGAGCTCCTAGGTCTTTCTGTGATAAAGTTAGAAGAGAAGTCTGACCCTATTGTGTTATAGTACCCCAAATCAATCCTGTGCAGGAGAGGTGAGCTTACTTCTTCACCTTTCCACAAGGCACCTCCAAGCGATAGACAGACATCCACTTCCTAACCAAGTAAGAATTTATGGCGACTAGGGCTGGATTAGACCCACATAAATATCCCTTTATCTGAAAATCATTTCACATTCATAACTTACCCCTTAGTACTGTACTCAGTACCATATAAATGGCTCATCTGATCCCTGACATCCCCTCATGTATTGCCCCAGTCCCCTGAATTCATCCACAAATGACTTGCAGGTAAATGCTTCCTTGTATTTGTGTTGGGATACTAATTAGGGATATTTGACATGTTTATTCCCTTTGTGGTCTTTCAGTGATAACCCCAAAGCCCTGAGTGTGTGATACTTATAAATCTCTTCCTAATTTTCCTGAACTTAGATATTTTTTTCTGGAAAGAGAAAGGGGAAAGAAGAGAAGATAGATGTACTGTATTTCTTAATTATCATTTTCTGTTTCATCTCACAGACAAAAAAAAGTTTTCTACAGCCCTTTAAATTCCTGAGCACACTGGCCATTCTCAAAATGCTTCTCTCTAGGCTAGTTGGAAAATGAACAAACTTGTAACAATGCTGAGTTTTCTATTTACTTTGCCCAGTATAATTCCAATAATTCTTGAATAGGGCCCAATCATGCCCAACTCATACATTCAGTAGCTTCTCTATAAACCAGAGAAAATGGTTTTATTCTTAGTCTTCCATTTTGGAGATTCATGACTACAGTTTGAGCTATTTTTATTTAGTCAAAGATTCTTACTCCACTAAATCCAAAGAAGTCCCTAATATCAGATGAAACACAAAAATAGTTAAAAAAAAAAAAAAGAAAAACACTTAAATAAGACTCTACAGTAAAGGTATCTTCACCATACAAAGGGGTCTGAACACTTAGATTATGCAGAGAAAAAGTGTTACCAAGAAAACCATTGGTTACCTAGAATGGCCATTATCCAATTCTCACAAGAAATATTAAATAAGCACATGAGTCTTATGTACAAGGTATTGTGTTGGGAATTATGAGAAATAGAAGAGTGCTGTCCCATGGCCTGTGTTCTTAAAGAATTTCCAATCTTGGGGGAGATACATGAACCCTTCATTAATATCTATAGCACAAGGTGCCATTACCTAAAAAGTGTGAGAAATTAATTGTTTTGAGAACACAGCGAGAAGGATCATTTTGGCTGGGGAAACACAAAGGTACAGTGAAGAAGATGTCATCTGAGTTGGATAGACCATGATGAATGGAGGTGGAAGGAAGTCTATAACAAAACAAATACCTAGATGGATACATATACAGATATACAGCTCTTGTAGGAAAATAGATGGTCACAAAAAGTCTAGAGATGGTAGGAGTAATACTGCAGAAATGGAGTATAATACCCATGTCAGAGGCAGTGTGATATACAGGTTGTATTCAGATGTTAAGGGACATGCATTTTTCTATTTAATAAATACTAATTAGCAGTTCTTAATTACCAGGCATCATAGTGAAGATACAGAAGCCAAAAATAAAAAGACATTGGTCAACCTGGAGAAAGCTGATAAACCAGAAGGAAAACCTATGTCTTGAATAAAGACGATGGGGATAAGGCCAAGACTGTCAGAGAACAACACCCTTAAGGAGTGCTATTTGGAGCAAAATTTGAGAAATATGTGATAAAGGAAGGAAGGAGGAGAGCAAGGTGGAGCACACCAAGCTGAGAAAACGGGTTGTGAAAAGACCCAGAGCTTAAATAGAACTTGGGACCTAAAATAAAATTTAAGATCACAGAGACTCGATATTAAAGTAGAATAAAACAAATTACCAGATAAGCAGAAACGTATATGAATTATCACTTTTAATTAACCTTTTCATGATGGAATAGCTTGAAGGCCCAGATATCTGCATATAAATTTTACTTTTGTTCATGTTCCTCCCTCCCACAATTCCTAGTAGTTGGTTAATAATGCCCATATTTTTATGGCTTATAACCTTGTAGGAATGCTATGATGATAGGAAACTTTTTCATATAAAACTTTGGTAACTTACAGGGAGGACTCAAGATGGCCGAGAAGTAGCAGGCTGAGACGACATCAGGTAACAGGAGATCAGCTAGATAGCTTATAAAACCATTCTGAACACACCTACAGATCCAACAGGATATCAAAGAGAAGAAGAGCAACAATTCTAGAAACAGAAAATTTACCACTTTCTGAAAGGTAAGACCGTCAGAGAAGTGAATCCAAAGCGACGGGAAGAGGGGAGGGGGGAGGGGCTAACTCCCAACAAGCAGCAGAACAATGGAGCACAAAATCAGGACTTTTAAAAGTCTGTTTCACTGATCAATGTCACTCCAGAGGCTAAACTTGAGTGCAGCCCACGCAGGGACAGCATGGCCTCAGGTCCCACGGGGTCACAGAAGGATCAGGGGTGTTTGAGTGTCGCAGAGCTCTTAGGTATTAGAGCAGGGAAGTCAGCTACGGAGACAGAGCTGAGGAGTGAACTCTCAACTTGGGTTACCTTGAACCATAATCCATGGCACAGGACAATGCTCCGTTAGTGGGTTCCCCACAAGATCCGGGGAAACTCTGACCTGGAAGAGCTCAGGGATCTGTGGGGTTCAGAGACTCCAGGCAGAGCTGTGTGCCAGAGACAAAGACGCATGGTCACAGGCTGGGTGAGCTCGGAGTGCACCCGGAGGCCAGGGAGACAGGAGTGATTGAGCGCTTTTCTCTGAGAGCACACTGAGGAGTGGGGCCCAGAGCTCTCGGCTTCTCCAGGCTGGAGACTGGGAGGCCGCCATTTTCATTCCCATCCTCTGGAACTCTACAGAAAGCGTTCAGGGAAAAAAGCTTCCAAAAGCAAACCCAAGCAGATTACTTTGCCTGGCCCCTGGTAAGGGCAGTGCAATTCCACCTGGGGCAAAGACACTTGAAAATCACTACAACAGGCCCCTCCCCCAGAAAATCAACAAGAAATACAGACAAACCCAAGTTCACTTACCAAGGAGAACAACAGAATTCCAGAGGAGGAGAAAGCAAGGCATGGAATTCATGGCTTTCTCCCCATGAATCTTTAGTCTTGCAAAGCTAATTCATTTTTTAAATTTTTTTTCTTCTGCTAATTTTTTTTTAACTTTTACCCTTTCCTCTTTAAACATTTTTTAACTAGTTTATCTTAATACATTTCAAAAAAAAAAAAAAAAAAGCCAGGCTCGAAAAAAGCATGGAAGATATTACAGAAACCCTGTCCAGAGAAATAAAAGCCCTTTCTGGAAAAATAAAAGAACTAAAATCTAACCAAGCTGAAATCAAAAAATCTATTAATGAGGTATAATGAAAAATGGAAGCTCTTACTGTGAGCCTAAATGAGATAGAAGGGAGAATTAATGATACAGAATACCAAATGTCAGAGAATAAAGAAGCTGAGCAAAAGAGAGACAAACAACTACTTGACCACAAGGAGAAAATTCGAGAGATAAGTGACATCATAAGACAAAACAACATTAGAATAATTGGGATTCAGAAGAAGAAGAAAGAGAGAGGGGAGCAGAAGGTATATTGGAGAGAATTATTGGAGAGCATTTCCCTAATATGGCAAAGGAAACAAGCATCAAAATCCAGGAGGTGCAAAGAACCCCCCTCAAAATCAATAAAAATAGGTCCACACCCCATCATATAATAGTAAAATTTACAATTCTTAGAGACAAAGAGAAAATCCTGAAAGCAGCCCAGGATAAGAAGTCTGTAACATACAATGGTAAAAATATTAGATTGGCAACAGACTTATCCACAGAGACCTGGCAGGCCAGAAAGAGCTGGCATGATATATTCAGAGCACTAAACAAGAAAAACATGCAGCCAAGAATACTATATCTAGCTAGTTTATCATTGAATATAGAAGGAGAAATAAAAAGCTTCCAGGACAAACAAAAACTGAAAGAATTTGCAAACACCAAACCAACTCTACAGGAAATATTGAAAGGGGTCCTCTAAGCAAAGAGAGACCCTAAAAGTAGTAGATCAGAAAGGAACAGAGACAATATACAGTAACAGTCACCTTATAGGCAATACAATGGCACTAAATTCATATCTCTCAATAGTTAACCTGAATGTAAATGGACTAAATGCCCCAATCAAAAGACACAGGGTTTCAGAATGGATAAAAAAACAAAACCCATCAATATGCTTCCTACAAGAAACTCATTTTAGATCCAAAGACACCTCCAGATTTAAAGTGAAGGGGTAGAAAATAATTTACCATGCTAATGGATATCACAAGAAAGCTGGGGTGGCAATCAGATCAGTTAGATTTTAAACCAAAGACTATAAGAGATAAGGAAGGACACTATACCATACTCAAAGGGTCTGTACAACAAGAAGATCTAACAATTTTATATATCTATGCCACTAACGTGGGAGCAGCCAACTATATAAACCAATTAATAATAAAACCAAAAAAACACACTGACTATAATACAATAATAGTAGGGAACTTTAACACTCCCCTCACTGAAATGGACAGATCATCTAAGCAAAAGATCATAAAGGAAATAAAAGCCTTAAATGGCACACTGGACCAGATGGACATCACAGATATATTCAGAACATTCCATTCCAAAGCAACAGAATACACATTCTTCTCTAGTGCACATGCAACATTCTTCAGGATAGATCACATCCTGGGTCATGAATCAGGTCTCAACCAGTATCAAAAGATTGGGATCATTCCCTGCATATTTTCAAACCATGATGCTCTGAAGCTAGAACTCAATCACAAGAAGGAAATTTGGAAAGAACCCAAACACCTGGAGACTAAACAGCTTCCTCCTAAAGAATGAATGGGTCAACCAGGAAATTAAAGAACTGAAAAAATTCATGGAAACAAATGATAATGAAAACACAATGGTTCAAAATCTGTGGGAACAGCAAAGGCAGTCCTGAGAGGAAAATATATAGCGGTACAAGCCTTTCTCAGGAAACAAGAAAGGTCTCAAATACACAACCTAACCCTACACCTACGGGAGCTGGAGAAAGAACAACAAAGAAAGCCTAAACCCAGCAGGAGAAGAGAAATAATAAAGATCAGAGCAGAAATCAATGAAATAGGAACCAAAAAGCAATAGAACAAATCAATGAAACTAGGAGCTGGTTCTTTGAAAGAATTAATAAGATTAATAAACCCCTGGCGAGACTTATCAAAAAGAAAAGAGAAATGACCCAAATAAATAAAATCATGAACGAAAGAGGAGAGATCACAACCAACACCAAAGAAATACAAACAATTAAAAGAACATACTATGAGCAACTCTACTCCAACAAATTTGACAATCTGGAAGAAATGGATGCATTCCTAGAGATATATAAACTACCACAACTGAACCAGGAAGAAATAGAAAACCTGAACAGAACCATAACCAGTAAGGAGATTGAAACAGTCATCAAAAAATCTCCAAACAAACAAAAGCCCAAGGCCAGATGGCTTCCCAGGGGAATTCTACCAAACGTTTAAAGAACTAATTCCTATTCTCCTGAAACTGTTCCAAAAAATAGAAATGGAAGGAAAACTTCCAAACTCATTTTATGAGGCCAGCAGCACCTTGATCCCAAAACCATACAAGGATCCCATCAAAAAAGAGAATTACAGACCAATATCCTTGATGAACACAGATGTGATAATTCTCATCAAAATACTAGCCAATAGGATCCAACAGTAAATTAAAAGGATTATTCACCACGACCAAGTGGGATTTATTCCAGGGCTGCAAGGTTGGTTCAACATCTGCAAATCAATCAATGTGATACAATACATTAATAAAAAAGAAGAACAAGAACCATATGATACTCTCAATAGATGCTGAAAAGGCATTTGACAAAGTACAGCATTCCTTCCTGATCAAAACTCTTCAAAGTGTAGGGATAGAGGGCACATACTTCAATATTATCAAAGCCATCTATGAAAAACCCACCGCAAATATCACTCTCAATAGAGAAAAACTGAAAACTTTTCTTCTAAGGTCAGGAACACGGCAGAGATATCCATTATCACCACTGCTACTCAACATAGTACTAGAAGTCCTAGCCTCAGCAATCAGACAACAAAAAGAAATTAAAGGCATCCAAATCAGCAAAGAAGTCAAACTATCACTCTTTGCAGATGATATGATATGTGGAAAATCCAAAAGACTCCACTCCAAAACTGCTAGAACTTGTAGAGGAATTCAGTAAAGTGTCAGAATATAAAATCAATGCACATAAATCAGTTGCATTTCTTTACACCAACAACAAGGCAGAAGAAAGAGAAATTAAGGAGTCAATCCCATTTACAATTGCACCCGAAACCATGAAATACCTAGGAATAAACCTAACCAAAGAGGCAAAGAATCTATACTCAGAAAACTATAAAGTACTCATGAAATAAATTGAGGAAGACACAAAGAAATGGAAAAATGCTCCATGCTCCTCGATTGGAAAAACAAATAATTGTGAAAATGTCTATGCTACCTAAAGCTATCTACACATTCAATGCAATGCCTATCAAAATACCATCCATTTTTTCAAAGAAATGGAACAAATTATCCTAAAATTTATATTGAACCAGAAAATACCTCGAATAGCCAAAGGAATATTGAAAAAGAAAGCCAAAGTGGGTGGTATCATAATTCTGGACTTGAAGCTCTATTACAAAGCTGTCATCATCAAGACAGTATGATACTGGCACAAATACAGACACATAGATCAATGGAACAGAATAGAGAGCCCAGAAATAGACCCTCAACTCTATGGTCAACTCATCTTTGACAAAGCGGGAAAAAAGGTCCAATGAAAAAAGTCAGCCTCTTCAACAAATGGTATTGGGAAAATTGGACAGCCACATGCAGAAAAATGAAATTGGACCATTTCCTTACACCACACATGAAAATAAACTCAAAATGAGGAAGGACCTCAATGTGAGAAAGGAATCCATCAAAATCCTTGAGGAGAACACAGACAGCAACCTCTTCAACCTCAGCCGCAGCAACTTCTCCCTAGGAACAATGCCAAAGGCAAGGGAGGGAAGGTCAAAAATGAACTATTGGTACTTCATCAAGATCAAAAGCTTTTGCACAGCAAAGGAAACAGTTAACAAAACCAAAAAGACAACTGACAGAATGGGAGAAGATATTTTCAAATGACATAGTATCCAAATCTATAAAGAACTCATCAAACCCATAGTACCCAAATCTATAAAGAACTTATGAAACTCAACGCCCAAAGAACAAATAATCTAATCAAGAAATGGGCAGAGGACATGAACAGACATTTCTGCAAAGAAGACATCCAGATGGCCAACACACACATGAAAAAGTGCTCCACATCACTGGGCATCAGGGAAATTCAAATCAAAACCACGATGAGATACCACCTCACACCAGTCAGAATGGCTAAAATTAACAAGTCAGGAAATGACAGATGCTGGTGAGGATGCAGAGAAAGGGGAACCCTCGTATACTGTTGGTGGGAATGCAAGCTGGTGCAACCACTCTGGAAAACAGCATGGAGGTTCCTCAAAAAGTTGAAAATAGAGCTACCTTATGACCCAGCAATTGCACTACTAGGTATTTACCCTAAAGATACAAACGTAGTGATCCGAAGGGGCACGTGAACCCAAATGTTTATAACAGGAATGTCCACAATAGCCAAACTATGGAAAAAACCTAGATGTCCATCAAGAGATGAATGGATAAAGAAGAAGTGGTATATATATACAATGGAATACTACGCAGCTATCAAAAGAAATGAAATCTTGCCATTTGTGACGGCGTGGATGGTACTAGAGGGTATTATGCTTAGTGAAATAAGTCAATCAGAAGACAACTATCATATGATCTCCCTGATATGAGGAAGTAGAGATGCAACGGGGTGGGGCCGCTAGGGGCGTAGGAAAAGAATAAATGACACAAGAAAGATGGGATTGAGAGGGAGACAAACCAAAAGAGACTCTTAATGTCACAAAAAAAACTGAGGGTGGCCGGGGGAGGGGTGTAGGGAGAGGGTTGTGGGGTTATGGACATTGGGGAAGGTATGTGCTATGGTGAGTGCTGTGAAGTGTGTAAACCTGGCATTCACAGACCTGTACCCCTGGGGCTAATAATACATTTTATGTTTATTAAAAATTTTTTTAAATTGAAAAAAAAACTTTGGTTACTTAGAACCTGATCTTTTAAAACAGTTAAGCAAGAAACCTACCTTGTCTTTAAAAACACTAAGGTAATACATTATAAGAGAATTCGGCTTAGTGAAATATTTTCTCAGAAAACAGAAAGAAGTTGTATTCTAAAGAAATTGAAATTAATAAAATCTCCAATTGTCATGTTCATTATGGGGAAAAGTGATATAAATCTGGATCAAAATGTATTCCTTCGAAATTAGCATAAGGCATGACCTTGGTCTATCATTCAATGTTCATTTTAAAAATAATATTGAGTGTATCTATTTTTTGACCAAGCACTACACGTGACAGCAGAGACACGGTAATGTTTAATGCAGGAAAACAAAACAAAACAAACATAGCTCTTCTTTCAATGGAGCCTTCAATACCGTGGAGGGGACAGATGCTCACAGAACACTTAGAAAAACAAATTTAAAACCGCTACTATGCCACGTGTCCTGAAGAAGAAGCACCCAGAGATAAAAATACATTTATGAAGGGTATTGGTTGTCATCAGTGAGATTAGTGAAGGCTTTCTTGAGGTATGCATAGTTGACTTATGAGGTAAATGATGAGAATAATCAGACCAGGCACTGAGGAGAAGCAGCAGCATTTGAGACAGAGTGATCGGTAAGTGCAAAGGCTCTTACATGGTAAGAGGTTAAATGGTCCAACATGCCCATTATCTAGGACTGAAAGAAAACCAGCAGTAAGCCAGGAGTGCACATGAGTAAACCAGACAACAAGTACATAATCAAGATAGGAAATCATGCTCATTTGGAGTAGGGGATTGGCGGAATCATGATGGAGAGAAGCAGCCATGTTAGTGATAGTTCTTTCCAGGCCAGACCTTTGGCTGTAAACTGTGTCTGTCTTCTATTTCCTTAAGAAACTCAGCAAACTCTGGCTTACTGAGGACAAGGTCATGGCACTAGTACAAAATCCAGGGAAGCCCAGTTTTAATGTAGAGCATGGAGATATGTGAAATTATCATTGTGGCAGTGAGGGATAGCTCATAAAGACCTAGATGAACCATTTTTAAGACATTCGTACTATATTTTAAGGGCAATGAAAAGCCAACAAAGAAGATCAAGCAGAAAAAAGGCATAATCAGATTCCATCTTTTAATAAGTAAAAGTCTACTGTATTGTTAAACGTAGGGAACTACTGAAGGGTTTTCTGCATAACATACTTTCAAGAACATTAATCTGACAACATTATGATGGTTTGGAGTTGCATACAGAGAAGAATCTAGTAATGAGAGAAAAACTGAAAAGCTATTTTGATGGTCTGGGAGTGAGGTGATAAGTGATAGAAATTGAGCAGTCACAATGAAAATTTTCTTTCTCTCTCTCTCTCTTTTTTTTTTTTTTTTTTTTTAAGAGTAAGAGAAGAAGATTTAGGAACCAGATGATTAATTTTTCTTCAGAAGCTTCTACAACTCTTTGTCACAGTGTCTCAATCGATGTGCTAAAATATGATCCTGATACCTGAGAAAGATTAAGGGAATGTATTTATTTATTTTAATTAATTTATTAAGTATTTATTTGACAGAGGAAGAGAGAGAGCGCACAAGCAGGGGAAGCTGCAGAGGGAGAGGGAGAAGCAGGCTTCCTGCTGATGCTGGGAGCCCAATGTGGGACTGGATCCCAGGACCACATGGGATCATGATCTGAGCTGAATGCAGACTGAGCCACCCAGGTGCCCTAAGGGAACATATTTAAATTAAATGGACATACTTTCTGTAACTACATCAATTTGTCACTGCAAGCCTAAGCATATGCAGTACATTTGGTATCTCCATTTTTATTTTAAAATGAACACATCGATGTTTGATAGGGGGGCTGGCTAAATTGAGTTGAGGAAGGATTGGATTCTTGTGGATTTAGTACATGTCTTCCATGCCAGAGAAATGGGAGTCCATAATCCAGGAGAAAGGAGATTTAGTTAAATTGTTTTATGGGAGAAACAGCTTCCCAAAGAGAGACCTGGAGCAAGTGCCAAGTGCCTCAGAGCCTTCAAAAGGAATTTTCATCACAACCCGCCTTTAGAAAACTTCCACTGGGCACTGAGCTGTCCCACTCCTCCCAGTACCAGAGTCAAGCACTGCGGCTAAAATCTGAGGTAAATGAAGGCCCTCTTGCAGACAGCTCTTTCCTTCACTCTGCCTCCTAGACATGGGCCGGGGGACCTCAGAGCCTTACCCTTCTAGGTGAGCTTCAGACTCTTTCTTCCCCACATCCCAGGGTCTCCTGAGAGCCATGACGTAACTCTACAGTGATGTCCTGAAAGCCTAGGAACTAGCCCCTGACAAAGGTTCTTTTAGGAGAAATCCAGTGTGCACAGAACATACCAGCAGGCCTCCTGTGGCCTGCTGGTCCTATTTCCCCATCCTCTGCTCCATCAAACAAGGATTTGCCTAAGAAGATTACCTTGGCAGGATTTCTCTTTGTTAGATATTTTTTAAATCTTCTTTAGAGAAATAACAAAATTATATTTGTGGGGGGGAAAATTGCTACTCCACAGGTTTGGTAACTGCTATCCATTTACAATGTTTTAGTACCATAGGAACTCACCATCAAAGTCGTGGGGAATTCATTTCCCATGGAGAGTTGGATGAATTTCCTGTGTACTGCTTCTTTGCTAAACAGTCAAACAAAAAACATTAAAGCAACATTTGAGAGGTAAGTTGCTATGGTCTCTTTCTAAAACAAGGAAGAAGTTTCAGATGTCCAGAAAGGAAGTAAATCTTTCCTAAGGATCACACTTGCAGAGAAAAATGTGGTTTTTCCATAGTCAAGAAAGAGTAAATTCTGTGTTTGAGCAAGTTTGTTTTTTAATGATATTCTAATATAAAATCTTGTTAAGATCATTTTTTAAAATAGTAAATACACCAAATGTGTAGTCTTCTTAGTATTAAATATATTCTGTGAAAATATACTTTCAGAGATATGTAATTAAAAATGGAGTAATTAACATTCATTGCAACTTCTCCAGGCACAACTTGTTTTAGCAAGACTTTGATATTTTTGTAGTGAGTACTACTCTCAGAAGAAAGAGTCTGCTCTGAAATTCTCAGAATCAGACCTCATATTAACCCCTTCCTTATTAAAAAAATGTTTTAATCAGTTCTCTGATAATTTCCCCTCATGAAATTAACTTATTTCTAATTTTACAATATAAGAACATGCAAACTAAAACTAAATATATGTAACTCCACATTATTTAAATTGAAATGCTTCTAAAATATGTCAATGTCAAAGTGATTGGTAACTACATGAGATGAGAGTGATGGAAATATTAAAGTCTCCGTGTGAGCAACAAATCTAAGGTAACTTCTGATTTGTCACAAAATGATTAAAAGCTCATTCACAATAGACCTGTCTTAATGTGACTGAATGAAATCAGCTTCACCTTCTCTATACAGGGAATTACTTGTGCTTTTCTTAAGCACTAATTCCAATTAGAATAACCACCCTCACATCCCCTTCCTTCAACAGCTTTCCCTTCATTGTAGTCATAAAATATTTACTCTTTGATTAAATAGCTATGGCATCCTCTAGCTGTTCCAATCCTAATTTAAAGGAGAAATATATCAAAACTGTTCCAAAACATTGAACATTTTGTATTTACATTCTTGACAAAAGTGAGAGTGGAAAGATTTTATAGCATTTTATAAAGTCTAACTAAAAACAGAACCGTGCGTAGTCAAAGGAAATTACAATGAAAGAAAACCTGAATGTGTTATTCTCCCAAAGGGGGAACAGAAATTATATTTTTGGATGACTTCAGCTTCTTCTTTTGTCAGGTAATGACTAAAAACTTGAGGGGAATAATGAGCTTTTCTTAGGTTTTGTGTTGATCTTAATAGGATGATCAAATAAGAATTGTTATTCCCAATACTCAAAGAAAGATAAAGTTGTTCCAAAGAAATGGTACTGCTTGAATATAGCTCAGGTGGGACTCCAAATGGCATTGACTCCAAGTTCTACATGATGCCAACTGCCCCCAAAGTACCAAGTGTTGAGAAAAATCCATCCTAAATCACCTATCTGTACCCCCCCTCCATTAGGACACCCATGTCATCATAAATAGCCCACTGGACCATTCATTCATTATCCATCAAAGCATTCATTCATTCAAAAAGTAGTTCTCCAAGGCCTTACATGTAAGAATCAGGACTGGAACACCACAGGAGCAATCAGGATATGGTTTCTGCCCTCTGGTTTCTTCCCAGGTCTAGGAAGGCAGACTTGGGGGAAAATGGACAGGATATATTATAAAAAGGGCCTTCGCTGAGGCAAGCAAGCTCAGAGTGTTGTTGGGAGTGCAGAATCATTTACTCTCTCAGAAGGTGAGACCACAAACTGAGTTGTCTTCCAGAATTCCCTCTTGCTTTTTAACCTCTCAAAAAAAAAAAAAAAAAAAAAAAGATATAGGTATAGATATCTGTGTATATTTATATAGGCCATATATATATGGCCTATTGAAGGAGAAAAGCAAATAATTTAAGAATAAGCCTCTGTTCTGACCTGAAGGAATATTGATATTCTACTCTGTGACCTGTCACCTTATAGGAACGACATCCCAGAAATACTAAATCTCCCAATTTTCTGGAAGAAACCTGAAATCCAGATTTTTAAATGCTGGGAACCAATCAATATTTTTTTGAAGCCTCATATTGGGCAAAAGAAACATCTCTAGGCCGGATCAGCCCACTGGCGAGAGGTCTGCAACCTCTGGTTTTTTCCCATCAGGATAATAGCACCTGGAGGTGACATGGATAAGAACTCCTATGCTATATTTTGTAGACTGTCTCCGTCACAAAACTCCTGAGCTAATAAGACAAGTTGCTCATTTAGGAGAACTTCTAGCAGACAGCCAAGATGCCCCAGCAAAGCAGCTTTTCAAAATACACAGCCTGAAAGGAAAGACCTAGGATGCTTTTTTTTTTTTTTTTTTAAGATTTTATTTATTCCTTTGACAGAGACAGATCAGAAGTAGGCAGAGAGGAAGGCAGAGAGAGGAGGAAGCAGGCTCCCTGCCAAGCAGAGAGCCCGATGCGGGACTCGATCCCAGGACCCTGAGATCATGACCTGAGCTGAAGGCAGAGGCTTTAACCCACTGAGCCACCCAGGCGCCCCTAGGATGCTTTTTCAGAGAGGTTTTCACTCCCAAATTGAGTACTATTTCATGAAAAAATATTTGTTTTATTTCATATGGCCTAAATTGACTTTGGTAGGCACAAAGAGTTAAAAGAACTCCAAAAGCTGAGCAGTTTTGCTTCTTTTAAAGCTACAGATGAGGCCCACTGGGAGCTATTCACGGAAGCAGCAAGCCAGGTCCTTCTCAGTCCCACGCAGCCACCTGATTCATGTTTCTTCTCCATTAAGTACAGCCTCCTTGGAAACTTAAGCATGACTTCAATTGGAGACTAAGCAAGAAACAAGCCATTTATGGACAATCCAGCTTCATGAGGAATCGCATTACTTGAATTTTCACCATTAGAAGCAAGGTAGATGGGTGCAAATTCGGAGCTGAGATGCTCTGAAGGGCTCAGCTGCATGAAGGGCCAGTTTGCTGTTCTAACCGTATCATGATTATTAAATCTTGAGTCCTTACAGAGGCAATGTAAGGGGAAAAGAAAAGCAGAAAATTGGCGTAACATCAAATGAAGCACAATCCTAATGTGGTTTTTGCATAATGTACTAACATCCCACTCACACAGATGTCACGGAAAGTAACCAGTCACAGTGGAACGGGCTTCTGCAGAGATCCATATGACCACTTAGAAACAAGGCTGTACTAATGCAGAAAATAATTTCGGATCCAGCTATCACGTTTTGGAAAGCTGTGAATGTATTCACCGCTGGTGGTGCTTGAGAATTATTCTGTTTGCTTCTCCCAGGAATACTCAGGTTTTACATGTCAAGAACTCTTTATAAATAATAATAATAATTTCATTTTACATGTGATACTGTCTCATTTCTGACTATGATCACTGGAAACTAAATTGAAGTGTGTCCCTCTGTGAATGACTAAGGGTGGGGTAGACACGTAATATTCACTACATTGGCAGGAGTGTGGGGAGAGAGTCAGTCTTTGTTTACTATCAGGGTGACTAGACACTGATACCAATTTCAGGAAAGACAATGGGACGACATAGATCACAAAGCCTTTAAGGCCACACTTCCAATCCAAGTCCCTTTCTGGGAATTTATCCTAAGTAAATAATTGAATGAATTATTTATTGCAGTTAATAATGGAAAACAAATTCTCATCAGTAGCACATCAGATAAATAAATCATGGTCTGTCCATCCACCCAATGATATGTCCATACAATGAGGCAGGTCCTTAAATTTTATAATGTGAAGAGCCCATTAAATTACATGTTGTAATTTGCCCACAATATACTGTAAAGTGAACACAGTAGCTTGTAGAACTGTGTGTGTATGTGAGTGCACGAGTGTGTGTATATTTTCAGAAAACTGGGGAGCGAGAAATAAGAACTAGAGCATGTTCATTCTCCTTTCCTTAGACATATTAGAATTTTTAAAGCATGCATAGCCAGTTTATCGAACATGCTGAAGTTGACACTACAATAGCAAAACAGCGCCACATCCCCCATCCCTGCCTTCAAATCTCACCTGTGAGATTTTCCTCTCCATCTTTCAGTGATACTTAGGACTGATCCCACCATCTTTCTTGTCACTCAGGTAGGTGAGCGATTCTGTTTTCCATTTTTAAAAGATTGCCTCCATGACACTTCCAAACTTTAATGAGCCATTCTAATAAAACTTCTCCCTCCCTGGTACAGTTCTGATCCTCAACTTGGGAAAAGAAGCAGCAAAGAAAGGGCCTAGTCCATCCTTGCATTCCTCTTGTCCCCGTTTTCTTCTCTTCCCTTAGCTCTCTTTATCCTCCAGAATGAATAAATATGAGGGGGAAAGAGATGAAAAGGGACTGAGCAGCTTACTCTAGCTGGTAGTGAGTGCATAGCTCTCTTGGCTGCCCTGCACTCTCCCTGGACAGGCTTGCTGCTCTCACACTAAAAAAAGTGACCTTGCATGCTGCAGACTCCCTGTGATGAGTCCTGACCACCAGGCGGCACCTTTGCATAGAATGCTTCTGCAGACCCTTGGGAATCCCCTGCAATCCATTTCTGCTCTCTTCCCTGGGTCCTGGAGGTGGCAGCTCTCTTGAGTGAGATTTTTAAGACTGTTCAAGCCTAGAAGCACAGTCTCAGTTGACACGTGCTGTCCCAGCATAATTATCGATAGCACCCTTTCATTTCAGAAGTATCCTGGTTTGAAAAATAAATCACATGATCAATAAATCACAAAATCTGAATAAAGTCTGCCATTGATAATAGTCCTTTATCCATGCTAAACTGCCTAACTTTGATAACTGTGCTCTGGTTATATAAGTGAGGGTACTTGCTCATAAAAATAAACCCTGAAGAAGCAATAAGGGCTATGAGGCAACTTGCTCTAGGTTGGTTTAGCAGTATTCGTATCTACATACAGAAAGAGAGAGGAGAGAGAAAGAATGGTTCACCAAAAAAAAAAAAAGAAAGAAAGAAATTGGGGTACCTGGATGGCTCAGTCATTGAGGGTCTATCTTTGGCTCAGATCATGATGCCAAGGTTCTGGGATCGAGCCCCCTGCTCAGCGGGAAGCCTGCTTTTCCCTCTCCCATTCCCCCTGCTTGGGTCCCCTCTCTTGTTGTGTCTATCTCTCTGTCAAATAAATAAATAAAATCTTAAAAAAAAAAAAGATAAAATGAATGTGGCAAAATGTTAATAATTTTCTAATTTCACTGAAGGGAACACAAGTGTTTTCCATGCTAGGCTACAACTTTTTGGTATGTTTTAAATTATTTCCAAATAAAAAGCTTCAAAATATTTTTATGATTGTTCTACTCGTACCCATGTGACCAAGAAGAAATGCATAAAGGGCATACCATATGCCCACAGTGGCCCTCACCTCACTCTGCCAAAGAGCTGCTTGTCAACGTTGCCAATCAAAAGCCATCTGAGGGTCCCCTTTCCTGCTAATCTCTTGCAGGTTGGGAGATTACCTGTCAAATCCTCCCAAGTACTCACTTGGCTAGCAGCAGAGGTGAGGCCAAGAAGTTACCATAGCCCTGAATATCCAAGACCAGTCTCTCTTTCTGCAAGTCCTGTGTCCCCGTTGGGTTTGCTTAGTTGCAAGTGGGGGTCTGAGGGTATAAATAGTTGGATGCCACTAAATCTCTACTCTTACAAATTCCCCTCAGAATGAATCTCAAATTCTCCTCTGCACAGGCTCCTGTAGACGATGTGCCCTGGAACAATTTGGTCCATCTTAGCAGCTCCTGCATGGACACACCTAGTCTCTTTCCTCAACTAAAGTTTCAATTAAAAATTCAACCAGAGGGGGTGCCTGGGTGGCTCAGTGGGTTAAGGCCTCTGCCTTCCGTTCAGGTCATGATACCAGGGTCCTGGGATCGAGCCCCTCTCGGGCTTTCTGCTCAGCGGGGATCCTGCTTCCCTTCCTCTCTCTCTACATGCCTGTGATCTTTGTCTGTCAAATAAATAAAATCTTTAAAAAAAATAAAATTCAACCAGAGTCAGGAGGGAAAATCCTATTCTGCATCCTGTTACACATACAAGACTTTAGTGGTAGAAACATTTATACAGATATTTGATGTTCTCTTCTCATCGCTGAGAAAGAATAGAATGAATGAGAGCGACTTGTATTTTATTCTACATTTTCTTTCTCCACATTTCGAGGAGGCAGGTAGGTCTTTCCCTTATCCTGGTAATGTGAAGACTGCCTCCTTTTTCGGCACTCCTTTGTGTGAGCCTGAGCACATTGATGGGATGAAGCAAGAAACAGGGCAGGGGAAGAGTAGCTTTGATGGGGCAAAGAAATGGAAACAGAAAGAGATACAGAGGATATCCCCCCAAATTTGGAATAATGTAGATTTCTGAGACTCCTAAAAGTAGGGGAGACTTATATCTGCTTACCTTATCAATCCCTAGGGAAGTTCTAGAACCACAGAAGAAATTGTTGTAGCATGCATCCTTAGCCATTGGCCTCAGGGACCAGAGACCCTAGCTTCATCTAAGAAAGCTGTTCATCCCCATTTTGGTACCAAAACATCAGAGTCATCTGCTTATCATTAACTACATGGGTTTGCACAAAAATAACTGCAGTAACCTTGAAGCACCATAGACTAGAAATACTTCATCTGACCACTTCATAAAGTTCCAGGGCAACCCTTGGTCTCTTAAAAGATTGAGATTAAATTTCCCAACCAGACTGTCAAGATTGAGTTTCAAAGTGATGTTTATTTGATTTGAATAAAAGGTGCCAAATCGTGTACGCCTGAGTTTGTAAGATCACTCATGCCAGTGACAGTTTTATAATTAGAAAAAAATGAAGAGATTTCCTTTTTGGTCACAAAATCTTTGCTGGTACTCAGTCACATTAAATAGACCTTTGATATATGTTAACACATATCACTGACCTACCACTGTACTAAAAGTCACCACTCTTTTGGATATTAAAATTAGAGATAGGAAAAATATGATTTCTCCTATATATATTGCTAAATGTGTTAAACTTGTAATGAGCCTGTGTGTCTAGTTAGAGATGGGCTGGTCTCCTCTGGTCTTCCTACTCTATGTCATTCTCCACACAATCTGACTGACTTCTCCACACAAGTTTGACTGAAAAGCCCATGAGCAAGTATGTTCTCCAGCAAGTTGAGTCAGTACAAGTGGCTTCACCAGCTCAAGGAGAACCCACCTTCAGGCATTAGCTGTCTGCACAAACAGGGTGGCTCAGCTGATCTCAGAGACCTCCTCAATAGACAGCAGTGAAATTCAGAGCAGGAGAGCCAGAAAACATGGAAGATAAATGATAGGCACCATATGGAAACAAACAAACAAAATGCATTTGAGTACACAGGAATTGAGCACCGGAAGACAGGAGAAATTTTGAAGAACGCCTGGAAATTCAGGAATACGAAAAAGAGGGCAAGGGTTGGGGGCAGAAAAGGCTGTGAAAACAGTCTGCAGTGGGATCCAAAACACAATTCTGGCCCTTCAGCTACTGAATCTGGGCATACTGATTCCTCGCTATGATGGCATGTTTTAAAAGCATGCCAGGTCCCCTGCCCTAGATGAAGTCTGAAGAAGTCTATACTCCTGGCCAATAGAACCACTGTTGGAGGCACTTGGGGGCAATGAAGCAAAAAGAGGACAGGCAGAGAAGTCCATGGATTTGCACTCCTGCGTCAACTCTGCCATTTATTAACTAACCTTGCCCACCTCACTGAGTCACCTGAATCACACAAACTTTAATTTTCTAACCCACTAAAAAGTAATAACAATAAAGATCCTGCTAAAGTTCCTCAATTACAGTTAATCAATGAATGTGATGTATATTTGCTATTTTCCTGTGAGTGCGTTACCATGTGCCCAACTGGGGCTCACTAGCTTCCCTGAACCCAAAGCAAAAAGAACAGAAGCTTCCTCCTCCAGAAGGATATGCTAGGACCCCAAAGCCTAGAAATCGGGTACACCCTTCTTCATCAATTGTGTGAGGCACAGTCAGTATTGTCTAGGCAAGAATAAATGTATGGAGCTTTCTCCAAGTCAACTCACGCTGGAAATGAAATCCACGTGATTTTTTTTTTAAGAGTTTTTATTTGTTTATTTTGGGGAGAGACAGAATGTGAAGGAGTGAGCTGAGGTGGGGTGGGGGGGCGCAGAGGGAGAGGGAGAAGCAGATGCCCTGCTGAGAGGAAGCTCAATGTGGGGCTCAATACCAGAAATCCATAAGATTCTTGATAGCTGAGAGTCTAATAGAAGACTCTAAGTCAAGAAAAGTACTGATGGCTACTTGGAATGTGTATGAGAATTCAGCTGAGACTCTGAAACCTCCCTAAGTTACTGTCAACCTAAAATCATGAATAATACCGAGGTGATTTTCTGAAACAACAGAGATCCTTCCCATATCCCCAAACCCTTCACATTCACATTGTTTCCGGGAAGAGGCTAGAAGAATGCGAGGCTCAGAAATGTTATTTCTTTTGTCAGTATTCAGGGGAACCTATTGAATCTCTTCAGTCTACTCGATGGTGCCAAAGGAGCAAAGAAACAGAATCAGCAATAGGAGCTGCTCTCCTCAAGAAGCCCCCTAGGGACACTACTGCCTTTCATATTGTTTACCCAGGAGCTGATCATATCACCCGAGGAAAAGAGTCCCACGATTTTTTTCCCCAATAGTTTGTCACTGTCAGCAGGCCTTGGTCCCTGACAACAAGGAGCTTTACTTCTGCTCTATTTCATTCTTAAAGTAAGTCAACAGCACACCTTCCACCCACTGACTCTAAGGCAAACACAATCATCTCACTGGTAAATTCCAGGATTTCTAGCCCCTACTTCATTTTCTGAGAGTTTCAAGTATCAATTCTGCATCATTAAGGGTAAGTTAGTAGCAAAAAATTAAGTTGCTTAGATTCCATTCAGAAAATGCAAAATTCACAGTTCTTAAACTGAGGAAAATGAAAGTCCCTTATGCTTTTCAGACCTTCCCTTTACTGGGCTGCTGCTACAGCTGGTGTTTCTTGA
This sequence comes from Mustela nigripes, assembly GCF_022355385.1. NCBI lineage: Eukaryota > Metazoa > Chordata > Mammalia > Carnivora > Mustelidae > Mustela > Mustela nigripes. Next base: position 92,030,040 of record NC_081568.1, read on the forward strand.
TTGAAGATTAGGGGTAGGGGTAAAACAGCGCTTTAGGAGTTTACTATATTGTCACCTATGATTATGAGAATAGGTTCTCATGAGCCCATATCAAAAAAATCCATGACCACCATTACCTGTTTTCACCATAAGACATATACCATCTGTGGGGTGCCTGGGTGGCTCAGTGGGTTCAAGCCTCTGCCTTTGGCTCAGGTCATGATCTCAGGGTCTTGGGATCAAGCCCCGCATTGGGCTCTCTGCTCAGCAGGAAATCTGCTCCCTCCCTCTCTCTCTGCCTGCCTCTCCATCCACTTGTGATCTCTGTCTGTCAAATAAATAAATAAAATCTTAAAAAAAAAAAAAAAGACACATATCATCTATGACAGCCAGTAACTTATGGCTAAAAATGTGGACTCAGAAGTTCGGGCTACCTTAGTCACAATCTCAGTATTACACGTATCAGCTGCTGATGTTAGGTAAGTGACTTCCGTCTTTCTGTGGTCATTTCCTCATATTGCACATCTGTTGGGTGGGTGTCAGGAGCTCCTACCTGCCAGAAAGAGTGGAGGTAAAGCACCTTGCCCAGTGACTAACACTTAGCGAAGTAATCACCAGCAGTGGCAGTCATTCTCCTTATCATCATTATTACTGTTCTGATAACTACCAAGAGAAACAAAATTATAGAGCATTTTATCAGGAATATCAAAAACTGATTTTAAAAGAATGTACTTCCTTTAAAATCAGTTTTAAAGCTAAGTTTACAGGCTTAGCAAAACCTCTTATAATGTATTTAATAATGTTCAGAATAGGAGATTTTTAAAAGGACCCTTTTTTTTGTTTTTTTTAGAGAAAGAGAGAGAGAGAGAAAGATCAGGAACTGGGAGCTAAGGATTAGGGGCAGAGGGAAGGGGAGAAGCAGACTCTCCCTCCAAGCAGGGAGCCTAACATGGGGTTCCATCCCAGGACTCTGGGATCATGACCTGAGCCAAAGGCAGAGGCTTAACCCACTGAGCCACTCAGGCACCCTGCAAAATACACTTCTAATAAAGGACTCTTACCCAAAATATACAAAGAACTTTTAAAATTCAACAATAAGAAGACAACCTGATTTAAAAAACACACCAAAAAACTTCACAGATTCGTTTTTTTTTTCTCCCCAGATTTTATTTGACAGACAGAGATCACAAGTAGGTGGAGAGGCAGGCAGAGAGAGAGGAAGCAGGCTCCCCACCAGGCAGAAAGCCTGATGTGGGGCTGGATCCCAGGACCCTGGGATCATGACCTGAGCCAAAGGCCGAGGCTTTAACCCACTGAGCCACCCAGGTGCCCCAAACTTACCAGATTCTTTACCAAAGAAGACATACAGATGGCAAATAAGCATAGGAAAAGAAGCTCCACATTATATGTCATCAGGGAAACATAAAGCAAAACAATGAGACACCACTACATAACACTTAGAATGGTCAAAATCTAAAATCCAGAACAGTGAAACCATAGGTTGGCAAGAATATGCAGCAACAGTGACTTTCATACATTGCTGATAAGGATGCAAAGTGATACACACTTTGGAAGACAAGTCAATGGCTTCTTAGAAAAGTAAACATATTCACACCACACGATCCAGCAAATGCACTCCTTGGTATTTAGCCAAAAGAGTCGAAGACTTATGTCCACACAAAAAGCTTCCCACAAATGTTTACAGCAGCTTTCTTCATAATTCCTAAAACTTTCACGCAATCATAATTTCTAAAACTTTCATGCAACCGACATGTCCTTCAGGAGGTAGTGGATAAACAAACGATGGTACATCCAGACACCAGGATACTTGTGAGTGCTAAAAAGAGATGAGTTATGGAGCCAAGAAAAAACAAGGAGAAAACTTCAGTGCCTATTACTAAATGGAAGAAGCCAGTCTGAAGGGGAAGAGGAATGAAAGGTAAAACACAGAAACATTTCAAGGCAATGAAACCCCTCTGTGTGATCCTATTGTGGTGAATATATGTCACCACCACACATTTGTCCAAACCCATAGACTGTACAACACCAAAAGTGAGCCCTAGTGTGAACTATGGGCTTTGGGTGACTATGATGTGTCAATGTAGCTGTATCCATGGTAACAAATGGACCGCACTGGGGAGGAGTGCTGGTAATAGGTGAGGCTGTGCGTGGGTGGGAGCAGGGAGAACATGGGAAATCACCAAACCTTCCATTCGACTTGGTTGTGAACTTGAAATTACTCTAAAAAATAAAGTTTATTAAAAAGAAAAAAAGAAAAACTAAGGGAAGTGAAATATTTGTCTATAAAACATCTGCGGGAAGAGCACCCCGAAACCCCAAGGCCAGAAAGAAGCTGGCATGGTTAAAGAGCTTTTGTGTAGCTTTGGCGTAGGGAGGAAGGGGAGAATAGTAAGAAACAATGCCCCAGAGGTGGGGAGAGGAGGTAATCACAGAGATCCTTGTGAGTACTTAGTATATAGTGAGTGAGATGGGAAGCCTATGGGGAGTTTTGAACGCAATAAATCTAAGTTAGATTTTTAACAGGATCACCCCGCCTGCTGTGTTGAAAATGCAAGAGAGGCAAGATCAGAGGCAGAAAGACCAATGAGGAGGTCACTGTAATAAACATCTGCTGAAGTTTACTTTATTCACCAGAGATACGCAGCATGCTTTAAAATCGGCAGGCTAGTTTTGGCAGCGCATGCGTGATGGTAGAGTTAACGCCCCACATAAGGCTCAAGGTAGGGACTAAAATATCAATGCTCTTGTCCTTGCAAAGTTAATGAAGAAATCAAAAAGTACAAGAAATACTGAAGCTTATGTATAAGATTATTTGTACCTGGAATTCAGCAAGTAATTACAAGGCAATGGCTCCTTCAGCCTCTGCTGGTCTCCTGCAGAAGAGAAAAATTGCAACTCACTCCCCATCCCCAAACCCCACCCCCAAATCTTTCACCACCTTCTAACCCTGCTAAGCTGAGTGGAGGACAGAAACCAAAATGCCAACCATGTTATAGCCAAATTTCATTTTCATGGGACATTACTGTGCAATATTACTGCTTTTTTATCTTTACCTGAGCAACAAATTCAATTTGTTTTCTAGCATAGCAGGAATGCTCTCAGTGCAAATTGATCTGTATGTATAAAATATTATCTTATGCTCCAAAACAATGCCTCAAAGAAATTTGAACACATCAATTGCTTTTGTAATTTTTTCTTGCTTTTCTAATTTTTAATAGTCACAAAGCAAGAATTCTTCTATGTGCTTTGGAAATTCCTAACTACAACAGAGACTTTATCAAGGGCAAAATCCACTTTAAGAAAACTATCTCTCCTTTTTTTTTTTTTTAAGATTTTATTTATTTATTTGTCAGAGAGAGAAAGAGAGTCAGTGAACACAAGCAGGGGGAGCAGCAGGTAGGGAGAAAAGCAGGCTTCCCACCAAGCAAGGAGCCCAATGTGGGACTTGATCCTAAGACCTTGGGATAATAACCTGAGCCAAGGGCAGACACTTAACTGACTAAGCCATCCAGGTGCCCCAAGAAAACTATCTCTTGATAGCTTCATCAACCAGCTGAATTATAAACTGATTAAACTCATGAATGGGCAGAAGAACTAAATAAAGCTTCCAAAGAAGATCAGCCTCAATGGTATTTTTTCCATTTCCAATGCACCATATTTTACTTACATTTTTGCTTATTACATGAGACTTGTTTCCTAATATGAATCTTAGGGAAAGTAGACCTGTAACAGCACAGATGTCAAAAGCTCAAGATATACAAGCTTCACTACCCACTATGTGTTATACATGTTTCTTACAGACTTTGTTAATTATAAAGATAGAATTTATCTCTACATTTTGCTTTAGTAGTTTATTATTGTCTTTAGTTCACCTCTTTAGTTCACTTCTCTCATTCAACCTTTAGAGTCCTTCAGAATACCCAGTTAAATCTGAATTTCAGATGAATAATGAATTTTCTTACAGTATAGGCATGCCCCAAATATTGTCTAAGGCATATTTATACTTAAAAAAAATCATTCTTTATCTGACATTCAATTTTTTTTTAAACAAGACTTTTTTTTTTCAGAGATTTTATTTATTTATTTGACAGAGAGAGATCACAAGTAAGCAGAGAGGAAGGCGGGGTGGGGGGTGAGCAGGCTCCCTGCTAAGCAGAGAGCCCGATGCAGTACTCAACTCCAGAACCCTGAAATCATGACCTGAGCCGAAGGCAGCGCCTTAACCCACTGAGCCACCCAGGCACCCCCTGACATTCAAATTTATCTAGACATCGGAAGTTTTTCTGTCTAAATTTGGAAACACCACAACTGAGTAAGTTGTTCTCAATAACTTCATAACCTATGATTCCATACTTGGGTCTTAGCAGAAGCAATGGACAACAAATGTCTTTTAAGTATCCTCCCTCCTCTTCCCTTTCATTGCAGGACGCAGGTCAATGGAGTCTCCTCTTAACTGTTTCTCATAGAAGGTCATTTAGTTCTCTGAAGAATGAAAAGGACAAACTGGAGTTGAAAGACTTGAGCTTCAGGCCTCATGTTGCCACTAATTTATTGTGACAACTGTGAAGTCACCTCACTTTGTAATTTCCTATTTGCTTCCTGTTTCTAATAGATGGGTTGGACTTAATTATTTCTCTAGTCTCTTTCATTTTATACATTTTATTGATATGAAATGTATCTGCCCCATTTCATAGGATGTAGAAAAAGTATTTTCTACACTAATTATTATTTTACTATTGTTAATGAACCAATTTAGTACTTAAACATAGTTTGCTATTAAAAGCACAAGAGTACCTGAGAAACTATAAAGTCCTTGACTACTCCAAAATAGACAATAGTATCATAAAAGCCATCTGTGAGAAACCCACAGTGAATATCACTCTGAATGGGGAAAAATTGCGAGCTTTTCCCCTAAGGTCAGGAACATGTCAGGGCTATCCACTATCACCACTGCTATTCACCATAGTACTAGAAGTCCTAGCCTCAGCAATCAGACAACAAAAAGAAATAAAAGGCATCTGAATCAGCAAAGAAGAAGCCAAAATAGATAATAGTCAACAATGAGAAAGGATATAGAGCATATCATAAATATATGATATATTCCCTCCCATTTACATATATTATAAGTGCATATAATTTTTTAAATTATTTTTTATTTTTTAATAAACATATAATGTACTATTAGCCCCAGGGGTACAGGTCTATGAATCACCAGGTTTACACACTTCACAGCATTCACCATAGCACATACACTCCCCAATGTCCATAAAGTACATATAATTTATATAGAGAGAATATATAATATAGATCCTCACATTTATATATGCACTTTTATATACATAAATTATATATATTTATAGTATATATGTAAATGGGAGTGAGAAAAAAAGAAAAAGTTTTACACTTTTCAGATAATGTATATTCTTTAGATCAATGAAACACAAAATTTATCTTGTACTTGTTAACAAAATAACCCAGAATATATTCTGCCAAATATGAGATTAAAAGGCTATTTTCCTGATTATTACCAAAGGAAGAACTATAGACAATAAAAAGGACAAACAAAAAGTGACATTAACAACTTGAAAATTATAACACACTCTCTTAAATAACCTCTGGATAAAAACATGAAAACAAAGACAAAACGATCTACAAAGTATTTATAAAAGAGAACAGTTTAGACAATTATGGGAATACCTACAAATGTGTTTATCAATAAAGACCAAAAACATTTAAGCTGAGTAGTCAAGAAATTAGAAAATTAAGATAAAAAATAAGAAGACATAAGATTTAATACTGAATGCATAAAAAATTTTAAACTAGAAGAGAATATATATTGATTAAAAGAAAGTTCTTAATAAAGACTTATATAAGGGCCAATCAATAGCAAACATAGTTAAGAAAAAACAAAAGACAGCAAAAGTCTACGAAGAATGAAAAACACGTCATAACAAATGGATTAAAATATTATAGCAAAATGACATCTGCAATTTTATAGCAATAGTAATCAACGTTTGAGTACATTCTATGTACCAAAATACTAATCTGAACCCTTAGCATATTATGTATTTAACTATCACCAAAATAAATACACTCTGACATTGATATTTAATCATTTTACACATTAAGAAATTGCAATACAGGGGCACCTGGGTGGCTCAGTTGTTAAGCATCTGCCTTTGGCTCAGGTCATGATCCCAGGTTCCTGGGATCAAGCCCCTCATTGGGCTCCCTGCTCTGCCTGAAGCCTGCTTCTCCCTCTCCCACTCCCACTGCTTGTGTTCCCTCTCTCACTGTGTCTCTCTGTCAAATAAATAAATAAAATCTTAAAAATAATAAGAAATTGCAATACAGAGAGGTACTCTGAGATCAGAAAAGATCCTTCTTTAGGAGACATTTAGCTCCAGGGATATGTTGAAAAGAGGGTGCCAAGCCTACACTAAGTCCACTGGACCCCTGCCTTCCAGCTTGTGCTGCAGCCCTAGGGAGACTGGGACCACAAGGTGGTCCAGGTGGGTGCTTGCCCAGAGTCTTGCAGCCTACAACAGCCCGGGAAGGAGAGGTCTTCACGGGTTCAGCTCCCTACCAGGAGATAGGAACCATATCTTCCTTCAGGGTGCTGGGTAAGTGCTCAAGCTCCCTTCCTCCCAGTGAAGCTAAGGGTGGGTGAAAGGGGGAGTGAGTCTTAGCTGGTGAGTCTAGAAGGCACCAGAGTATATGCTCTTGTTTGACCTCCAGAGCTTTTCTTTCTCTCTTTCTTTCTTTCTTCCTTCCTTCCTTCCTTCCTTCCTTCCTTCCTTCCTTTCTTTCTTTCTTTCTTTTTCTTTCTTCCTATCTTTCTTTCTTTTTCTTTCTTTTTTTTTAATTTGACAGACAGAGATTACAGTAGGCAGAGAAGCAAGCAGAGAGAGAGGGGGAAGCAGCCCGATGTGGACCTTGATCCCAGGACCAGAGGATCATGACCTGAGCTGAAGGCAGAGGCTTTAACCCACTGAGGCACCCAGGTGCCCCCGACCTCCAGAGCTTTTCCACCCAAGCAGCAGAACAACCAGAAAGGGGGTCAAGAACCCTATGGCAAAAGTGGTTAGGAACCGGATAGAGGGGGCCTCTTGCTTTCCAATGCCCCATGTGCTAGGTTCTATCCATTCCCCAATTTCTCCCTTAAAGTGTTTTCTGTCAAAGAGTAATAAGGTTTCATGAACCCACTTCCTACCCATAGTCCCAACAGCAGTATCAACTCCTTCCCAGTATGCACTCAAGTAAATTAATCAAACACTAACATTAAAAAAAAAACCTGAAATATAGTCACATAATATATTTATATAATAAAGTTGAACATCTAAAGGATAATTTCTTATTAAATTATAATTTTCCACTTTACTGATAAGGGGTTGATAGAGATAAAAATATTAATAGACCAATAGCCACAGAAGAAATTGGAAAGGTAATTAAATACTCATAATTTTAAAAAATACCAGGCACTAGAATTTGTCAAAAGCATTAACCTGAGGCACCTGGGTGGCTCAGTGGGTTAAAGCCTCTGCCTTGGGCTCAGGTCATGGTCCCAGGGTCCTGGGATCAAGCCCCACATCGGGCTCTTTGCTCAGCAGGGAGCCTACTTCTCCTTCTCCCTCTGTCTGCCTCTCTGCCTACTTGTGATCTCTCTCTTAAAAGAAAAAAAAAAGATTCTCTCTCCCACTCCCTCTCTCCCTACCACTCACATTCCCTCTCTATCTCAAATAAACAGATAAATCTTTTTAAAAAAGATTAGATGGGGACGCCTGGGTGGCTCAGTGGGTTAAAGCCTCCGCCTTGGGCTCAGGTCATGATCTCAGGGTCCTGGGATCGAGCCCCACACTGGGCTCTCTGCTCGGCAGGGAGCCTGCTTCCTCCTCTCTCTCTCTCTCTGCCTGCCTTTCTGCCTACTTGTGATCTCTGTCTGTCAAATAAATAAATGAAATCTTAAAAAAAAAAAAAGCATTAACCAGACTTTTTTTTTTTTTTTAAGATTTATTTATTTGAGACAGTAGAGTGAGGGAACGAGGGGCGGGGCAGAGGAAAAGAGAGCCTAGCAGAATCAGCACTGAGTCAGAGCTCTTGGGTGGGGGGCTCCATCTCATGACCCTGAGATCATGACTTGGAGTGGAAACCAAGAGTGGGATGCTCAACCCACTGTGCCACCCAGGGGCCCTGCACTGATCTGACTTTTAAAGAAAGGATAGTTGTTTCATTGTTTAAGTGATAGAAGATAGAAAATTTCTTCATTTTATGAGGCAAGTAAGTCCTCAGTAACAAAACCTATTAATCTAGCAACAAAAAAGAAAGAAAAATAGAACACTTTTGTTTTGTTTTGAAGTAAGCTCCACACCCAGTGTGGAGCCTAATGCCAGGCTTGAGTTTGTGACCCTGAAATCAAGAGTCTGATGATTAACTAACTGACTGAGCCACCCAGGCCCCCTGAAAAGTAGAAGAGTTTTGAAAACTATTTTGAAAATTTAAAAAAAAAAAAAGAGTTTAAGAGCGTACACTTCTCAGTTTCAAAACTTACTGTAAAGTCACTTGAATAAACAGTCCAACTCCATTTTCTGATGCTTGCTGATATCTTTTAAGCTTCACTCCTCCCTCCTCTTCTGCCTCGTATCTGGGCCTAAGCTGGTAAGAAAGCCTGAACTCCTTCCTTTGGCAGGAACCAGCAGGAGATTCAAACCAACAGATCTCCACTAACCCCATCCCCTAATTACAGGAAAACCCCCAAGCCAATCTTCTTTCCTTGCTCTCAAGTCATTTTTAGATCAGCCTAATTTACCCATCCTGCTGTCCACCAAAAGCAGGCCCTTTTTGGTATGTGTATCTGTGTGTGGCCAGGGTAGGGGGCATCATCTGTCTTGACATGTGAACCAAATCTTGGGTATGGGTCCCTGTTATTTCTGTAGTGAGGTTAAAGATACCTCCAATCAAGACAGTTATTTCATAAGGACCAACATTATAGGTCAATGGAATAGGCATTTATGATCCACTGAATTTTAACCAAAAAGTCAAAGAAATTAAATAGTAAAAGGATAGTCTTTTCAAAAACTAGTACTGGGACAAGTGATTATCACATATAAAAACATGAATTTAGACCCTTACACCATATCATGAAAAAATAATTAAAAAATGAGTTATAGACCTAAATGTAAGAACTAAAACTATAAGGGTACCTGGGTGGCTCAGTTGGTTAAGTAACTGCCTTCAACTCAGGTCATGATCCTGGAGTCCCAGGATCGAGCCCCGCATCAGGCTCCCTGCTCAGCGGGCATTCTCCTTCTCTCTCTGACCTCTCCCCTCTCATGATCTCTCTCTCATTCTCTCTCTCTCTCTCTCAAATAAATAAAATATTAAGAAAAAGAACTAAAACTATGAAACTTTTTTTTTCACAAATAAAAAGAAAATCATCTTGATCATGGACTAGGCAAACAATTATGAGATATACTAAAAGTATAATACAAAGTTAAAATAAAATTAATAACTTACATTTCAGCAGAAATTAAAAATTGTTACACACCAAAAGATACTACTAAGAAAATAAAATGAGTACAGAATGGGTAAAAACATTCACAAGTTATATATCTGACAAAGGATTTGCAACCAGAATATAGGAAGAACTCTAACAACTCAATAGTAAGAAGTCAAAAAACTTATTGAAAAATATTCAAAATATTTTGATAGAAATGTAACCAAAGAAAATATACAAATTGTCAGTCAGCACATGAAAAGAGGCTAAACATCATTAGTCATTAGAAAAATGCAAGTTAAAACTATGAGACACCACTTCATGCCCATGAAATGACTATAATAATGAGGAATACAGATGATAACTAGTGTTGGCAATGATGTTGATAAACTAGGACTCTCACATGCTGCTCATGGGGATGAAAAGTAGTGTAAGTGTTTTGGAAAACAGTATAGCTATTTCCTTAAATGGCATGTGTATACCTGCCATAGGACTAGCCATTTTACCAACAAAAATGAAAACGTGTCCAACAAGATTGTACAACAATATTCATAGCAGCATGATTTATAAAAGTTAAAGAGTAGAAACAATCCAAACATCCATCAACTGATAGAAAAACAAAATGTGACAAGTTTATTGTTAAAAAACAACACAGACCAGAAATCGACTTGATTACACTAAGTCCCGTGTCCCCAAACATAGAATTAATGATAGTTTCAGCTATCCCAGAAATGGAATCTTAAACCAGTCAATCAAGAATCACCTGATCAGCATTAGTTAGGTAATCTGCCTAACAGACACCTGCCATCCCCTAAAAGAAAGTAACCTTGCAAAAACCAAGCCACTTTTTTGCCTACTGTAACTTCCTTATACCTGCCGCCTTCTGCCTATAAAAGTCAGTGTGTATAGCTCCTTGGAGTGCCCATCTCCTAGATGGAATGCAGTCCCAGTCAAATTGAATTTTGTGCAAATAAACTCTTAAAATTTTAACATGCCTCAGTTTATCTCTTAACAGTTCTGGTGTCAGAAGTGCAATCCCAAAGAGAAACCCCTCCCCAGGGACCCCAGGAGCAGCAAGCGATCAGCTGCAGGTACCTAGATTCATTTGAGCTTGTTGCTTTCTTTGCTACCTAGGGAGGTGAGGGGGGGGCCCTCTCCAATCCTACTTCCACAGCTTTTGCATGACAAGCATGTCTTTTTCTGAACTGGGTCCAACTTAGAAACTGGACTGGATCTAGGTTGGACTGGGTCTGGGTCGCAGTAGGTACAACTTAAGCAGAACTGGGTCTAATGTGAGGCCTCAGGTGAAAAAAAATTTTTGTTTTAAAGCTGGAAAGGCAGATTAAATTTACCAAAGGTAATCCTGAATTACACTGGCCACAGTGCAGAACTTTTGAGCTAGATAAGCTTATCCATTTATGAGGTGCCCTACTGAAAAAGAGGTCTCACCCAAGTACTCACCAAAAAGGAAAATTACTTTTCCTCCTCTACAGTTTCTGGTGACCAAGACATTTTGTACAGCTCCTCAGAGCTCTCTTCTATCTCCTAGATTGGATGCTGCCTAAATTGAATCAATATTTGCTCAAATAACCTTCTAAAGTTTCTAAAATGCCTGTTTATCTTTTAATGCCATACAATGAATGCGATACAACTCAGCAATGAAAAGGAGTGAACCACTGGTAACAACATTACAACACGGATGAATCTCTAAAACATGAAGACAAGTCAAAGAAGCAAAACACAAAAGTCTGTGTACTTTAATATTCTGATATTTCTATGAAATGACTAGAAAAAAGTGACTCTATAAACATGGGAAAACAATGAGTGGTTGCCTGGGGAGGGGAAAGGGATGAAGATCTAATGCAAAGCGGCACAAATGAGCTTCTGAGGGTGGTGAAGATGGTCGGTAATTGGATTACAGCGAAGGCTGCACAACTGTAAGTTTGTCAAAATTCACTGAATTGTAGTTGAGATGGTTGAATTCTACAGTGTAAATTATTTCTCAACACAGTTTTAAAAAACACTAGAGGCAAATTTCACTAACAGATATGTATTCAACAATTCTAGGAAAGAAATAGAATCCAGCAGTGATAAAAATGATAGTAAATGACCAACACTCATCATAGCAATAGAAAGATATAAGGTTAATACCATATGATTATATAAGTGGATGCTGAAAACTGATAAAACTCATCAGTCATTCCAAACTTAAAATAAAAATCTAAGTAATAATAGAATTCAAAAACTTAAGTATTATACATAGACAGTTCAACAAAAACCAAAGGTAGTCAGCATTCCAACTTCTGGGGATAAAACAAAGCTATTCCATTAAAATTAGGAACAAAACAGACATGACTATAGTCATCACAATAGTTCAACATTTATTTGAGATTCTAATTCAGTCAAGCAAAAAATATCAGAATATGAATATTTAAAAGCTGGAAAATAGAAGCAAAATGTCTTTAAGATATAACAGTGAATCAAGAAAACACAAAAAATTCCAATGAAAATGGCATTAAAATTAATAAGAGGACATGGAAAAGCTGACTACAAAACAAATATGGAAAAAATCCATTATTTCTGTTAGCAATAACCAGTAAAAAATGGAAATAGAAAAAATCACTAATAATAGTGACAAAAATTATAAAACATATAGGCATAATTTTAGCAAAAGGCACATATGCTTTTTAACCCTTTACAACCAAAGAAAGTTATAAAATTATATTGAAAAACAAAAAAAATCTAATATCAGTTTTTCTGAAATTAATTTATAAATTTAATATCATTTCATTCCGAGTCCCAATTTTTTAAAAAATTTTAAGCTGGATAAAAAGTAATTTTAAAGGCCAGAGGAAAAAGAAATACCTGTGAGAGCTAAAAATTTTTTTTGTGAAAAACAGCATAAGGACCTTTTTCTTACTCAATTTTAAGATAAACATAAGTAGAATACTATAATTAAGTCATTAGCAAAATATAGTGACACTTGTATAGACAAATAGATCAATAAAACATGGTAGTATTAAAAAATCCAAAAATGTAAGAGAACTTATTATAGGACAGATGTGGTATTTGATTTCAGGGGGACAAATGTAATTTGTTTAATAAATAGATTAAATGACTAGAATCCTACTTCATACTATACATTAAAAATTTTAGGATGATTAAATATTTTAAGGTTAGAAAGAAATACAAAACATTTATATCAAGAAAATTGCAGAATCTATCTATACATCCTTGGTGTGGTAAACAAATTTCCTGAGAAAGGAAATTTTGAAACAATATGAAACAGATTACATCAAAGATTTTAATTTAAATTTTGACAAAAGATAAGAGACAAATAATAGACTGGGAGAAAAAAAGTGTAATCTATATGGTAATCCAAGATTACCAACTCTAATATACAAAATGTTTCCATAAATTAAGTATAGTAAAATAAAAATAGAAAAGATGACAAGTAGCTAACAACAAAAACTAGAAGTTCAAAAGCCAGTGACATGTGAAAACTTGCTCAGTAACACTAATAAGGAGATGTAAATTACAATAAAGAAATTGTTGTAATTCATCAGATGAGATAAAACATTAAAAAATGATGATGTTCACTGGTGGACAATAAAAGAAGAAAACGTCACTCTTACACAGCTGATAGGACTAAAATGCTGCATTGTTTCTAGAAAGAACCTGACAATATCTACTGAAATTTAAAAATATATTATACTCAAGAAATTGACTTTGGAGGTTCTACCCTAGACATAGATGTAAAAGCGTATACAGTCAGTAGACTTGCTTTAATTCTGGGGTTAGGTTATTAGTAAGTAAGTAAGGCTTGATTTGTTTATACAAAAATGCTCTCAAATAAAACCATAAAATTCTGATAAAAATAGATGATAGAACTAAAGACAACAAGATGTTCATCATAAATAGTCTGTAGAAACTGAATCCAACTAACAGTAACAGATCTGTCTATGGACATATCTTTGCTCTTGTTTCCATGCATATGATCACGATTACTGGGGCAAGTGGAATAGCCCACACTGTTTAAAGTTTTTCTCTTCCCATGTTAACAGTGATCAAAGTTATCACTAATAATGGGGGCAAAGGACATCACATGCCTCCTAAGGTATTACAATGAATAGAACCTAACATTATGTGTGTAGTGCTCTAGCCAAAAATGCATAATTTCAATTTAATTGTGAGGAAAAAATCAGAAAAATCCAACTTGGATGACATTCTCCAAAACAAGAGATCTTTACTCTTCAAAATGCCAGTGTTCGGGGCACCTGGGTGTCTCAGTGGGTTAAAGCCTCTGCCTTCGGCTCAGGTCATGAACTCGGGGTCCTGGAATCGAGCCCTACACAGGCTCTCTGCTCAGCAGGGAGCCTGCTTCCCTTCCTCTCTCTCTCTGCCTGCCTCTCTACCTCCTTGTGATCTCTGTCTGTCAAATGAATAAATAAATTATTTTTAAAAAAATGCCAGTGTCATAATAGATGAATAAATGCCTAAGCCTTATTTCAGATTAAAGAAACTACAAGAATATGACAAAGAAACTAAAAGGTTATGACAACTGAATGTATTTTGTGATTCTGGATTGGATCTTAGATTTTTGAAAAACTGCTGTAGACAATCTTGAGACAGTGGTGAAATTATTAGGTATTATTATAAATTATAAAGTATATTAGATACTTGCTTTATATTAATGTTTCATTTCCTGAATTTGATCTGCATACATGGTGACTAATAAGTATTCCTTGGAGAGGCAGGAAGAAATATTTAGGGCTGAAAGTACAAGCTGAATTTTTTTGGAGTCTGTCACTCATTCTCAAGTAGTTCAGAAAAAAACTCTAAGTATATATACACATATACATACACTACAAGTTAGTAAATCTAGGTAAAAGCTATATAATTCATTGTGTATATTTTGCATATTTTTGTGTTTCAAAATGTTATCAAAACAAAAAGTTAGGAAAAGAGTGAACAACCTGTAATGTTTCACATCATGCTAAGTGGGTATATATTATGGTTTCCCCAAGTAACAGGACCAATAGATTGATAGGATAAAAGAGAAAGAGAGAGAGATTTTAAGGAATGGGTTCATGCAGTTGTGGGGGCTCGCAAGTCTGAAATTCCTTAAGCAGCCTGGCAGCCTGGAAACTCAAGGAAGAGTTGATGCTGCCAATTTGAGTATGAAATTTACAGGCTAGAAATTCAGGCAGGGTTTCTAACATTGCAGTCTGCAGGCAGAATTCCTTCTTCAGGAAATCTCAGTGTTTGCTCTTAAGCCTTTCAACTACTGAATGGGGAACACCCACATGATGGAAAGTATCTGCTTTATTCGAAGTTTATGATTTAAATGTTAGTCATATGTAAAAAATACCTGCATAGCCACACCTAGTGTTTGAACCCAACAAGTGGGCACCATACCCCAGCCAAGGGGACACGTACCATGAGTCATCACAGAGGGCTAAAGGTACAGCATAGGATATATTTAAGAAAATTATTTTTCAAAAAGAAGGAAAACTATTGAGCTTTTAAGGAATTGCATGGTATCTATATTGTTAAAATCTTCTCTCCTCTCTATTACACACCCTCGTTCTTACACATGCACACACACAGAGAAGCAAGACAAAGGCCAGTTTACTCAGGCAAGGGTGCTGGTTGCAGTAAATCTGCATTACCGGCAGGAGGGGGGGAAGCAATGTCCACAGAAGCTATCAATTTTCATTGCCATCCAGGGCAATCTATCCTGACCAGGAGTTGGACCAGTCCAGCAAAGTGACTAGGCATTCTTCCTGACAAAGTCCTAACCTCCAAGTTCATTTCTTCAGTTCTCCCAGAGATTCTGTGAACGACTGTCCTAATTTTTTTTTTTTTTTCAGTTCTTGAATCAGCAAAAGCCATCTTCTGTTGCTTGCAGCTAAGAACACCGACTGACTTCGAATGTCATAGCAAGAAAAAGGTGCTCATATTTGTCTTTGCCTGAGGGATGAAGATAGGGCTTACGGTGGTAAGGATTCTTTGTAAAATTGGAGGTTGGTAAAATTTGCTATGTGGCTACAAAGTACTTACAAGTGTTGTAAAATCAAGGAAAATCAGGATGACCTTGAGAATTCTTAAGGGAGAGACTTCTTATTGTCTAGAGTACTGCCTTTCTTTAGAAAGGCTGAAGGTTGGGCTGAAGGTGACCCCATCTGAGAGCTGAAGGGGAGGACGCAGATTTAGTAGAATATAAACCTAGGAAGGAAAAAGCCAAAGCTTTCAAGAAATTCCTATAGGCACATGGTGGGTCCTTTTCTTCAAAAAGGGGTCAACATAGTGAGTTATCTTCTTCAAAGAGGGGTCAAGTCTGGTGGCAAAAATCAGATGGTATGGGTTTAAATTTCTTGAACACTAAATCTATTAAACTAAGGGACCTGTGCCAGATATCCCAAGTTCTCAGAATCCAAGGGCTTTCTTCTGATCATTAGCCAGCAGAAGTATTTAAAATGAAGTACATTACATTTCATGGGGTCTGCATTATCAGAGCTACCTCAAATCTGGACTGTTATAATCTGCAACTAATCAAACCCAAAGCAATCCCCAGGTCCTAGATTTAGAACCTAAAGGAAGAAGTTGGTAAAGTTATGCATCAGTTGAAAGGGCATTTCTAAAGCTAATCATAAACACACACATATACACACACATATGTAGGCAGGGAAGTTTTCCTCAAAAAATAGAACCTAATTCTTGTATGTTGCCGACCAAAAGCAAAGAAAAATACTACACTCCCTGGGGAGAACATAATCACTTTTTTTGTCCAGGAGGATGGGACATGTGTGCTGTTTCCCCATTTTCCCCTTTACAAATAGAAAATTTTATTGTAGTTACTCTGTTCATTTATCACTATGGTGCACTGAGTGTGTTGAGATAAATAATACACTTTTCTGTAGTTGCCTGGACTACGAAGAGTTTCAGGAAGACTTAATGGAGAGGACTGCCCATCACCTGAAGACCCTAGACTCCAAGTCCAATGAAGAAAATGGATGAGACTTGAAGCCACTTTCCATTTTATCAAGGGAATGAGGGATTCCCAGGGATACAGCTATTTATTAAAGCCTATTGAAGATGACAGGTGAAAATAGGCCTTGAGTAGGCAAGTAATTACATCTGCTCCATGCACAGAATATCATGCCAGTTTAAGAGAGGCAGAGATATGGAATATATAAGTATACACATCTGTACAAGTATGTCTGTTCTTAGAGAAGTCCACAGAACAATGTAGAAAGGCACTTAAGAGAATGTAAATATTAGTTACCTCAAAAGGATGAGGAAAGGGGTTGGGGTAGGGGAGTTACTCACTTTTTTAAAAACATATTTGCATGTGCCTGTTTTTATAATATGCATATGATACATTTATAATTTTAAATAATAAATAAAATTATTAAAAGTCTTTAATCAGCAATAAAAGTTACAATTAAATGACAAATGAACTTCCAATATCCTGTCAGAACTGTGCAAGAGAAAAATAAGAAGGCATATTGGCATGCATGTTCTAAGCTCTCTATATAATCAAAGTACGTGTTCTAAATAAAAAACAGAAACATGGCCAGCATACTGACAGCCTTCAACAAATGTAGAATCAGCCTGCTACCAATTAAAATTAAAAATCTAAACTGTCACAAGTGACTTCCAAATATGTCTCAAGACTTTCCTTCTTCTTGATTTCAAATTGTGTGCTCAATCCCTGTACTTACCTTCTGGAGCTCCCTTTTTTGGCAAAAGCGTTAAGCAGCCACAGATAACATTACTTTTGGTACTTAGGCCTAACACAATAATTTCGAATTGCTCTAATGTTGGTATGAGAGGAAGAAAGCCATTATTCTCTGCAATCTTATTATCCAGCTTCAGAAGCAGAAAGAGCTACTTTTACCTTTCCAATGAAAGTAAAACCCCAAAGGAGCAGGTCTCCTGTGAATCAGTTCTGGAAAACAGCAGCTTTCTCCTCGTCCAAGTGCTGACAGCGCTGGCTCCATCTTGGCCCTCCCTCTTGTGCAGGCCCATGCAGGGACCTTGCTGGGGCTATGTGTTTCGGGATCCATGGAGGTTACTCTATGCCACAGGAGCATGGGAAGGCTTGTTCTGAGCTTGTCTAAAATGGTATACAGAAGGCTCCACTTAAGATAACTACCCTCTGACCTTGCCACAGTGCCCCTCGCTCTATACAAGCCATGTCCAGGTTTGGTGGACAATAAAGGGTCAATAGCTCTGTAGTGCCTAGATGGTTTATTGCCCCCATCCTCTCGTCACTAAGTAACCCTGAAAAAAAAAAAACTCCATGTAAATGGGGTGGAGGGGTTTACATCCTTTCTAGATCTCCAAGTCTTCTCAGTCTGGAGGATACTTTACTGACCCTCCTCCATCTGCTAACCCTCCTTAAGGCCCAAACAGGCCCTGTTGGCCTTCAGCTTCTGCTTCAATGTTTGATATTGACTATTCGTACAGTAGGACAGGAAAACGAAGGCCCTCGGATACTCTGGCCACAGCCATCCACGTATAAATGGTGATATCCTTAGCCAAGAAGGTGGCCGATTTTCTGTTACTAAAAGTTGGTCTAAAAGTGCTTCCTTCTCCTTTCCAAATACTTCCATCATAAAACAATTCACTTCATATTGCAAATGAGAGACATTTCAAGATGCCAGGAGAGCGCTTTGTGTCTATAAAGGAAAAACACTTTCTGCCTAAATGTGCCCTGTTGCAAACCCTGGCAAGAAATGACCAGTGACCAGCATAGAAAGGTCACGGGAGAGAGAAAACATCTTGTGTGCAATTAGTCACCAATTACAGTTTCCCAGCAGAGATGTGACATGGGTTTCTTCTGAGGGGCGTTCTCTGCATGTAAGTCCGTGAGACAGCGCTCCTCTAAATGGACAAGCAATCCCACTGCTGTGCCATTCTCCTGCAGAAGTTCCCCTGCTCAGTGATAGGGTCATTAAAGGATTCTTTTGTAAAGGTTTGCATTTTTTCCAGATGAGCCAAATTTCTTTTGTGGATCAAATTTGGGGTTTTATTCAATTCCATTGCCATCATTTCAGCATGCATAATAAAGCTTATTTCCCTAGATGGGACATTTATTCCCAACATCCGATGGACTCATCACTGGGGAAAATCTAAATTCTTCAAATTGCTGGAAGTAAGAACCAGGACTTTACAACATATTTGCAAGTATATATAGCAACTAAACTACGGTTAGCTAGCTTTAAAAAAAAAAAAAAAGTCTTGATGTATTGTACTAAGAGATAAATTTGTCTTCTCTAAGTCTTGGATCATGCTGAGCTGGTCCAATAACAAGAAGTAAGTATCTATTTAATGAGACCATTTTTTTGTAAAGCCTAACTCTGGATTAATAACAAGGCTCACTGAAAGGCTAGTCTAAGATCACCTGGGACATGGAGAAAGCTATCACCCTGGAGAAGAGAAATGTAGCCCTTTAGCCAAAACTTTTTTTAACCTTGCAATTGCAAGAAAGAGCATTCTCGACCCTTTGACCCAGGATTAGATCTATGCCTGCAATAATAGTCCATCAGAGCCCTTCATGCTCCAAAGTGTGGACTACAGAGCCCCATGATTCTGGAAAGGATTTTGGCTGAGATACAGACCAGCTCTTCTTTTAATAGTTATACGCTTATTTCAATATGTACTAAAGTATATATAATATTAAAAATAAATATAACTAGTATATGACAATATGGATATTTTTATTTAAGATAGATATCTAAGGGCACCTGGGTGGCTCAGTCAGTTAAGCGGCTGCCTTTGGGCTAAGGTCATGATCTCAGGGTCCTGGGATGGAATCCCACATGAGTCTCCTTGCTCAGTGGGGAGCCTGCTTCTCCCTCTCTCTTTCCCCCTGCTTGTGCTCTCTCTGTCTCTCTCTCTCTCTTAAAATGAATAAACAAAATCTTAGAAGGAAGGAAGGAAAGAAAGAAAGAAAGTAAGAGGCTAGTGGCAATTGCCAAAGGGCACAGAAAAAAACAGTAAGGCATCCATCAAAAAAAAAAAAAGAGTCTCATCTCTCTAGCCAAAGGACCAAGATAGAGGCAGCCTAAGGAGACCTAAAACTTTTACAAAAGAACCATTCTACTCCAGCTTTCTAAGGTGGACTTGATCCTTCTGAGGCAGTAACAAGACCACTCCCCAGGCAGGATCACTGCAGGTCATTTAGGGGTCCAGATTTCCACCCAATGCCCATCAGGAAAGGGGTGGTGTCAGAGCAGTGGAGATATAGAAATAAAGGATTTTAACAAATCACCCAGTGATAATGAAGTGATCAAAATCAGAATTCTAGTGGGGGTTCTGTAGAATTTAGCACCTCATGTTGAAATTCATATATAAATAAAAGGACCTAGAATAGCAAAACAACTTAGAGAAAAAGGATCTAAAATAGAAAAGTTGGCGCAATAATTGACTACCTGATTTTAAGACTTATAATTAAGTTTTGGGAATCTAAGCAATGTGATACTGATATAAAGGTAGAAAAATAGATCAATGGAGAATAATAGAGAATACAAAAACAGATATATATAGACAGTTTTTGACAAAGGTTCAGAAGCAGTTTAGTGGGAAAAATCTTTGTATTCTTGTGCTAAGCAGTTATTTCTTAGATATAATGTCAAAGCATGATCCCTAAATGAAAAAATTAACCTCTCAAAGTTGAACACTTGTACTCTTCAACGAGAACTTATTTAAGTCAATTCAGATTGAAGAAAATGTTGGAAAATACATCTGATAAAAGACATAAATAACTCTTACACTCAAAGAAAAGAAAGGAAACAATCTTAAAAATGTGCACATATAAACAAATATTTCTCCACAGAAGATATACAAATGGCAAGTTAGCATGTGAGAACCCCCTCAAAACTGCTAACAATTAGAAAATTGCACATTTAAAGCACTGTGAGATCCCACTACACCCTTATTAGAACAGCTACAGTTAAAGAGAAAAAGAAAAAGAATAATCCTATAAAGTGTTCGCAAGGATGCATAAGAACTAGACGTCTCTTATCCTGCTGGTAGAAAATGCAGAATAGTCCAACCACTTTTGGAAAGTAGTTTAAAAAAAAGGGGGGGGGAGATAAACATACACCTATTATATGATCTTGCCATCCCACTCCTAGAGAAATGAAAGTATATGTCCACACAGTCTTATACCTGAATGTTCATAGCATTTTTTTTAATATGTAATAACCCCAAACTGGCAACATCTCAAAGACATATCAACAGATAAAAGGATAAACACTTTGTGCTATATTTGTGCAATGGGATACTTATTTGCAATACAAAGAAATGAATAATTGACATATGCAATAAACAATATATACAAATCTAAACTTAATTACACTGAGTGAACACAGCCAGACAATAAAGACAAATTGTATTATCCCACTCATATGAAAACCTACATATGTCAAGCTTATCAAACTGTACACGTAAGTGTATACTATCCATTGTATGTCAATTAGACCTCAATAAAGCTATTAAAAAATACTGAATGAAAAAAAATCCCAATATTAAGATTGCACCTCAGACTAATTAATCAGGATCTCTAGGGGTGAAAACCATCCAAGAATGAATAGTTTTTAAAGCTCCCCAGGTGATTCCAGTGTGCAGCTGATATTAAAATCAGCACTGTGATACAGAAAAGCCCCAGGAAATAATAAGGGGAGAATGTAATCAGCTCTGTATGATCTACTAGAGAATATGATCAATGGGAAATTAAGAAGAATTCACATGATCTGACTGGGAAGAAGTGAACAATGACCTTAGAGAGGAGAGGCACATGTCAGAAATGCTCTGGACTCACCATGTGACCAACATTAGCTCCTCTGGGTTCAACTAATCCTTTATTCCAAGAATTACACAGAACACCTACAGGCAAGACTCTCTACCAGAAGGAGTCTATTGACTCTGTGACAGACTGATGAATGACTTGGGTTCTGTAACCAATTTGCCGAGTGGGAAAATACACGCATATACACTTTGTTTCTATTTTAAGTTTTTCCAGGGAACTCTTACAAGAAATGAAAATCATGGTTTAAGATTAAACCAGTTCCTTCACAACATAACGCAAGTTGCCCTAGCTTTCATTTTTTCAATTAAAAAAAAATTAGGGCAAAAAATAAACATGTTTATTTCTCATTTTTATGAGACACAGGAGACAATACACAAATAGGTACCTTCTATTTAAAACCTTGGAATTTCAAAGGGTGATAAATGTTATTCAGACATCCAAGAAGGTTACCAGAGGCTTTTTACCTGTGATCTCCAAGCTTCACAAAATCGTAAACAATTTTACATTCCATGCATATGTACATTTTGGAAAAGAGAGAGGCCAGAGCTTTTGTCCGTAGACAAAGAGATTGCTGACCTAAAGAACAATTATATCAAGACAAGCATTGTTCAGCATATTATTCCACAGACTATACTCTTCGATTGAGAAACCATTTCCCTAGAGTATGGAGGTTAGGGTCTAAATTTATAGGAATGCTTCTGTGGCAAACTGACTGCTATGGTAACCAAACGCACTGAATAGCTCTTATAACCTAGTTGTGACAATTCTATTTCATGTACCAGCAAATCCTTCCGGCTCAATGGAAGGCTTATTTGAGGGACCATGACAGATCAGCTATTCTTACTGAGCACTTCCTATGCATGGCTCTCTGCTGGAGTACTTGGATGGAAAGCCAGGAGTCACAAAATTGGAACTTTTCTAAGCAATTGTAAAGGAGCAAGTGTTTTAAAAGCTTTTTTCAATCATTCTTCCCACAAGGCTAATTCCTCTAACAAGTAAGTGGAAAATACATCTCAATGAGGACTGAAGAACCAGGTTTTAAAGTGGGTTGCATTGTTTCCATGAAGCTCAGAGGAGTCAGAGGCAAGAAGGAAATGTGAGTGCTGGAAGAGGCGGACCATCATGGAGATGGTCAGCTAGTGGGAAAATAAAAATTCAAAAGCTAAGGAGAGAGTTGAAAAAGTTAATCCAAAAAAAATGTTAATCCAGGCCCGAAGGAAAATATGAAAATGCAAGATTTTCAGAAATGCCATACCTTTTATCAGTACAATTCACAAGGGAAGAAATGTATGAAATATTTGCATCCCCAAGCAACACAGATTCCTTCCACATAAGAAACATTCCAGGTCCTAAGTTCAAGCTCGCCTTATTGTTCTAGTTACAGCAACCTCCATAACAAATCTCTTTACCAATACTATTATTCCATTTCCTAGTAAGTTTCTTTTCTCTCATCCTTAAATATCTCTGACTGTTTAAGGGAACACACACATGCATGTTTCTTCTATCTTACTTCCCCTGAAACAGGTATTAAGGGAATTAATGCTTTTCAATCATGAAATCTGCTGCATTGTTAACACTCTCATTACTTCCATATTTCTTTTGGTTCTTTTCTCAACTCCACGGAAGACACCACATTTTAAAAATTTTACTGAAGTGTCCTACAGTGAATATTAAGAGAAAAGGAACCACATTTCAATGGGAATAGTATATTTCTGGGCTTGTGTCCTACAATGATAGATGTGACAAAAGCTGCTGATATTAGATAAACCTTATCGTTCTTAAATACTTATAATTATAAATGTTCCAGACATAGATTTATAAAATTACTGCTGAAATCTATGGCTTAAAAATGTCGCCTGATAATTTACAAGGCAAAGATTAAATGACTTTACTCCTTGAGAATCACAGAGGCCAATGCCTTGGGATTTAGATAGGAAGAAATTAAAGGTGATCTTACAAAAACAGGACCAGGCCATACAATCTAAAATAACTTATGATCTAGGCTAACTTAAAAGGTCCTGGGGAAAAATGTATTGGGCAAATGGGAATAAGTTCCATCCATTTATTTTTCTAACTCCCTCAGTCACTACGGATCGTGATCTATCACCTCTGCCTGAAGGGATGTATCGAAAATTTCTATTTAAGAGTGATCCAGGATAGTGGTTCTTAAAGTGCTGTCCCCCCAGAGAGGTGGCATCAGCATCACCTTGACACTAGTTTAAAATGTGGATCCTCAGATCCTACCCTTCACTCACTGGATCAGAAATTCTGCAGATGGAGCCTAATAATCTGTGTTTCAATAAGCCTCCAGGTTAGTCTGATGCTCTCTAAAGTTGAGAACCGCTGGTCTACAAAGAGCCAAACCATTTTTTTGTTCTTGGGTGATTTCTTTTTCCATCTTAGCCTGAAGTGGAAACTATAGTTGAAGTAGAAACTATATTTTGTAAATGTCTGTGCTTGCATACTGTGCCCTTCTCCCTACATTGCCCAACTCGTTAGAGAAAACTGCAGTTGAAACTATATTGCCCATCTGATCCTTGTTATTTCTCCCCCAAAACTTGAAGAAAATCTATCTTTTCCATCTCCACTAACATTGACTTTGTTCAGGCCCTCTCACATGAATTTTAACCCCCCCCCCCAATTGATCTAAGGCCCTCCTTAGCTGGTCCACCCCCCACCAACTCTGCTAATCAGAATTATGTATCTAAAACATAAATTTGATCATTGCGTGCCAAGGGCTGTGGTTACTCTCCCTGGTCTAGAC
This sequence comes from Mustela nigripes, assembly GCF_022355385.1. Classification (NCBI taxonomy): domain Eukaryota; kingdom Metazoa; phylum Chordata; class Mammalia; order Carnivora; family Mustelidae; genus Mustela; species Mustela nigripes. The sequence goes on from NC_081568.1 coordinate 92,054,118, forward strand.
AGCTGTGGTAATAATATCCACCTACAGATGGACCTGTGGCTCCTCAGCTTCTTTCCTCCCTGCTGTTCTCTTCTGTACTTGTCCGAGCCCCTTCAAGAACTAAGGTTGGATCAGCTCATCTGGTATTCTAAACTGGGCCAAAGGGAAAAGCCCCAGGAAAGTTCTCTAATGTGCAAAACTTTGAATAAGACCTTAGAAGAAAAAGAGCCCCTGCTAGTGCATCCATGAGTCAACAAGTGGAAATTTCAGGTTCTTTAGGCAGAAAAGGTAGTTACGGCATTTGACTAGTGAGAAATATTTGAGCCTCCAGGCACAATCTTTCACTCACTACAGAACAGATCACTCCATTACAGTACAAAGAGAATACAGTACCGCTTCAGACAGGCACATTTATCATATCCCCTGAATTATCTAGATGAACTCTAATTTCAGGAACTCTCTTCCACAGTCCCTCTCAATTACCAGTTTTAAGTTTTTGCCATGTAAAGTATCTCTTAGATCTTGCATCACCTGAAAAAGGCATTAAAGACCTTGGAGCTATTGTGTTTTAATTTTTCATCTGGAAAATACATCTAAATCAAAGACCTCTTGCCTAACATATAAGTAATTCTCACCATCTCTGAGATCCACATAATGTCAGAATCAGAAAAGCATTTGAGACATCTTCATTTCTCCATTGAGAACAACCTCTCTATAACCTTCTGTAAGTCAGCTACAATTTGGACAGAGTATCTCTTACGAGTGTCTGACCAATACAGAATATGCTAGAAACATGGCTTTTTAATTTGCAACTCGGAAGAAACTGATGCTAAACTCAATGGCTAGTGTCACTTTCTTCCATTCTCTTTCATACAGAGATGAAAGTTGGCAAGGGTTTTATTTCCTGCTACAAGAGTTTAAACTCTTCCATTTTTTAGTGATTTTATTGACAGGCTCTAATGCCTATTCCACTCTAATGTAATGCCGTGGGGGCTTGAAAACCACAAGATCCACCAGGACTGAACTCATGTTGTATCTGCACACTAAGTTCCTTTCTGACCTAGACAATTATTGTTGATATCCATCAAACCAATGGTAATGGCTCCTGGTTCCACATCCATTGTTTATTGTTGCCTTTGAGTCTAACTGGCAACATTGTTTATTGTTGCTTTTAAGTAATTGACCTTTCCCTTTAATATAAAAGGAAACCTTCTAAGAGGAAAATGAGGAAAGTGAGAGAGAGGGTCTTGATAAAGAAATCACAAGAGAGCCATTCACAATATTTCTAACGCCATTTGAATTCAAACTATGATCAATATTACAGTTCCTCGGCATATGTTACAAGTATTTTCTCAATCAGTATTTAGAGTAATATCCAATGTGTAGTCTAGATTCTATGAACCAAATACTTTCACTCAGAAAGACAAAAACCATATCAGAAACTTAAAAACATCACTCCGTCTGAATCCACGACATAAAGTGAAGAATTGTGTCAAACATAGTTTTACAATTTGTACAGTTTTCCCATAAATGAAAGCTTTTTTTTTTTTTTGCCATTTTTTTTCCAGATTACATCAGAATTTTTTGACTATGGATAGGGATCAAAAAGAAATATACATAAAACACTTCTGGAATGTGCCCAAAAGGACAATGGTTGTATCCTGTCATGAATGCGGCATCCAACATAGATGATGGAAAGGATGCAAGAAGAGGAGGTGGCCTTAAAACTTATGAAGGTAATGCTTACAAAGCTTACAGATCTGCAATGCTTACGGCGTTTGTACACACTATATCATGACACCAAACAGCATATTGCTCAGAGAGAATGTTCCATCAAGATGAAAAAAGCTTTAAAATAACCCAATATTTTACTTGTGATTTCTTAAAAACATTACAGATCTGGGGCACCTGGGTGGCTCAGTGGGTTGAGCCTCTGCCTTCAGCTTGGGTCCTGATCTTGGGGTCCTGGGATCAGGCCCTGAGTCAGGCTCTCTGCTTGACAGGGAGCTTGCTTCCCCCTCTTTCTCTGCCTGCCTCTCTGCCAAATTGTGATCTCTGTCAAATAAATAAATACAATCTTAAAAAAAAAAATTACAGATCTACAGTGATCAGACCAATGATTTTAAAACCTCTTCTTCCCTTCTTTACCCACCCAGGTCCCATAAATACTTTGCTTCCCCTTCAGCCGACTCTCCTACTCTCCACCAAACTCATTTTGCAAGTTCATCTTACGTGGTTCTTCTCCTTCACTGTTTTCCTTCTGATTTTTTTATCAGCAAAAACTCAGAATAGCTCATCTTTCAAGGCAAGACTCTTTGAAGTGCACATACCATCTCTCCACTTTCCCCAAGTGCATTATGTTGAAATCCTGACTCCATCATGATGGTATTGGGAGGTAGGGCCTTTGGGAGGTAAATAAGTCATGAGGCAGAGCCCTCAAAATGGGGACTGGTGCCATCTAAAGGAGATCTTGGAGATCTAGCTTTTTCCTCGAGGGGAGGGCAACAAGAAGGCTGTTTATGAACCAGAAAGCAAGCGTCTGCCACACACAGAATCTGTTGGTGCCTTGGTCTTGGACTCTCCGGCCTCCAGAACTATGAAATGTACATTTCTGTTGTTTATAAGCCACTCAGGCTACAATATTTTGTTATAGCACCCCAAATGAGCTAAGATGTTTGCCAAGGCAGAATCTGCTTTGGAGGTTAGGAGAGTCATCTGTTCCTTATTTCCCTCACATATGGATCTAAGAGATTATCCCAGATATCAACATCCCAGTATTAACACCTAATTTGTCACTCTGGCTTAATTTCATCTGAGACAGAAGGAGTTTACAAAGTTACCTAAATTAAGTTTTTTACCCACTTGTAAATTAAGAATATATAAGTTAAACCATTTTTAAGAAAATGGAGGGAAAGCCTTTTTCCAACTGAGACAATCAGAAATGTGTTTCAGTTACAAAATGCTGGGGATTATTATGAAAGATGCTTCCCATTTACCCTTAAACCCTTTCACATGGTAGTTTCTTTATATCATGATTAAACTTTTGCCAAGTTTTTCAAGTCAAGCAATTCTCTTTAGAAACAAAACCAAACAAACAAATAAAACCCTCAAAAAACAATGCTTTAAATGTACAAGATTAATGAACTTGGAATTGTTTCTAGCTCTCAAGTTGCCCTTCCATGGTGTCTGGGTATTTAAAAGCAGATTTATATTAACACATAAGACATAAAAAACTGCCAACAGAGGTCATGCATTCTTAGAACATCTTTACCATAGGAAGTGGAAGATTATCCAGCAAATCCATTAGTGACACATCAGCTGAAAGATGACAAGGAAGGATCAGAACATGATGTTATTAAACACATTCTATTGTACTCTGCTTCTTCAGAGAACTCATCCATACTCTAAATCCTACTACCCTACCCAGATGTGTCTACCACCCTGTCCCTCCCAGGTGCAAAATGAGTCATTGATTTTCACTTGTCCAAAACTGAATATATGCCAGATAAAAGGAAAATCTCTAGGCTAGAAAGGGCTCTAATAAAACAAAACAAAAACATGCAGTCATAAGGGAATCCACTTCAATTCTCTTCAGAAGAAAAGATTCAGCTGCTAATGACTAATGCAACTTCTTTTTTAATGTAGATAAGAGGAGATGTTGACATCACATCTTGATGAATTTTCTAGGGCTCTTTCTCTCCTTCCTTTTTCTATAAACTGCTCCATGCCCCCCCTCTTCATATTGATAAGTCACATTGTTTCTAAATTAAAATAAGATGAAATGTTAATGTCGATTTTGTGAGTGTAGAAGTGAGACAATGTTGCCCTTTAAAAAAGAATAGTGTGCTTTTGAATGAATGCTGTACTGCCATTCATTTCAGGTTCTGTGTTGGCCACTGCTGACGCTTGATAAAGAAAGTAGTCAAGATTTCCGAAATTAATTGCATCTACAGTGTAATGGAGGGTTGGCAAGAGTCAGGGGTTGGCATAGTCCATGGGTTAAACCTGGCCTACCATCTCTTTTTGTAAACAAAGTTTTGTTAGAACACAGCTATGCCCATTTTCTAGAATAACTAAATTGGCCATCCCCGGTGAAGATCAAACAACTCAAAGCGTCAAAAATATCTATTATCTGGCCCTTAAGTGAAAAAGTTTGCCAACCTTTGAGCTGTACAATAAAGAAATAAACAATAAACATATAATTACATATGCTGATATGCATTATGAAGGAAACAGAATCTTGAGATGGAAGAAAATGGGGTGGGGAAATAGGGCTGCTTAGATACAATGCTCCTCCTCAGATGGTGACACTTAAGCTTGGGGGATTAAATGGTGAGAGAAGTCAACTGGCTGAAACACGAAGGAAAGGAGAACACCAAGCAGGGAGAGCACTGTTTAAGAAGGAAAGTAACCTTATGCACAGGAAGAGATCACTTGAATTAAAATCCTGTATCCAACAGTTACTAGCTTCTCTTTGTGCCTTGGTTTCCTCATTCATAAAACAGACCTAGTATCAGTCTGTATTTCACTCCAAGTACTAAAAGTATTAATATATGTACAATGCTGAGGACAGTGAGTTGTACATAGTAAGCATTCAACAGTGGGGGTGCCCAGGTAGCACAGTCAGTGAAGCATTCAACTCTTGGTTTTGGCTGAAATCATGATCTCCAGGATGTCAGGTCAAACCCCACATCAGATCCCACACTCAGTGGGGAGTCTGTCTGAGATTCTCTCTCTCCCTCTCCGTTTGCCCCTCTCCCACTCCCTTTCACTCTAAAATAAATCTTTAAAAAATATTCGTTACTGCTATTCTTATTAATGTTGATCTTAATTTATCATAATATATAATGGAAAGCCTTTTTTGTGACTAATAAGATCTGGGCATGTTCAAGGAATCAAAAAAACTATGATGGATTGGAGTGGACAAAAAGGAGAGAAACAGGAGAGGAGGTAGAAGTAGTAGATGTGGTTCATATTTAATTATCTTTTTTTAAGTATAATGGGAAGTCATTGAAGGTCTTTAGTCATGAGAGTGATTGTTTCTTCTGTTTTGCAAAGTTTTGCTCCTTTCTTGTGGAGAATATACTGGAAGAAGGTAGGAACAGAAGTGGAAAAACCAATTAGCATGCTACTCTAGTAGTCCATACAAGAAATACTGGTGATGTTTTAAGATGAGAGTTGTGGAGATTAAGAAACGTGTATAAATTCAAGATATTTTTAGAAGGCAGATTCAATAGAACTTGCCAATGGATTTAATATGGTTGGCAAGGGAGAATGAGGAATTAAGAATGCTCCTAGGCTTCTACTATGATCTACTAGGTGGGTTGTTCTCTTATTAGCAAATGTAGGGGAAAAAATGAGAATAAGAAGGTATGGGGGTGAAGTCAAGTTTTCAGCTTTGCATATTTTAGCTCTTAGCTGCTTGTGAGGTACCCACACAGAGATTTCGAAAACTTAGTTGGATGTGGATCTTAACGGCCTGTCACAACAGGTTTATTTCACTCTTTTTTTTTTTCTATTTTTTCTTTATTTCATTCTTATAATATAGATCCAATATGGGGTGGTGGGAAGTTTTGCTTATTGTATTCACTCAGAGTGTCAGTCAGCTCAGGCTGCCATAACAAAATACCACAGACCAGGTGGCTTGAACAACAGAAACTCATTTTCTCACACTTCTGGAGGCTGGAAGTCTGAGATCACAGTGCCAGCACTGTCTGGTTGTGGTGAGAGCTTTCTTTCTGGCTCACAGATGGCCACCCTCTCACTATGCCTTCACTTGGTGGAGAGTGCTCTGGTGTCTCTCCTAAGGACATGAATCCTATCACATCACAGCCCACTCTAACGACCTCATTTAACCTTAATTCATTTCATTCTTCAAATATGGCCACAGTGGTGGGTTAAGGTATCAACGTAAGGTTTTGAGGAGAAGGGGGACACAATTTAGTCCAAAAAATTCAAAGAACGAGCTAACTGAAGCTTAATTTGACGGTTGCTTCTCCAATCATGGCAGCAGTAGGAGAAGAATGTAAAAAATCACACATTAGTCTATAAAGCCTGTGCCAAGAAGTTATACATGTCAGTTCTTCCCACCAAAGGAGACAATCCAAAAATGCAATCCCAAACTAGCCTCAAGTTCAAAATGGAGGATCTATGGTGGTACGGTTTTATACCAGATCCACACGTGGCTCCTTGTCATCTAGAAACATAGAAGACAATTTCCCTATCCCACTGCAATAAGCAGTAGTGGAAAGGGGACAGGAAAACCTCAACAAGCACTTCCATTCAGAAACAAAGAGAATGGATTTTTCAAAGACAAATATTTCCATTGTGTTTCCCAAACTCCCACTAGGCAGATATTTTTGAGAACTCCTCATCCCAGAGTTAAGGAACACAATAAACCCTAATCCTGACAGGGTTTATTGTTCTCTGGGGTCCATGGACTCCACTCTTGGGAGTATTTTTCCTCCTCTGTCCTCCTTGGTTGTAGCTGAAATAAACATCAGATAGTGTCTCTCAGGTGACAACAGCTTTACTAGACTCTTCCTGCCTGTAGGTGGTTGATGGCTTTTAGTCCAGATTGGCAACTTTTCTGACATTAAATATTCAAGCACTTCTTATCAATGTGATTCAAATCAGATCCACGCGCCACTAACCACACCTACAGTTCAGACAAACTTCTTAAATGTGCTAGTTTATTTTCTCTTTCCCTTGTTTTGTTCCTTCTTTCCCTCTCTAATTAATTGCTGGAGACATGGGTCAATTCAACTTCAGAGAGAGTCATACCTTTCATGTCTCTTCCTTGAGAAATTTTATCTTTTTGAAAGGAATTTTTAGGTCATACAACCTTAACTGAACCTTTGTTCTAAAATACCTTAAGCCATTCAGAGGCTTAAACAATGGTTGTGACAGCTAAACCTTTGATTTAATTCTTGCCTAAGGTGCTTTCAGTCAGTCTTTGTTGTTCAAAGTCCTTTTCATTTGTATTTTTTATTGGTTGGGGTTATGAAAAATTTCAGAGTCCATACCTGAAAGTCCCTGAATTACTTTAGTTGTATTTCCTTTTTTTTATTGCAAAAGACAGAAAGCCAGCCTGATCTTTTTTAAGCTCACAGGTTTCTTGCAGTACCCTGTTAAATGCAGCCAACAGTAACCAAACTATGAATGTTCTATTTCCAGCCTCTTTTCCTAGAACTATAAAATCATTGGATATATGATCCACCTTCCAAATTATCATATACAAGAGTTTTACCAAATGGTTTGCACCCAAAACTTACCCTTCAAGCCTCCAATAACAATTTCTCCACTGCTCTGTCCTTAAGTCAATGCCATGTAGTCATTCTCTCTTGACACCGCATGGTGGTGGTGACCAATTTCAGTATGAAGTAGGCTAAGTTATCCTATAACAATCAATAACCAAAAGAATGTTAGAGGCTTCTTACTGGCAAGTTTACTGGAGAATCACAGTTTATATCCAACATAGGATGGCAGGATAGCTCTGTTCCTGTTACCATTCAGGAACTCAGAACTGATGGGGTGTCCATTCCAATGCTCACCTCCATGATCACTGCTGTCCTGGAAAGACAGTGTCACAAATCATATTTAGGATCTTAAAACTGTCACCTGAAAGTGACACATGACATTTCTGCTCACATTTCACTGGCCAAAACAAACTACATGGCTACTCCTCCCATTAAAGGAGAATAAAGAAGGGAGATCCTGCCATGTTCCAAAAAAGTTGACAACCCCAAGTATTTGTAAACATCACTAATGATCACTCTTACAACTTCACTTATTACAGACAAACTAGTATCATTATTGACATGCCAGTGTGCAGCATGTACTCAACAAATGCTGAAAAAAATTAGTGAAATATGATTCAATAAAATGCTGATAATTCAATATATACAAGAATTTTAGGGGCAAACAAAATGTTCACTTAGTGAACTATATTTGCTATTTGCAAAGCTTCATACTAGTCACTATAAGTCATATGTGGACTTCCAGTTGCTAACACTACACATATGGGGGGTAGATATAAATAAAACAAAAATATTTATTGTAACAACATTTTTCCAAATGTTAAAGGACAAAGTGCTCCAGTACATTTAACCTTGAGTAAACTAAGTTTTAAATGTAAAACCCATTCCCTTTACCTATTATTTTAGACGAACTTCCAATTTTGTCAGGGTCAAACTTCTTGCCTTTCCTAATGAATGTCCTTAATCTTTCTGTGTAAGTTTCATGGATTCACAGTCATTATTCTAACTGGAAATATTTGCTGCACCATAGAAAATGTAGGAGACTGGGATGAATATAAATTGATTTCCTATGATCTACAAATTGTGCCTTAAAAAATTCTTCATTCTTATAGTGTTTAGTATATAGCAGTAAGTCAGTTTAGTACATAGTAGTAAATACAAGCTTATTTCCGATATAAAGGATAAAAGTCATTTTAATTGATTCATTTCACTATTTGTACATCACTTTTAGTATCACTTATTCCAAAGTGATGCATAAAATATATATGCATTATAAGTATTTGTAAAGCATGGAATTGCTAGAGAGCTTTTGAAGCAGTTGAAATGACCCAAGCCTCCCAAACTCTAAGGAAGCAATCTTAAATGCCCACCTCTCTTTAAACATAAGCTCTTCAAGGGCAGGAACTTTATTCTGTACAATTTACTCACTTTGTTTTTGCAAACAGTGCTTCTTTTATGTTTTCTACGTTCCATGTAAAAGCTTTGAAAAATTTGAAAAGATGAAAAGTTTTATATTGTTTCTGCACTACAGCTAATTTTTACTCTCCCCAAGTGGCTATTACATAGTCTTGCAAAAAACAGGTATTTAATAAATGGTTGCTAGGCTTCATTTGAAGAAAGGTTTAGAAAGATGAAAGCACGGTTAGCTGAGAAGAACCAGAAGCAAGGCATATTCTGATAACCATAAGTAGGTTTTCTAATATGACTGACAATTTGAGATGAGAGGCTCGGGTTTCATTTAATCCAACCACCCACCTCTTGCTTGATTTCCCCCCTTCAAAATCTCCATCATTTAGTGTCCCTGTGATGGGAAACTCTTCCCCTCTGAGGCAATCTGTTGGGGTTAATGTAGAGCATGAACTCAGCCATAATACCTGGTTTGCTAAAATGTAACAAGGAGACTGCTAGGGGTGAGGGAAGGTTTCAGAGAAGGGCACGGGCCTTTGGAATGCCCAGGCCTGCGTGACTACTCTGCCATCAGAATGCCCAGGGGAGCTGCCTTCCCTGAAGCTTTCTTAGCCCAAAGAGCCACCATGTGACCTAAGAGATGTGTGCATTGTCCCTTAGGCTATGTTTAGCAGAACCCATAGAACATGAAGATTATCATATAGTCTCTTTCCCATAAACAGATCCTCCCAGTTTCAGTAAGATCCCTTGTCACACACCCCATGCTTGAGAAACAGTAATAAGGATTTGTGATTATTCTGAAGAACCAACAAAAGTGGGAGCAAAGAAGAGCAAAAGGTCTTCGTTTCTGAGCATTGGCCCCCTTACCTTCTCTCTTTCACAGCAAAGTTTGGAGTAAACTTTCATCAGTCTGTACAGGGATTGCTGGCCATTCCCTGCAGCAACCCTCTTCATCCTAGAAGCAGATGAGATAACAGAAAGCAAAATACTGAAATCTCCAAGCACAGAGAAAAAGTGCAGTATGGAAGCCATTAGTTGACACAATCCAAAATTAGGAGTTCATATTTATAAGTATAGATTTTGTGTTTTATTGAACCTATGTTTTCCTTCCTTCTATTAAACAGAAAGAAATTAAAGTGCAGTATACCTCAAATCAATATAACTGCTAGACACACCAAAGAACACAAAAATAAATTACAGAAGCATATTCTCCTACCATTAACTAAGGAAGAATGATTTCAGATTTGACATAGTATACTTCATTATATAGTTAGAAAGCTGTTCCACGTGTAAAATGAATGTTTTCATGGGAAGCCAAACTCCTATTTCCTAACAATTTTGTTCTTATTTTTATTCATAAGCAGAATTTTTAGTCCAACATACACCAAGCTGGACTCCCCAAGACCTTCTCTGTGACTTTCTTCAGAGTGCTCCCCATCTCGGTTTTGCTACCTGATCACCCCAGACACAGGCCTGCACCCCTTTGGGAGCCACCCAATACTGTTCAGTAGCCAATGGAAAAGAGGAATGTCACAGTCAAGGAAACAGCATCTAAATACCAGGGCTAACACACCTATTCCTCCACTGACAGAACAAAGACCTATATTGTATGTCCACCTTGTGCCACGACATTCATATATAAATGACTGCATTCAATCTGCAAAACAATCAAGTGAAGTGGGTTTTATCAACACTATTTTAATATGCTACTGTGGGTGGTAATGAAGGATCAAGAATTAAAGTCTGTTTGGTTTGGTTTGGTTTTGTGGATTCCAATTCTAGGGCTTTTGCTCCATTGCCTCCCTTTAATTAGCTGTACAGCTGACAGTTGCAGGGAAATAAATGTATTAACATTCTCAACAAGGAGGCAAGGTAGTAAAAGGAATTTTCCTTTATACCGACAAAAAGTTGAAATCCATTAAAAACAACGAGCAAGGTACTTCATAGTACCTCACGGTAAACAAATTGATGGATACTTTCACATCTCTAAGAATTACTGTACTTTCTGACGACATCAAATTTTAGAGAGGGGGATAACAGCCCTTATGCCCTTAATGATGATAATTATAAATGCTTATCCTCTTCTGTCTTAATTAGGTTTTCACAAACTGGTATTCTCACTTTCCTTCATGTTCTTAGTCAACTAATAGTAAAAGCTGATGCCAAAGACATCGCTGCATTTTCATAGACCACACCCACCACCTAGCATGGCGTTTAAACCTCAAGGTTTTTGATAACAACAATCAAGCAAGACAGTGAGGAGATGTTGAATGAATCTCCATTACCTATACTAGATTAAACATGTTTTTCCTAGCACGCCATACCTGAGAGCATGTCCTTGTTTTCTGGTCAAGTTCCTAAAGATGTTATTCTGTAACATATAAATTTATTTGATTGGCTCTTCACAAAAATTCTGCCTCTCTATTCACACCATGTGACTTAACAAGAGTTTCTTCACAGACTTTGATTTTAACTGAGAGTATTTCCTAAAGCACGTACAATAGTCAGTTTTAAATGTCTGGGGCATAATGTGTAGCCATGGGGTGCACCACTCAGATCTTTCAAAAGAGCCTTCTAGGATGAGTTACAGGTAATTGACAGCTTCCAGGAGCCACAAATTTGGATCCATGGATCCAAGGCAGCATTCACACTAAAGTCCCACTCCCTCTAGGCTCCTCCCAGCCAATGACTAAGCCCAGGAGAGTACTAGAGCTAAACGGTATCTGACCAACCCAAGGCTCTGCTAACAGGCAAATTTTGCTCAGAGACTCAATTGACCACAAGTTCCTCCAAGATGTATAGGCTAAAGCTCTTCCTACCCAATCCTTTTCCTTCCCTCCCTCCTTTAACTGTTGTGTCAGACTTAAAAACCATGGTCTGAAGACTCGTAGGTGCTTCCTCTTGTTCCTTCTCTATCTTTCAGAGCCATTTCCCTCAATAAATCTGCCAGTCTGATATTGTTTATATATCTGTGTCATGGAGGACCCAAAGGTACAGTTGTAATTATTAATAACTTTTAAAATCCAAACTGTTAGTGATTTTAACCTTTCAATATATTGCTCTTAAATTTTAAAAGTTTCACCTCCATCTTGGACAGTATACCAAGATACTGAGATGATATTAGAATTCGTGTCTTTTTAGCTAACTACTCTTTGGGAATATTAGTCAACCAAGTAAGACAAGATTAAATAAAAGGTGCCTTTTAGTTAGAGCTCTTCCTTCCACTGGGAACTGATACTTTTTGTTTCCTAACGTCCTCTCTTGACATTTTTGCTTGAGTGTGCAGTTTACTAACATCTTTTTCTGAATGGCTCTGTTTGCACAGAAGGCTGTGATTTGTAGTAATTTAGTGCTTGCTGTTATAAATGGAAGAATTAGGTTATAGAGGAACCAGTGGGAGATCAACACCCAGAAAACTTAAGGATAGGCTTTAATGGCATCCTCATCTAGCCTTTTAACACCACTATTTAGGAAAAACTCTATTTTAAAGCATGAGCTCAAAATTATTCCTAACAAATGGAAATGGAACTATCTTCCAAAACCCTACCAGTGTGACTTTCAAAACTCTAGAACACTTTGAAAATTATTTTCATTTGAGTAAGGGCTATTTTCTTTGTATTTTCCATTTATTCTTTGAATCCAAGATGTGGAATATAGGACATTCAAAGGGGAAACTTACTCTAACTGTAAGTACACAGATAGAGACACACCTACACTCAACCCAAGACAATCACTGGTCGACTTTATATCATCATAGATTTGATTTTTTTTCCCTTCTAGAGTGTTACTTAAATGAAATGATGAAGTGTACCATATGCTTGACTTCTTTGGCTTGGCATAATGGTTTTGAGATTCATCCATGTTGTAGAATGTAATAGCAATTGGCTCTTTTAATTGCTAAGCAGAATTCCATTCTGTGAATACAACAAATTATTTACCCACTTGATGAACTTGTATTGTGTTTTTAGCTATTATGAATGATGCTGCTATGAACATTTAAACATAAGTCTTATGGTGAAATATGTTTTTATTTCTCTTGAATAAAAACCTAGAAGTGGAAGTGCTGATGCTTTAAGTGGCTTCCTTGCTTAATTAGATAACCAAATATACCAACTTATTTTCATATATCTCCTAGATCCTTCTAGATCTTTGCTAAAATTCTTCCTCCAAATGTTTCAAAAACTTATTTTGCATTGTAGATATTTTGAGGTCTTACATACCTGTAAATATTGTGCCATCAAATTTTAACAATATCTTTGTGAGATATAAAATTCTAGTTTCAAAGTTGCTTTTCTTCAGCATTTTAAAATGTTTACTCTTGGGCGCCTGGGCAACTCAGTTGGTTAAGTGTCTGCCTTCAGCTCAGGTTATGATCTCAGGGTCTTGGGATTGAGCCCCATCTCAGGCTCCCTGCTCATCAGGAAGCCTCCTTCTCTTTCTCCCTCTGCCTGCTGCTCTCCCTGCTTGTGCTCTCTCTGCTTGTGCTCTCTGTCAAATAAATAAATAAAATCTTGAAAATAAAATAAAATGAGGGGCGCCTGGGTGGCTCAGTGGGTTAAAGCCTCTGCCTTTGGATTGGGTCATGATCCCAGGGTCCTGGAATCGAGCCCCGCATCTGGCTCTCTGCTCGGCGCGGAGCCTGCTTCCCCCCTCTCTCTGCCTAACTCTCTGCCTACTTGTGATCTCTGTCAAATAAATAAAAATCTTTTTTTAAAAAAAGGAAAAGAAAATGAAATAAGATTAAAATTTTACTCTGTGGTATGTTTTTTTTTAAGATTGTTTTTCTTTATTTGAAAGAGAGAGAGAGAGAGAGAACATGGGATGAGGGGCAGAGGGAGAAGAGAATCCCAAGAAGAATCCAGGCTGAGCACAGAGCCCAACAAAGGTCTTGATCCCAGGGCCCTAAGATTATGAACCAAGCTGAAACCAAGAGTTGGACACTTAACTGACTGAGTCACCTAGGTGCCCCTACTTTATGGTAGTTTTTTTAAGAAAAGATTTCATTGGGGCTCCTGGGTAGCTCAGTGGATTAAAGCCTCTGCCTTTGGCTCAGGTCATGATCCCAGAGTCCTAGAATAGAGTCCCGCATCGGGCTCTCTGCTCAGCAGGGAACCTGCTTCCTCCTCTCTCTCTGACTGCCTCTCTGCCTACTTGTGATCTTTGTCTGTCAAATAAATAAATAAAATCTTTTTTTTTAAGATTTTATTTATTTATTTGACAGAGAGAGACACACACACACACAGTGAAAGAGGGAACACAAGCAGGGGGGGTGGCAGAGGGTGAAGAGGGCTTCCCAAGGAGCAGGGAGCCTGATGTGGGGATTGATCCCAGCACTCTGGGATCATGACCTGAGCTGAAGACACTTAATGACTGAGCCACACAGGTGCCCCCTTACTCTGTGGTATTTTATGGTCACTGTTGAGAAGTCAGATGACAAGCTAATCTTATTTTTTTAATAGGTAGCCTAAAACTGTCCTTCTGAAAACTTATAACAAATTTTGTGTTCTTAATTTTTAATATTTAAGTGAATAGTGTATTCAAGTGTGGCTTTTTCTTTACCTTTCCTGTTTTAACCTCTGTGAGATCTCTCAAGCTCTCTTCTATTCTCAGCATTTCTTTCATATATTCTATTTCTTAATTCCTCCCAGTTGTTTTCTCAGAAGGGTACTGGGTTATATTCATTCTGGGTTATATTCATTCTGTTATTTATTGTGTCTAAGGTGTTTTTATTTTTACCATTATATTTGTCACCCTTTATAGTTCCTCTTGGCTCATCTTTATGAATATTTGTTTCTGCTTTACTTTACCTATCTTTTATATTTTCTAGAATATTCACTATGTTTATTATATAATCTCAATGTTATATAAGTTACATGATTATCAAATAACCTTCATTACAATTGTGTTGTTCATGCTCTTGGTTTCTCTTCAGATCATATAAATCTTTTGCCATTTACATTTGTGCTGTTCACATAGACTTTTTTTTTTTGGTCCCACATATTTTCATTTTCCTGAGGTATCAGCAGCTTTGATTAATAATATCCAATAAAGTGGTGGGTCAAAGATGAGTATCTTATCAAATGCCATGCCTGGCAGTTTTTAGAGATGGAGCATACTCCAAGACTCTCTGCTTATGCCTCATTTTGCCCTTACCAGTCACACCTGTTTTACATGAAACATCCCTATATGTCTACCATGTCACTGTCTTTCCTAAGTATTTTCTTCCTTCATTATGACCACCCACCTATCAGGGAGGAGGAAGTTCTCAGGATCTAGTCAACAGCCTGGTTATTTGCTCCTTACTCCAACCAACATCTCCAACTCTTGCTTAATATTGATAGTCCTTCTGACACCAAGCTGGTGCTGTTTTTCTGTCTGGCAGTGGTACAGTTGTATAAGCAGGCATAACTCAAAAGATTTCTCGAAAATGTGTTCTGTATCTTATGAACTTAGTTGTAATGAATATAGGAACTAATCTTGACAACAGAAAGTATTCAAAGAGAAGATAAGACACTGGATCCCACATGACCCACTTCAAGTCAATGGAGAATGACAACCACTTCCCCTGTATCTGTTGCCATCCACCCCTCTCCTTCTGAAATTCAGTGACTAGTAGGAAGTGGCCAACTCTAGCAGTGGGGAAGATACAAGGTCTGCCAAGTGATACCCAAGATGAAGGGTGTTTATTTTCCTACTTAGAAATACAGCAGGGCTCCCCACTCCTACTCTACCTCCCACCACCAGATGCAAGCGGTTTGCTTTCATTGCATTAAAGACTTTTCTGGAAGCCTAGAGGAAGCCAGGTGAACTTGCCTCTTTCTCCCTCTACTCCCAAAGATAGTGCAAACCTTTAATCTCTGTCCCATCACGAAGTTTGGTTCCTGAATAGTGGTTCTGACACCCCTGACTCCTAGATAGTCTGTGAAGATGGTTTTACAGATCCTAGGGTGGGGGGGGGGGGTGTCCCAGAAGGCAGAGGGAGTTAGATTCTGTTTATCCTGAAAACTTTTGGAGGGGATGGCCACCACCTACCCAGAACATCCTGAGTCAGGATCTGAAACATGGGAGAGGAGCAGGTACCCAGGTATCAACCCAAGGTCAGGGTCTAGGCAGGTATGTTTCTCCTGAGATCCCCACTAGAGAACCCCTGGAAGCAAAGGGAAACACACAGAGGGCAAGTCTGACCTAGGGCCTGGAGACTGGCTCCCAGGAACCCTGAGATCTCCCCCCCTGAAGAGATACAAGTAATAAAAAATGAGATTGGTGAGAAAAAATGAATCCATTATTTCTACAAAAAGTCCTGCCATCCCCAGGCATCCTGGTCTGCCGGGAACTACCTCCACCTTCACCCCTGTGAAGGAGACACAGTGGTGAAGCCACTCCCTTTAGAGGCTGGCAGGCCTGGAGCCATTGTGCTGGGCATGGAGCTCAGCTCTGGGTTCCTGCTTGGGGTTGGCAGGTCCTGGGCCCATTGAGCTGGTTGGGGGTTCTTCTTTGGGCTTGAGCTTGAGGACAGGAGGTACAGCATGGGTGGCAATGCCCTCTCCAGCATGAGAGAGTTGCCCTAGGTAGGGGTGCCTGGCCTGTGCTTCATTAACAGTGTCATGACTCATCTATGTAGCCATGGATATGCCAGTCAGCATAGCAGCCATACTTGGTGGGCAGAGTGTTGATGATGACCAATCAGCCTCCCTGGCTCAAAGAGGGCATTTCGACCACTGCAAGGATAGATGGAGGACACAGAGCACATGCGCGAAGACGAACAAGCAGCTCAGACCACTGCTGGTGTTTGGATAACTAAAAAGTGGCACATAATAGAACCATATTCAATGTAAAAGAAGGTTAGTGAGCAGGGCCATGAGTCAAACGGGACATGCCTGGTATACACCAAAGGCTTGGTATAAGAGACCTGACTTTTTTGGCCTGGAAAGATCTAGCCACCAGGGTTGTGAGTGACATTGGTATTATTCTCTTGGGGATACCAAGATGGGAGGGGGAATAAAGATGGATTGGATAATGTAGGGTTCTTACAGGATATCTCAACCAAGCAATGAGGACAGATATGATTTACTTGTCAAGAATTCATTTTCTAGGGGCACCTGGGTGGCTCAGTGGGTTAAAGCCTCTGCCTTTGGCTCAGGTCATAATCCCAAGCCCCACATTGGACTCCCTGGGATCAAGCCCCACATTGGACTCCCTGCTTCTCCTTCTCCCTGCTGCTCCCCCTACTTGTACTCCCTCCCCCCCCTCTGTCAAATACATAAATAAAATCTTTTAAAATCAATCAACCAGTCAATCTACTTGTTAGTCGTGAGTTCAAGGACCATGGTTATTTCCCACTCTACTCCCAGGCTTCTGAATAGGGTCTCAGGCTTATGAAAGCATAATTCCTTTTCCCATGCCAGTGAGAAAGCCTGAATCCTCATGCCAAAGCCATCTCTGACACCATAATTATCTCACAACTAAAGAAATTGATGGTCGTATCGCAGTTCCTTCCTCTACTTTCTGCCCTGGTGGCCTTAACCATCCAGCTCAGAGCTACACTTTAATTTCTTTCCACATTTCCTATTGACATTAAGCACCAAATCAGCCTGACAGGGGGTGCATATCCTCTCTCCAATAAAGCACAGCTGACAGCCCTCCGGCAACAGCAGCTTAGCGGAGCTCGATCCCGATGCTTCTGTGCTGCTATTGATTCCTGTGATAAGAAGTCATTACTTCTAAATGACATATCCCTAACACTCTCTGCCATCCCATATTAATGATAGAATACAAATACATCATCTCTCCACTGTCAAAGAAAAACCTGATAGGGAGGATCTAAAATGTTTTAAGAAATCCCCGTTCTGCTGGCCACAATGGCATTCTAATAATTTCACCACTAATTTGCTGTGTGATGATGACCAGTATATTGAACCTCTCTGGGCTTCCATTTCTTCATCAGCAAAATGAGGATTTCTTCCAATTCTAGTAGTACATGATTTAACTCTCTTTGAAAAACCTTATTTTCGGGTGCCTGGGTGGCTCAGTGGGTTAAGCTGCTGCCTTAAGCTCAGGTCATGATCTCAGTCAGGGTCCTGGGATTGAGTCCTGCATTGGGCTCTCTGCTCAGCAGGGAGCCTGCTTCCCTCTCTCTCTCTCTGCCTGCCTCTCTGCCTACTTGTGATCTCTCTCTCTCTCTCTCTCTGTCAAATAAATAAATAAATAATCTCTTTTTAAAAAATTTTTATTTTTTATAAACATATACTTTTGTCCCCAGGGGTACAGGTCTGTGAATCACCAGGTTTACACACTTCACAGCACTCACCCTCCTACACTGTTGGTGGGAATGCAAGCTGGTGCAGCCACTCTGGAAAACAGCATGGAGGTTCCTCAAAATGTTGAAAATAGAACTGCCCTATGACCCAGCAATTGCACTATTGGGTATTTACCCTAAAGATACAAACGTAGTGATCCAAAGTGGCACGTGCTTCCGAATGTTTATAGCAGCAATGTCCACAGTAGCCAAACTATGGAATAATCTTTTAAAAAAGAAAAAAAAAAAAACCTTGTTTTCACAGGATTTTTGTACTCACACCTTAATCCTCATTCCTTTTACCTGCCACATCCCTAAGCTTTGCTTTTTTTCTCTAACTTGATTCTAGTCTTTAAATTTTACACACTGCACAACATTTTCCATTAATATAAGCACAAAAATTTGCCCTATATATAGTTGGTGTAAACTGGCAATGTTTAGAGAAGGTCTTTCTCCTTCAGAATCTTTCTTTAACTTGGTTATCAACAGAGAAACTAAAATCCCATATTTACAAGGGCATTCCTTTGTTTTTGTACGTGTGGACTAGAGAGATGGAAAAAGAAAATTAATAAAAGGTCTAGAGGTAAAAAAAAAGTCTAGAGGTATAAGTTTTGGAAATTAAACCACAGGACTTTTATGCTCTCAACCCAAAATTTCCAAAAGATAAATGACCTGTTAGAAAATGCTTCGCTAATAGCATTTTATTCCCCATGACTGAATATTTCTACCTCCCGGATCACAAACAGCTAGCATTCATTTATAGTGTCTGAGGCAGGAAGAACAATATGGAAAAGTGCTCAGAAATAAGAAGGAACAGAATGTGATAAAGGAACTAAAATCATTTCAGTATGACTGGAGCACAAAGAACAAGGTAGGGAGTGCTAAGAGATGACATCAGGGGTAATAAGCAAGGCCAGGTCATGATGGACCTTAAAAGCCATTACAGGAGGCCTGTGGACAATGGGAAGCTGCTACAGTATTTTAAGCCTGACAATATCGTAATCATTTGGAGTCTGGGGGCAATCACTGTGGTGTGGGTATAGAGTCCAAATGACAAAGGGGAATGAAAAACTGTTGGTCTGGGGAGTTGTTAGGAGTTGAGGGAGGTAGCTCAAGCAAACAGCTGGTGGGCTAGACTAAGTATTCTTGGGAAGATGGGTAGAAGTAAGCCACTTGGAAAGAAATCGCCAGGACATGTTGATAGGACTTTGTTAATATATTTTGTGTAGGGAAAGGAAAACATAGGAAACATTAAGGAATTTACCTTGGCTTGAGGGGGTTCACCCTAACTGAGGCAGCCTGGAGGAAGATAGTGCTGTTTACTACGATAAGCACACAGAAGAAAGGAATAGTATAGAAGGAAGTACACAGTGTTTTGAGTTTGGAGAATTTTGAGCATGAGATTTTGAGATACCTTTATGAGCCACTACAAGGTCTTTGGCAAAGTGTGCCGAAGACACTAGTATGCCACTAGCTTCACTAATGGCTCTCTCTGTCATGGTCTTTCTTCCTGTGGTGGCCACAAGCACTCCCCCTCCCCTGCATCAACTACCAGAAACTCGTGCTGTAGGAAGTGTTGGCTGCTCACCAGACCTCCACACTGCATAACTACAAACCATCATTCCCATGATAGTCTTGTGACCACCAGGTAGCCTTCTGTCTCAAAAACAAATTTTTCAATAGAATCTCTAACCCCTGGAACTCCATGGCCATATGACAGAATCTCTGTAGTATATTCCGACCTCTGTTGCCACCTTATTCACATCTTTGTGGTGGGGAAATGGAACAAATGAGAACATCCCTAACTGAAAGCTTGAAGGGAAGCCAATATATTGGGTTTGTTTTTTCACAGAATTGGGGTCTTCCTGGAGACAATTTGGGCAGCACAAACAACAAAGCTGGTTTGGGGCAGGATTCTTTCATCCTATCAGGCCAGCTGTAGCCCAATAGGAAAATCGCCTGATTTCTTTAGGTCAGACTTCTCTGTAGCTGACACTCAGCTTCACTGGTAATAGTGAAGATTTATATGTGGAAAGGATATTTAAAAAAAATCCAAGAATGTGCTGTGAGAGGGTGGCATTTATTGCTGCATTATAAGTAAAGAAGCAGTCACACTGTCACAGACTACAATATTCTCAGAAAGAATAATTTGCCAGGAGTTATTCAGCATTTAGACATAAAATCATTAGTTATTAAAGCAGTCAGGGACCTTGGAGATCATCTGGCCCAATTTCCTCAGTTAGCAAGTAATGAAATTGAGACCCCAAGAAGCTAAGTGCTTTGCTGAGTAGCACTGGTGCCGTACCTCAGAGCCTGGGCACCTCTCTCCACACCTGCACTCTGACTGCTAACCATACAACTTCTTTATAGGATAGCTTATAGGCTAATGTACAGAATTCATAAAAGAACATGAGAAACTGATAGTATCTCTATCTCATTCCATACTGTATGTGTTCCAAGTAAGGCAAATCATAACAATATGAAAACAAGAGATTCCTACAACCACAAACTCATGGCCAGCTGGGGCCCCTCATCATCATGAAGTGTCTAAAGTCACTTAATACCAAGAAAACAAGCAACCAACCAACCAACCAACCAACAAAAATCTTGTCAAGCCACAGCCATGGTCTAGATTAGTGGTTCTTGACTGGGACCAACTTTGCCCCCAGAGGAGGTAGCCAGAGACAGTTATAGTTGTCACAATTTGAGTGCTGCTGTTGGCAACAAGTGAGGGAGGTCAAGAGTGGCTCCAACCAGCTCACAATGCACACAGAAACTCTTCACAAAAAGAAATATCCAGACCAAAATGTCAGTAGGGCTGAGGTTAAGAAACCCTGGTCTAGATTAATTAGATAGCAGTAACTCAAAAGCCCTCCATCACTGGTTAGAGGTAATGGAGTTGGCTAAAAAGTATTTTAAAAATGAAGAGTGGTTGGGGGCGTCTGGATGGCTCAGTGGGTTAGGCGGCTGCCTTCGGCTCAGGTCATGGTCTCCGGGTCCTGGGATCGAGTCCCACATCAGGCTCTCTGCTCAGCAGGGAGGGAGGCTGCTTCCCTTCCTTTCTCTCTGCCTGCCTCTCTGCCTTTCTGTGATCTCTGTCAAATAAATAAATAAAATCTTAAAAAAAAAGAATTTTTTGTTGAGTGCAAATGTTTCCATTTTACAGATGACAAAGCAAATCCCAGAAAGCTGTAAATATAATATTTTTTTTTCCTACCGTTCCACAGAAGGCCTAGACAGCAGACATTCAATGAATGTTGGTTTTATTCATTACTGAGTTCTCAACATCCCAGGAAAGGAAGAAAAACATTACGGATATTGTTGTCACCTTTCAGAAATGGGCAACTGAACTCAAACATGAAGTATCTTAGCTGAAACCTCCTTTTGGTAAAGCACTTGATCTGATCCTCATTCTGGGTGCTAAGTGCTCATTTGCTAATGTCACAGCAGGACAAGTTTTAAATTATCTCGTTTCATTTTTCAAGGCTTTGATCCTAATTTGGTCATTTAGATCATATTCATTTTCCCCTCAAACTGGAAGTTTCCAAATGAAGGATGATTGATCAATTGCCAGCAGCATAAACCATTCACATGCACTAGCTCAGAGAAGGCCCCGTCAGGAATGCATCTTCTTCACAGTAAAGCAAATTAATCCACCAGCTCTAATAAACCTTGTATCAATCCATCTAAATTGACCAAGAATAAAAAAAATATCAGCAGTTCCCACTCTAATGAGCGAACCCCTTTCCCCATAAGCATTCTGGATCAGTGATGTCTTTGAAAGGGACTCTATAAAGCAGCTCAAGACCCTCGCTATAGGTGATACACCCTGTGTTGTTCTCCAAACTCAGGGCGGGGCAGAAGTTCATCTGAAATCCATAGACCAGAGCTGTGGGAACCCAGGTCAAATGACAAAGTCTTCCATCCTAAGGAAAAATAACACGACTCCCTACCCTACTCCATGTTGGGCATACAGAGAAAGGCCAGGGTTGATGACTAACAGAGGCTGAGACCCAGGAGTTATATTTTTTCCCAGTTAGGAGGAAACATGAACATGTAAAGAGAGGTCTTAGAATAAGACCCGTAAGCTGTTCCTCCCCTGAGAGTCTGTTCCTTGCTCCGTTGTCACCTTTGCTGAAGTGCCACCATTCCCTCAACATTCTCACAGCTATAAAAGAACAAAAAACTAGCCCTTCCAAAGGCTGACATGCCACATGCCTCCTTTTAGACAAGCCTGTTGATCTACCACTATTAATATACCAAGGGAATGCAGCCAGCCTAAAGCAGGGATATAGGCAGGAAATCAAGAAAAAAAACTTACCTCTACTGCACTGTTCCCCCTACCTTCTGATATGCTACTAGGGCTCCCCATTGACAGAACTAGAAGAAAAGTGACTCCAAGGATGCAGTTCATACCTGTAAACCTCTTGGGGCCAAAGGGCGGCATGGCAAAGGATAAGCATCACAGCTGGAGACAGAAGATTATCTGTGCATTTACCTTGATCAAAGTCCCTGGTCCTTTTTACTGTGACTGCAATGGCCAGACTGCCCTCTTAGAGATCTCTGGGCTCTTAGAACCCTGTGTGGAACTGGCCATCTGTATGGTCCTAGACAGATTATACCACCTCTCTAAACCTGTTTCTTCATCTGAAAAAGAAGAAAATAATTGCTAACTTTTACCATATATCTATTGCATTCCACACAGTGTTCTGAGAGTTTTAGGTATTCAGATATTAACTCAATGAATCCTTAAAACAGACACCGTTCTTTTTATTCCCACTTTACAGATGAGAAAAGCAGGCACAAAAAGCTTAGGAAATACACCTGACCTCACATAGCTAGGGTAATAAATAACAGAATTCAAACTCAGGAAGGTCAGCTCCAAAATCCATATTTCTAAGCACTCTGTCATGCTGCATCTCAGTGATGCTAGTATTACCTCTTTCATGGGGGTTGTGTAATAAATTTAAAAAGTATACATAAAGCACTAGGTACTTAACATTTAAGCCATTCATATTTCCCAAAGTGAACCCTCTAATATTAATTTCCCAAAGCTGATTTATTTTGTACGTGAGCATCAGAGAAAGATTCCAAAAATAAGATTATATTAACATCTTTTAGGGGAGTGAAGGAGGAAGGTAGTCTAGTAAAGAAGGGGGCAAGGGTGTATTCCTCTTTAGGTACAAACGGCCTGAGACTTCATATTGGCCCTAGGAGCCAGTTCAAGCCTGCTTCCCTCTACTTCCCTCCCAGAATGGGCCAGAACCAAGGTCAGGAAATTTACTGGCTCAGAAATGCTCTGAGGATTTAGTAGAAAGAATCACTTTTTTTTCCCGAGGTTCTGGAAAACAGCGTTCCTCTTTTTATTTCTGTAGCTTAGAGTTCCCACATTTTTAATTCATCTGCTTTGGAATCTTTCTCTTGCCATGTCACTGATTCAGTGAGACAAACTCTGGTTTCCTTCGAGAGCGCTCCTCCCCCTCCTTAATCATCACCTAGGGCACTAAGAGCTACCTAGGAAATACTCAGGGAAAAGAGTTAAGGAGTTGCCTACTCAGACTGTGCTCTACCATAAATCTCAGGAAAAGAGGACAAGGAGATTCCTAGGTTTTCCAAAGATTCTAGCCGAGTTTCCCAGAACACGGGACCAAAACATTTTCATTGCCTTCCTCAGGGACTCCGTGACTCTGAAGATGTTAGAATTGGGGAATCCAATCCATCTCAAAATGATGTACAGAACACCTTTCAGAACGTAAATGCCCAAATGGAATATTAACACTTGAAAGACCCTGTGACAATTCACTGAAAAATGGATATGTTTGTTATTAATGGTCTCTGGGAAAGAACAGTTAAAATTTTAGCATGAAAATCACAGACATGTTTCAGATAGCACACATTCCTAAGCCCTTCTGTTTATTTCTTTCCATGTCTTTTGCTCAAGAGCATATTCAGCTGTCATAAGACCTGTTCTCACAGGTTCACTTCTGCAAAAATATATATCATTGAATTGTAAGCCAAAGAAAGCCCCAAATCTTGATTTAGTTCCCAACTTTGCTCTGCTGAACTTCTATTCATCCAAGAGTGTCCCACACCGAGAGGCATAATCAGAAGTAACTTTAAACAATCAAACATATACATCCACCACAGGAATAATCAGATGTTCTAGAAGCTCCTGGTGATGTCGAATTTAACCTTCTCTTGTTGGGACTGAGAAGGGCTGACAGGTTACCAGGGGAGTGACTGGGACAGGGAAGCACAGAGGAAACTCACGGGGCTTGAGACCAACATGTATGGGGCATATTAATTTTAAAACACTGAATACTGGCCTCTGTAACCTCTCACCTCTGGTTCAATCAGAAATATCCACAACCACCACCTACACTATCATAAACATGGCAAGTTACATGTTCTGTTCAAATAATATTCAAATTACTGAGACCGAGGAGTCAGAAATCTGTGCCTTCTTATTCTAGTTCTGGTGGTATTATTACAGTTCCAAGCTGTGAAGTAAGAGTGGGTATGTTCAAGTTCCAAGCTATCATTCAGAACATGTATGTAAGAATTAAGTCAGAAAGGGAAAAAGTCCAATGACATACTCAATTGTCATGTCAGTTACTAGTAAGACCAGTGGTTTCCAGCCTCAAATAAATATGATCTTTTAAGAAACTTCATAAACACAGAAACACCCAGACCTTTTCCAAATCTACTAAACTTGAATATTCAGGATAATGCCATGAAGCCATTTAAAAAATAATAATAATACTGATAAGGTAAAGACAGCTCTACATATAACTCTCAAGCTCAGCCATGGTGAAGATCCACAGATGTGGCCAAAATTTTGAATATTCATATACCTCTCTATCTCCCGCTCACTTCATTAATATTATCTTCCAACATTTTCAGATCCAGAGCATTTGATGTTGGGGAGACCAAGAACTAGGTGCAGCATCTCTCGGTGCATGACCTCATGCTGCAGACCCTGAAATCTGTCCCCTCCCCATCACTGGAGCAAAATAGAAAGTAGCTAAGGCTATAGCAACAATTCAAGTAGCATATTCCTTTAAAGACTCCTATTTCCTAATGCTAGACTCCACTTGTATTAACTTTTTACAAGAGTATTTGCTGGAACTCAAAAGGTTCTCTGTAGTTTAGAACTGCAACATAGGCAGGGAGTCATGATAAAAGCGCTTTACAATCCTAATAAACACATAAATAACAGTGCCCAACAATTTATTATGGTGCAGGCTACAACATATTCCTATATGACCATGTCATATAAATGTCATGCCTCTTGGGTTTGATATTCTTCTCTAATTATTTTTTTGGTCCACCCAACCATTTTGGATATAGACAGGATGGATATAGACATCATTAGGTTTGGTATTCAAGTCATACTTTATAGCCCTGAGTAGAGCAGATGTTTGTGAGAACAAATAATGAGACGAGTCCACAGAGGGAAAAGGAAGTGAAAGAACCGTTGCTAACCTTTCTCTCATGTATGTGAAACATAGACACCATAGGTATGGAAGTGTTGCTGTAGTAAACTCAGGGAATGGAAGTCCAGTTTTTTTTTTTCTTCCTTGAAGGGGTAACTATTTCTCTTTAGCCTTGTGGGTATAGCTTTTGTGGCACTCCATTGGAATTTAAAATCTGAAAACTTGCATATTTCACATGAATGTGTGAAACAAATGAATCACAAATTAAATGAATTAACCAGAGAGGGAGGAGCAAGATGGCAGAGAAGTAGGAGACCTAATATCGTCCATCCCAGGAGTTCAGCCAGATAGTTATCAAACCATTCTGAACTCCTACAAACTCGAAAGGAGATCAAAGAGAAGAAGAGCAGCAATTCTAGGAACATAAAAATGACCACTTTCTGGAAGATAGGATGTGCAGAGAAGTGAATCTGAGAAGAGAGACTGAGGGGGGTAGGGGCTGGTTCCCGGCCAGCAGTGGAGCAGCGGAGTACAAAATCAGAACTTCCAGAAGTCTGTTCCACTGAGGGATTGTCGCTCCAGAGGCTAAGTGGGGATAGAGCCCTCATGGAGCCAATGTAGTCCTGAGGGTCTCAGGACCCTCAGGGTCACAGAAAGACCAGGAGTGCCTGAGTGTGGCAGAGCTGTCAGAGATGGGGAAGCCGACTACAGAGACAGAGCCAAAGAGAGGGCTTTCAGTTTGGATTACCTTAACCAGTGATCCAACACAGAGTCGGAGCACTGCTCTTCGGGCAGGAACACAACAAGCAGCAGATCTGGGAGACTCATGCAGGACCGTGCTGCAGAAATCGGCTGGGTTTGGAGACTCCAAACGGAGCCTTGCGCCAGAGACAGAAACACTTGGTCACAGGCCGCGCGAGCTCAGAGCACTACCGGAGAACAGGGAGATGGAAGGGATTGAGCGCTTTTCTCGGAGGGCGCACTGAGGAGTGGGGACCGAGATTGGGAGGCCGCCATCTTCATTCCCGTCCTCCAAAGCTACGGAAAGCATTCAGGGAACAAAAGCTCCGAGAGCAAACCCGAGCATATTACATAGCCCGGCCCCTGGCAAGGGCAGCACAATTCTGCCTTGGGCAAAGACATTTGAGAAGCACTGCACAGGCCCCATGCCCAGAAGATCAGCAAGAACATCCAGCCAAGACCAAGTTTATTGATAAATAAGAACTGTGGAACTTCAGAGCTAGGAGAATGCCACACATAGAATTCATGGCTTTTTCCCCTTAATCCTTTAGTCTTTCAAAGTTAAAATTTTTTAAATTTTTTCCTTATTCTATTTTTAAAAATTTTTTTCTTTTTCCTATTTTAACCTTTTTTTAACTATTTTATCTTATCAATACCTTTTTTTTAAAAATCTTTTTTAGTTTTCATGGTCATAGTCATATCTTATCCATTCATTGTATTTAAACTTATTTTTTGTATGCATATAAGTTTTTCTTTCTTTAAAATTTTGGGATACAGTTTCTTCTAAGAGATCAAAATATACCCGTAATCTAGCACATGACTTTGTTCTAGTCTCTAGCCTGACCTTTTTTTTAATAAGAAGCCAACTTCTTATATCAATACTTTTTTAGAATCTCTTTTAATTTTCATCTTTACAGTCATATTCCATCCCTTCATCATGTTTACCCTTAATTTGCATATATATAAGTTTTTCTTTCTTTAAAATTTTGGGAGGTAGTTTCTTCTAACAGACCAA
>NC_081568.1:92081349-92108127 GCF_022355385.1 Mustela nigripes
AAAAAAAAAAAGCATATATATATATATATATATATGCATTTTTTTTTCTCCTTTCTTCAACCCCGTTTCAGGTCTCTTCCAATTTGATTAGTGTATATTTTCTTTCTTTCTTTCTTTTAAGATTTTATTTATTTATTTATTTATTTGACAAACAGAGATCACAAGTAGGCAGAGAGGCAGGAAGAGAGAGAGGGGGAAGTAGGCTCCCTGCCAAGCAGAGAGCCTGATACAGGGTTCAATCCCAGGACCCTGGCATCATGACCTGAGCCAAAGGCAGAGGCTTTAACCCACTGAGCCACCCAGGTGCCCCTAGTATATATTTTCAGGCACTGCTTCTACCCTTTTAGTATTTTGTTCTCTCATTCATCTATTCTTATCTGGTTAAAATGACAAGGCAGAAAAACTCACCTCAAAAAGAAGAACAAGAGATAGTACTGATGACTAGAGACCTAATCAATACGGACATGGGTAACATGTCAGAACTAGAATTCGGATTGACGATTATCAAGGTGCTAGCTGGGCTCAAGAAAAACACAGAATCCCTTTCTGGAGAAATTAAATCTAAAGTCACTCTTCTTGTAGCTAACCCAATACTCATTAATGATACTTCTCTATATAGAATAGAATGATAGCATGCCAGACATTTAGAAGATTCTGCCTTATATGGTGTAGACCAAATCACATAAACCAATTTGAATGGCTTAAGCAGAGGAGGAGCAATTTTACTGTGTCACCTAAACATCATTTTTTGCTTTGTAAAATGATCAATGGTTTTAATAATTACATTTTGGCTAATGATATGCTTTTTTTTTTTTTGAGACTTTCTGTACATAAAAAATTCTCAAAGAAAAAAATAATTAAAAAAACAAAAATATACTCCTTGCTGTCTTGTTTAATTTTTTTAATAACTTACTACATGCATAAATAATTTGAGGTAGTCTTAAAAAAACATAAAATAAAAAAGAAAGAAATCCCGAGTCTAATAATCCAGGGAAAAGAAAAATAAAGTCAAGAAAAGAGATAAAACCAAGAAATTAAGTTATAGTAGAAACTCCATTGTTAGAGATAACCAAGACCTATTCTCTGAGCTCTCTAGCAGCCAAAACAACAGAGAGAAAAGTTGTGTGATTCACCGTGTCGAGAAGACAAAAGCAAACTGGTGTGTCACTTAAGTGAAAGAGGTGTTAGTTAAGGCCTCCATGGCAATCAAACTATAATATAAGGGTTTCATATCAGTAAGTTGTACACCTTAAACACACTGTTGTACATCAAATATAACATCAAATGGGTTCCTCGGGAAAAGAAAACAGAATATTCCTAAATCTAAGTCGTGAAAGGCAGTCTTCCCCTGAGTCCTCACGTAGGAGATTTTATGAAATGTAGATAAGAGGACTCACCACAACACCCCTGCAGTAAATACAAAAAGAAGGACTGTTTCCCACAATGTCCCTCAAGACAGGTCAACAGACACGCAAGGCAAAAATCAAAACCCAGCGGAGGGAAAGAACTGTGGCAGGGGGTGCTGCAGGGATGCAGGACAAATAAGCTGGTCTGACCACTCTTGAATACCTTCTCTTGAATACCTTCTCTTGAATACCTTCTAAATGATCTAGAAGAAATTCCTTCAAGAAACACTCCATAAACTTTTGATACATCATGAGCAGTAGTGAATTCAAGATATTATTTTCTACCAAGTAAAAATATCAATCAATAATTGAGTTTCTCAGTGGATCTTTAGCTGGATCTCATGGAAAGTCGGTCTTCATCTAAAGCGTCTAGAGAGAAAGTGGATACTCTTCCCAAAGGTGACCAGAACTGAGGCTTCACACGAGCCTCTGCTCCACAGCCTGCTCTCCCCAGCTGTGTGACATGACATGGTCCCTAGTTCTCAACACCTTCCTTTCCCTATCTTTCATAGGAAAATGAAAGACAAGACTATTGGAGAGATTAATAAACAAATATCTATCACCCTATTCGTCCTCATTTTTTAAATTTGGCATTCTATTAGGAGAAAAGCAGTACTATAGACTAGAGCACCAAACACCACTGTTCTTATGTCTCGGGACTACTTGGTGCCAAACCATTCATCATGGGTAACAGTTCACAAAGCTCAGGCACCAGATGGTAAGGGCACAGGTTGCTTTGCAAAGCACTAGAAAGCAATTGGAACCAGCTTGCTATTCAGCAGGCTGCCCAGTGTTTTGCTCTGCCTGTGCACAACCCTACTCATCAACAGCTCCTTAAAATGGACCAGTTATCACTTGTTGGCTATCCCCTCAGGCCCAAGTCTAGATCCCAATGTGATGTAGAACAAAGAATTAGGGCTAAGTCACTGGGCCAGTAGTCCTTTCAAAATGAGCTGGAGGTAGAATGCCAACTTGGTTGATTCAGTTTTTATAATCCACATCCTTTTCTCTTTTTTTTTCTTTTTTTTTTTTAATCCACATCCTTTTCACTGAAGTTTTCCTCTCTTAAGCTGAAGACAACCAGGCTAAACAATGTAATACTTACTCTTGGAAATAGGACCCCAGTCGATACTAAAAAGTCATTATAAAATTACTACTCACTGTCCAGGAAGCAATCTGAAAAGGACTGTACTCAAGAGTTGTTCCAAAAGTCAATATTCCCAATTCATCAGCCCAGTGTTTGTAGAAAAAGCTTAATGCTTTAGCACTCCATGTCTTGCAAGGAGTCAGAGACAGGCCCAGCTGGGATTTTGAAGGCAAATTAATAAAGGGACTATTTCTTTACAGAGACAAGGCAAGGGAACACATAGGGGAAGCTGCAGGGGTGGGAAATGGACCCAAAGAGGCGAGTGGAGAAAAGCAATGTAACCAGAATCATGTCAGAATGGCTAGAGGTGTAGACTCTTGTTTCAACTCCTTTATAATGGATGATGCCTGGAGAAGCTCATTTATTTAACTGGGAGGAAGAAGGAATAAAGACAAAAAGAGAAGCTTGATAGAAGCAAAAGACTATGCACCTACATACCACCATTTTCACATCAGAAATATAATTGCATACATTCAATAAGGAAATGTATTTCAAGAAGTAATTTAAACTTAAGCTAAACAGTTGGTCTGAAACAAAAGCCAGCTTTCAAGGTGGGATTTTCTTTTCTTCATGTTAAATGTTAAGTTTGGAAGAACACTTCCTTAAACACCCTCAGGACATACACTGTTAGTGAAAATTATATGTTGCTGTGGGTGCCGTTAAACAGTCCAGCATATACTCACCCATTAGTGCTCCTTATGGAGAAAAGGAAAATGAAGGTCAACAATAATGTAAAGACATTAAAACTTCAGAGTGATTCCAGAAACCTACACATTCCTAGACTGGAAGTTGAACTAGAAGCCAGACTATTTCTTGCCAGCAGGAAGGTTATGAGGTAAGAATGCTCTACGTATCTGTAAAAAAACCTCCTATCCTTAGCAGGCTGTGACCAGGATTAAAATATATATATATATACATACACACACACACACACACAATAGATGAATTGCTCTGGGACATGCAAGCTACATGTTATATCACAATCTTTTAACTTTTTCAGATTAATTATAAGTTCAAATCCCTGTCCCTTCAAATTGGCAGAAAGACATATGAAAAATTTTGAGGTCTCTGTATCCTCCCTTGGACTGCCAATATGCATCTATAGATTGATAGATCAATAGAGAAATAAAACTGACCTTCCGGCCTTTCAGTTTCTGGGCAGAGAAGAGCCTCAGTCTGTGGCTGCCCCACTCGCCATTTGGTCTCGGGGCCACAAGATGCCACTGTGAAGCAGTAGTCTCTCACCATCTGTCCAAGCTGTTGAGCCATCTGTGGCCCAAGCCAACAGGCTCTATTTGTTGCCGGGCAATGACCTGAGAGCTAAACTCACTTTCCGGCCAAGCCTGGCCATGGGGAGGCTTTGCCTGCCCTTAAGGCCACAACTCCATCCTCATAGGCATCTCCTCAGAATCCTGACCCTCAGAGTGACAACAACTAAATGTGTTCTGGACTTTCTACCTCCAGAGAAGCCTACAACCTTTTCTTCCTCTCACTCCTGGGAGAGAAACCTGTTATTGGATAGAAAACTGGTTCTCAACTCAGATTCAACTGCTCAGAATCATTACTCAAGAGTCAAATGATGGTGGGAAAGGAAAGTTGCTTTATTCAGGAAGCCAGAACCTGTAAAGATGGTGGACTATCATCCCAAATACCATCTTACCTGTCTCAGTGAAGCCAGAGGGTTTTAAAGGGGAAAGGACAAGATATGTGGGGGCAGAGGATATTACCTGCAGGAGAAGTTGGGACCCAGGTGCTTAGTCCTATGTTGACACAACCATGAACAGACTTGTTGGCATCAGCAGCAGCTGTTTTAGAATGTAGTCAGGCCTCATCTTCTGGGAAATTTCATTCAGTCCTTCACTCTTCAAGGCCAGTGGCTCAAAGAAAGTGGGTTAATTCTGCTATAGCAAGCAAGGAGTGCATAAGCTTGAAGCAAGTTAACCCTTGAGACCAGTTCAAGTTCTGTTACAAACCTAGATAGGCCTTTTCCTTTTCTCCTTTCAACACAATAAACCTTGATTGGTTTGTTCTTCTCCCTTTTTAGGAAAATTAGACCTGATTGCCTGAATTGTCTTAAATACAAACAACACAAACACACCACATAAATCCTCTCAATGGCTTTCTTGCAGAAGGTTCCACACAATCTACAAGCCTCACCAAAGTGGAAGACCCTCCCTGAGTAAGAAAAACTCAGGCATTAGCAATCTACAGATTTCTGGGCGGGGGGAAGGGGGGCACTTCCTTCTGTCCTGACGATTCTGCAAGGAAAAATGAAGCACAAAATTTTTCAGAAGGTCACTCCACTCTACTAAATTCATAATAAGTCTATTTGTTTGCTCATTATTCAAAAAATATTTTTTTAAAGATTTTATTTATTTATTTGACAGAGAGAGAGAGAGTTCACAAGTAGGCAGAGAGGCAGGCGGGGTGGGGTGGGGGGTGGCAGGCTCCCTGCTGAGCAGAGAGCCCGATGCAGGGCTCAATCCCAGGACTCTGAGATCATGACCCGAGCCAAAGGCAGAGGCTTTAATCCACTGAGCCACCGAGGTGCCCCATCAAAAAATATTTCTTGAGTTCCATCTATGTTTCAGGCACTGTGAAAGTCACTGTGACGGAATAGTGAGAAAAAAGTATTGTCCTGCTGTTAGGGTTTAGAGTCTCAAGTTAACATAATGCAAATCGATGGACTCACCTCCGGAGAAACAGAAAAAGTGCAAGACACCAGACCTGTGTTTGAAGGGTGTTTGAACATAGCTAAGATGAGACACGTACATAAACTTATCTGTGCTAAAAAATGAAAAGAGCAAATGGAAGATTCCAAACACAGTTCTAGAAGAGACTCAACTATTGCCAGATTTTAAGAAATGAGAAATCATTTCAGGAGGGATGGGCATTTAAACCAGAACCCGAAGAAGGTAAAGAACCTTGGAAAATGAAATGGATTTACAATTAAAAAATGAGAAAATGCCTAAAAAATCAGGATGTTCAAAGAACATGTTCAAAGGGGGGCAAAACAAACCACTTTAATTTTGCTTTTAAAGAGATATTTAAAATACACAGACTCTCATATAAGAGTCTATCATTGCACTCTTTATGGAGCGGCTGTTAGTTATGCTTTTAACCTGGAAGAGTCATGAGATAAAGCCCTGCATCAGGCTCTGCCCTGAGCATGGACTCTGCTTGAGATTTTCTCCCTCTGCCCCCACCCCTTGCTCGACTCCTTTCTCTCTTTCTTTCTTAAATAAATAAATAAATAAACGAATAAAATCTTTTTTAAAAATGGTATTTATACTTGTGGTGAACATAGCCTAAAGTATAAACTTGTCCAATCACTATGTTGTACACCTGAAGCTAATTTAACATTTTGTGTCAGCTATACTCAGATAAAAATAAATTTAATTTTTAATTTTTAAAAAATTGACATAGACCTAAACGTAAAAAGTGAAACTCTCAGAATTCTAGCAGAAAATAGGAGAAAATCATTTAGACTTTGAAGTAGGCTAAGATTTAAAAATATGACTCCAAATGTTCAACCCCTGGAAAGCAAAAGATAAATTAGGACTTATCAAAATTATAAACTTCTACTTCATAGAAAATGCTGTTAAGAATATGAAAAGGCAAGCCACAGACTAGGGGAAAATATTTACAAATCACATTTCTAACAAAGGACTTGCATACATTATATATAAAAAACTCTCAAAACTCAACAATAATGAAACAAACAACCTAGTTTGTTTTAAAGGAATAAAAGTGTGAACAGACAATTAGCCAAAGAAAATATCCAGTTGTAAAATAACCATGTTAGAAGATGCTCAGCATCTCTAATCATTAGTAATATAGAAATTAAAGCACAATATTAAATGAATAGACATTTTCTTAGAATGCTGAGCAAGCAAAAACTTTGACTACATCAAGTTTTGAGAGGATATGGAGCAACTGGAACTCTTATACACTACTGGTGGGAACGTGAAATGTGTAAACACTTTGAAAAATCAGTTTGGTAGTTTTCTATAAAGTCCAGCTTATACTTACCATATGAGTCAGCGATCCCAATCCTAGGCATTTACCCAAGAGAAATGACTACTTGTGTTCATACAGAAACCTCTAAAGGAATATGTATATCAGCTGTGTTCATTCTTGTCAAAAACTGTAGGCAACCCAGATGTTTTCCAGCAGTGAATAAAGAAACAAAATGGGGTTCTTAAATACTTTAGAATATTGCTAAGAAATTTAAAAAGTCAGATTACTGGTTCAAGTAACAACACAAATGAATCTTAAATAAATGTTGCTAAGTGAATGAAGCCAGAAACAAACAGTTGTGAGCCCATTTGAATGACTTTCTGAAAAAGTCAAAATGATAAGAATAGGCAACAGATCAGTAATTGCCAAGGATTGGGGATAGAGGATGAAATGTAACCGTGAAAAAACAGAAGGAGAGAATTTTTGAGGTAATAGAAATATTACCTCAAAATATATTACCTCAAAATATGTCCAATATAGAAATATTGGACATGCAGTTCTCCAAACATGTCCAAACCTATGAAAACATACAAAGAGGAAGTTCTTTATGTAAATTTTAAAAAGACTGGGAATAAAGGGAACACAAAATAGAATATAAATTGTACTAAATGAACTTAACTCAAATACAAATAAATACTATACCTACAGTAAAGGGGGTTGGGGAAAAAAAGAAATAAATTTAACTTTGAAAAATAATTTTTTTAAATTATGTTATGTTAGTCACCATACAGTACATCATTAGTTTTTGATGTAGGGAAAATGAAGGGGGAGAATTTGACGTGGAAGATAAACCATGAGAGACTATGGACTCCAGGAAACAAACTGAGGGTTTTAGAGGGGAAGGAGGTGGGGGAGGGTGAGCCTGGTGATGGCTATTAAGGAAGTCATGGATTGCACGGAGCACTGGGTGTTATATGAAAAATAGTATCTTGATTGGATACTGTAAGACTAAATGCCAAAGAACTATACATGAAAACAGTACTGTTTTTTTTTAAAGATTTTATTTATTTATTTGACAGGCAGAGATCACAAGCAGGCAGAGAGGCAGGCAGAGAGGGAGGAAGGGAGGGAAGCAGGCTCCCTGCTGAGCAGAGAGCCAGATGATGCGGGGGCTCAATCCCAAGACCCTGGGATCATGACCTGAGCTGAAGGCAGAGGCTTTAACCCACTGAGCCACCCAGGCACCCATGAAAACAGTACTCTTGCTGGTAAATTCGTTTCTTGTGAATATGCGTTAGCAATTTCTAAAATACATTATGTATATGCTGTAATTGAAAAAAATCGGTAAATACAGATCATGAATGCCCTATTTCTCACTGTTGGAGAAAGAAGTTTCAAATAAGTAAAAAGGGGAAGTTTCAGATGACCCTATGGGGCTGGACTGGAATCAGAGATGTCGGCATAAACTTATGTATACAGAGACATCGATAACAGAAATAAATGATAAATGTGTGTAATAAGATATTTCAGCATCGCATTTGCCCTGACATGTGGCACTGAAAAGGGCATGGTATTTCTGTGGTGTTCATAACAAAAATGGATAATCTCAATGGAAGCATTGGAAAACATAAGACAAACTTAAATTGAGGGAAATTTGACAAAATAATTCTTCTTCAAAAGTGTATGCTCATGAAAGATCAAGAAAGATCAGGGACCTGCCATAGAATGAAGCCGACTTAGGAAAAATAACAACTAAATGTAATATGAATTCCAGATTGGATACTGTAACGGAAAGAACAAGTAGTAGAAATACTGACGAAATCAGAATAAAGTCTATAGTTTAATTAATAGCATGGTACCTATGTTATTTTCTTCATTTTGATACTATAGTTACATGGATTTTCCTAGAGGAATATGGGTGAAAGGTATGAGGGAATTCAGTACTACTTTTGCAACTTCTCTGGAAATCTAAAATTATTATATATCTAAAGAGTATTTTATTTTACTTTATTTTATTTTTTCAGTGTTCCGAGATTCATTGCGTATGCACCACCATACCCAGTGCTCCATGAAATACATGCCCTCCTTAATACCCACTACCAGGGTTCACCCATCCGTCCCCCCAATCCCTTCCAAAACCCTCAGTTTGTTTCTCAGAGTCCACAGTCTCTCATGATTCATCTCCCCAACCCCCCGATTTCCCCCAACTCACTTTTCTTTCCTTCTGCTAATGTCCTCCAGGTTATTTCTTATGCTCCAAAATTAGTGAAATCATATGATAATTGGCTCTCTTTGCTTGACTTATTTCACTCAGCATAATCTCTTCCAGTCCCGTCCATGTTGATACAAAAGTTGGTTATTTATCCTTTCTGACAGAGGAGTAATATTCCATGGTATGTATGAACGATATCTTCTTTATCCATCCGTCTTTTGAAGGACATCTTGGCTCTTTCCACAGTTTGATGATTGTGGCCATTGCTGCTATGAACATTGGGATACATATGGCCCTTCTTTTCACTGCATCTGTATCTTTGGGGTAAGTACCCAGTAGTGCAATTGCAGGGTCATGGGTAGCTCTATTTTTAATTTCTTAAAGAGTCTCTCCACTGTTTTCCAAAGTGGCTGCACCAATTTGCATTCCCACCAACAGTGTGAGAGGGTTTCTCTTTCTCCACATCCCCTCCAACACTTGTTGTTTCTTGTCTTGTTAATTTTGGCCATTCTAACTGGTGTAAGGTGGTATCTCAATGTAGTTTTGATTTGAATTTACCTGATGGCTAATGAAGATGAACATTTTTTCATGTGTCTGTTAGCCATTTGTGTGTCTTCTTTTAAGAAGTGTCTGTTTAGGTCTTCTGCCCATTTTTTGACGTGATTATCTGTTTTGTATGTGTTGAGTTTGAGAAATTCTTTATAGATCTTGGATATCAGTCCTTTATCTGCAGTGTCATTTGCAAATATCTTCTCCTAGTCCGTTGTTTTGTTGACTGTCTCCTTTGCTGTTCAAAAGCTTTTTATCTTGATGAAGTCCCAAAAGTTCATTTTTGCTTTTGTTTCCTTTGTCTTGGGAGACATGTCTTGTGAAAGAAATTGGTGTGGCTGATGTCAAAAAGGTTACTGCCTATGTTCTCCTCTAGGATTTTGATAGATTCCTGCCTCATGTTGAGGCCCTTTATCCATTTTGCGTTTATCTTTGTGTATGGTATAAGAGAATTGTTGAGTTTCATTCTTCTATAAATAGCTGTCCAGTTTTCCCAGCACCATTTATTGAAGATACCGTGTTTTTTCCATTGGATATTTTTTCCTGCTTTGTTGAAGATTATTTGACCACAGAGTTGCAGGTCTATATCTGGTCTCTCTACTCTGTTCCACTGGTCTATGTGTCTGTTTTTGTGCCAGTACCATGCTGTCTTGGTGATCACAGCTTTGTAGTAAAGCTTGAAATCAGGCAATGTGATGCCCCCAGCTTTGTTTTTCTTTTTCGACATTTCCTTAGCAAGTTGGGGTCTTTCTGGTTCCATACAAATTTTGTCCCAGCATTTTGAAAAGTGCTGGTGGAATTTTTATTGGGATGGCATTGAAAGTATGGATTGCTCTGGTCAATATAGACATTTTAACAATGTTCATTCTTTCTATGAGCATGGAATGATTTTCCATCTTTTTGTGTCTTCTTCAATTTCTTTCATGAGTGTTCCATAGTTCCTCAAGTACAGATCCTTTACCTCTTTGATTAGGTTTATTCCCAGGTGTCTTATGGTTCTTGGTGCTATAGTAAATGGAACCAATTCTCTAATCTCCCTTTCTATATTTTCGTTCTTAATGTATAAGAAAGCAACTGATTTCTGTACATTGATTTTGTATCCTGTCACATTACTGAATTGCTGTATGAATCCTAGTAGTTGGGGGGTGGAGTCTTTTAGGTTTTCCATAAAAAGTATCATGTCATCTGTGAAGAGAGAGAGTTTGACTTCTTCTTTGACAATTTGGACACCTTTTATTTCTTTTTGCTGTCTGATTGCTGTTGCTGAAACTTCTAGTTGAGGAAAATTGGAAGGGGAGGTGAACCATAAGAGACTATGGACTCTGAAAAACAATCTGATGGTTTTGAAGGGGCGGGGGTGGGAGGTTGGGGGAACCAGTTGGTGGGTATTGGAGAGGGCACGGATTGCATGGAGCACTGGGTGTGATGCAAAAACAATGAATACTGTTACGCTGAAAATAAATTAAAAAAAAAAAAACTAAAAAACAAAACAAAACAAAACCTTCTAGTACTATGTTGAACAAGAATGGTGAGAGTGGGCAGCCTTGTGGTGTTCCTGAACTCAAGGGAAGGCTGTCAGCTGTTTCCCATAGAGAATGATATTCATTGTGGGTTTTTCATAGATAGAGTTTATGAAGTTGAGGAATGTTCCCTCTATCCCTATACTTTGAAGTGTTTTAATCAGGAACAGATGCTGTATCTTGTCAAATGCTTTTTCTGCAACAATTGAGAGGGCCATATGGTTCTTCTCTCTTCTCTTATTGATTTGTTCTATCTCATTGATTGATTTATGAGTGTTGAACCACCCAGGGATAAATCCCACCTGGTTATGGTGGATAATCTTTTTTTTTTTTTTTTTTTTAAAGATTTTATTTATTTATTTGACAGACAGAGATCACAAGTAGGCAGAGAAGCAGGCAGAGTGAGATGAGGAAGCAGGCTACCCGCTGAGCAGAGAGCCCGATGCGGGGCTCGATCCCATGACCCTGGGATCATGACCTGAGCCGAAGGCAGAGGCCCCAACCCACTGAGCCACCCAGGCGCCCCAATGGTGGATAATCTTTTTAATGTACTGTTGGATCCTATTAGCTAGGATGTTGTTGAGAATCTTGGCATCCATATTCATCAGGGATATTGGTCTGAAATTCTTTTTGATGGGGTCTTTGCCTGGTTTGGGGACCAGAGTAATGCTGGCTTCATAGAAAGAGTCTGAAGTTTTCCTTCTGTTTCTATTTTTGAAACAGCTTCAGGAGAATAGGTATTATTTCTTCTTTGAATGTTTGGTAGAATTCTCCAGGGAATCCGTCAGGTCCTGGGCTCTTCTCTTTTGGGAGGTTTTTGATCACTGCTTCAATCTCGTTACTAGATATTGGTCTATTCAGGTTATCAATTTCTTCCTGTTTCAGTCTTGGAAGTTTATAGGTTTCCAGGAATGCATCCATTTCATCAGGTTGCTGAACTTATTGGCATATAGTTGTTGATAATAATAATTTCTGATGATTGTTTCTATTTCCTTGGTGTTAGTCATGATCTCTCCCCTTTCATTCATAATTTTATTAACTTTTCTCTTTTCTCTTGGATTAGTCTGGCCAGTGGTTTATCGATTTTACTAATTCTTTCAAAAAACCAGCTTCTAGTTTTGTTGATGTGTTCTACTGTATCTCTAGTTTCTAATTCATTGATCTCTGCTCTAATCTTAATTATTTCCCTTCTTGTGC
The DNA here is from genome assembly GCF_022355385.1 of Mustela nigripes. Classification (NCBI taxonomy): domain Eukaryota; kingdom Metazoa; phylum Chordata; class Mammalia; order Carnivora; family Mustelidae; genus Mustela; species Mustela nigripes. The sequence goes on from NC_081568.1 coordinate 92,093,341, forward strand.
ATGGGGTTGGCTTACTTTGTTGTTCATTTTCCAGTTCTTCGAGATGTAAAGAGATTTGGTGTATTCAGTATTTTTCAGGTTTTTTGAGGGAAGCTTGGATCGCTATGGGTATTCCTCTTGGGACCACTTTTTTCCTATCCCATAGGTTTTGGACCAATGTGTCTTCATTCTCTTTGGTTTCTATGAATTGTTTAAGTTCTACTTTGATTTCCTGGTTGACCCAAGCATTCTTAAGCAAGGTGGTCTTTAGCTTCCAAGTGTTTGTTTTCCTTCCAAACTTTTTCTTGTGGTTGAGTTTCAGTTTCAAAGCACTGTGGTCTGAGAATAAGCAGGGAATAATCTCAATTTTTTGGTATCAGTGGAGCCCTGATATGTGACCCAGTATGTGGTCTATTCTGGAGAAAGTTCCATGTGAGCTCAGGAAGAATGTTGTTTTAGGGTGGAATGTTCTGTATATATGTAAAAGGTCCATCTGGTCCAATGTGTCATTACTAAGAGTGGCATGTTAGGATTCCCTACAATTAATGTGTTCATATCAATATGACTCTTTATTTTATTAACAGTTGGCTTATGTAGTTGGCTGCTCCCATATTGAGGGCATAATATTTATAATTGTTAGATCTTCTTGGTGGAGAGATCCTTTAAGAATGATAGTGTCCTTCTGTATCTCCAACTACAGCTTTAGCTTAAAATAGAATTTATCTGATATGAGAATCGCCAACCCAGCTTTCTTTTGAGGCCCATTGGCATGAAAAATAGTTATCCATCCCTTTACTTTCAGTCTGGATGTATCTTTAGGTTCCAAATGCATCTCTTGTAGACAGCATATGGATGGGTCCTGTTGTTTTATCCAGTCTACAACCCTGTGTCATTTTATGGGAGCATTTAGGTCACTCACATTGAGAAAGAAGTTTTTATTGACATCATGTTTCCTGAGAAGTCCTTGTTTCTGTAGATTGTCTCTGTAAGTTTCTGTTCTATGTCACTCTTGGGTTCTTCCTTCTTTCGTAGAACCCCCCCCCCCTTAATATTTCTTGTAGTGTTGGCTTGGTAGTGACATACTCTTTTAAACCTTGCCAGTCTTGGAAGCTCTTTACCTCTCCATCCATTTTGAATGTCAGCCTGGCTGGATGAAGTATTCTTGCTGCATGTTTTTCTCATTTAGTGCCCTGAATATGTCTTGCCAGTCCTTTCTGGCTTGCCAGGTTTCTGTAGACAGGTCTGATGTTATTATGATGGTCCTTCCTCTGTACATAAGGAATCTTTTCCCCTTAGCTGACCTTAAGACCTCTTGTCTAAAAATTATTTGTAAATTTCACAATTAAGTGTCTGGAGGTATTTCTAGACTCATTGATCTTCGGGGGTGTCCTTTCTGCCTCTAGGACATGAACACCTGTTCCATTCCCCAGAATTTTCATCCAGAATTTTTCAACTATATCTTCTAGTCTTCTCTCTTTCTCCACTCCCTGCCCTCAGGGATCCCAATAATTCTGACATTGGAACACTTCATGGCATTATTTATTTCCCTAATTTTGTTTTCATGGCTTCTAAGTTGTTTGTCCCAGGCCTCTTCCTGATCCTTCTCTTCTATCAGTTTGTCTTCTAGATCACTAATTCGATCTTCTGCCTCAGCTACCTTAGCTGTTAGAGTATTTAGACTAGATTGGATCTCATTGATAGCATTTTTTAGTACTGCCAAATCAGCCCTCACTTCCACCCGTAGAGTTTCTATGTTGCCACTAATGGTCTTCTCTAACCTAACCATTGCCTGGATAACTGTTACCCTGAATTCCCTTTCTGACATACTCTTTATATCTATATCCAATAGTTCTGTGGTAGAGGACACAGTCTCTGAATTTTTCCTCTGTTGGGTGTTCCTCCTCCTAGTTATTTTGGTGAGACATATGGCTGAATATATCAACCATGGTCTAGGTAAGTTTCACCAGTGAAAAGGTTGGAGCAGCACTTGGACTTCTGGACAGGTGTTATCATGTTGATAGTGGGAGGGACATCAATTTTAAGTTCCTTATAGCTGGTGCTTGGTGTCCATGGGTCAGAGGAGGAGTAGTCACTTAAGCTCCCGCCTCCATTACTTGTCTGTCTTATGTGCATGGTGGACACCTGTGCAGAACAGATGGATAAGTGGCCAGGGGAGTTTGGCAGCAACTTGCAGGGCCTGATGGACAGTTGCCACTTCTTCCCTGTGGCTACAGTCTTCTGGACAACGTCCAGATCCTCGGGGGGGGGGGGCACCCCAGTACATTCAGCTGCCAGAATGGCTACTTCAGAGCCTCCCCATGCCATGCCAGGCTGCTGCCGCAATATGCAGAGACCCGCTTCTAAAGTGGCTTTTAAAATACCAGAAAGGAAATAACACCAAGTGAGTTAGGCCATGTAGCCAGAATGGATTACAGCATCTTCAGCCTCAGCAGCCAGGTTTATAGACTGATACATAACCTTGACCATAAAAACTGGGGGTCAAGTTGAGGACAGATCTCAAAGAATCAGTAGCTAATTCTGTGGCCCAGATAACCAAAGCATGGCATATGGAATGAGGGACAATTAAAGGGGAGTACATCACTATTTAGCTCAGGAACACAAAACATATGTTGAAGTGTCCTTTCACAGCAAGGTCTTCACAGGCAGCCATAATGGATTAATGGGCCACATCAGTAACTCAGAACCTAAATGATGTAGCCACTCAGGCAAATTCCACTGTGGATTTAATTCCTTCTCATCTCTTTTAGGAAAGACCATCCTTTCTCTTTAAGCTTCATCTCCCACTTTCTCCAGGCTGGTTTCCCATTATCTCTTTTTCTGGAGTCTTTCTGGTCTCCCCTCTTTGGTGTATTAATTACTGCTGACTCCCCCTAAGTGGTCTTACAGCCACAGTCATGGCACTATGCCATGCCACCTGTGTCTAGCACAGGCCAGTAACTTAGTCACTGCTTCCCGTCACCAGCTTCCTCACTTAATTCTGCTTGCTTGAAATAAACTTACTAATATGCCATTTATATCTCATTGCCCCACTGTTCAAGAAGCCACAATAATTTCCTTACATCTATTCCACTGTGAATTACAGATTCATAATGGAATTTATAAATTCTTCTTAGCTTATCCTAGATCTAATCTTATAACTTTATTCTTTTTAATATGCCAACAAAATCTAATTATACCTACTGCTTTACTTCTCCCCCATAAGTCATTAATCTCTGCATCCAAGCAGTTCCTTCTCTTATCTGCTGAAGCCAATCCTCCAGCCCTAAAGGTCAAGCTCTTCTCACTTCATGCAAAAGACAATGAGCCAACTCCTTGGATCCCTTTAAATTCTCTCTATACTAAGCTTCTCATGCAAACTGTATCACCTATACCACTCACATTGGGTTATTTTTCATTTCATTCCACTTAATTGTTTGCTGTGTGTAATCTTGTCTCTACGGCTAACATATTATGGAAATAAATTTTTAATGGATTATAGCTACATATAAAATGCATCCCACATGACAAAACATATTTGCTTCAGCATCTCAAAAGTTATAACAAACGCAGTATGAATTTTCTGTAGAAATAAAGTATTCTGAGCATTGATTAAATTTTTCATTTTTATATCAGTTTTATTTTTATATCATGCAAGGTATGAAAATTCATGACAGAAAAAAATGCTAAATCATCTTTAATCCTACCACAGAAAGATAAACATTATTAATATGTAGATATATATTCAAGACTTTTTCTTATTCATATGCCCAAGTATTTTTTAATATACAGATATTTTGTAACTTGCTTTTCTCAAAACACAGTACATGTATGCTTATACATCATTTTGAGTTATTACATAGTATTCTATTATATAGATTACCATAATGAATTCACCCAAACCCCAATTATTGAGATCTCAGCTCTAACCATCATCTCTTTGGACAGGTCTTCCCTGACACAATAAAATACAGCTCCCTGTCCCCACTGCTAGGGTCGCTCACAAGAACCCTCTTATTACAATACTCTGTTTTGTTTTTTAGAGCCCTTTATAAGTATTTCAAAGTGTCTTGTTTAAAAATTAAAGGATAAGATACAAGGATCTTGTTTATTTATTCATTAACTTGTGAACTGTGTCTTCCACACTAGATCCCATTAGAGCAAATATTGTGTCAATACCGTGATCCCCAGTGCCTAAAAGTGTGGGACACATTATATGAACTCAATAAATATTTCTAAACAAAGTGAGTAAAAAGGATGGATTGATGGATGGTTGGATGGATGGACAGATGGACACATGGTTGGCTGATGGATGAAATAGCTCGCTGACTGGCTGAATTAATTATATTCTAGGCATGCAGATATTTCCCTCAGATTTGGTACTATTTCTACCACTTCTTTCAGTAATTCCTCAAAATATCTAGCTTGCTAATGGAAGATTTAGCTCATTAGCCTCACTGATAAAATTTTTGTGAGTATTTTTTCTTTTTTCTCTTTTTTATTAGTATTAGGAATTTAGGAAAGGTGAGAATTAAATGTGGGAACTCAGCTAATTATCAGAAACTAGAAAATGCTCATACAACTTTATAAAGTTTTCCATTTTCCATTTAAACAAATTAGATTGGAGGCGTGAGGGAAACAACCAACTACTTGTAACATTAAATTTATTAGGGTGTATAGGGCAGCAAGGACAGGTGTATTTCAACAAAATCATCATCTGTCATGACACAGAACAGGGTCTAATCTTATAACTCCTAAAAAAAAAAAATGACATGGTCCAATCATATAACTCCTATTAACAAAATAACTCCGTATAAAAATGAAATAACTTGTTTCACTTAAGTTAGTCCACATCTCTAAACAGCTTTTAAAGACACAATTACCAAACAGGTAGGACAGTAGGAGATCGAAATTGTATTTGTCCAAAAACACACCAACTTATCTTCCCACTCTTTGTTGAGATCTCCTGTTTGTTCTTGGGTTATTCCATGGATTGGTCATCATCCTCATTGAACATCTCCAAGAATGTGGTTTGTCATTCACAAACTTGGATTTGAAACATCCTTTACCTTCTGTAAGTTGATTTCTGCGCTGCGGTTACACATGTCTCTCCCGTCACACGCAGTGCCTGTTCTGCCCATGACAGGGTTTTGTTCAGGTTTCCAGAGACAGTGTTAACCTTGTCATCTCTGGCAGTCCTTTTTAACTCTTGCAAGATCCAAAACGATGCCTTTGTATGATATAGCTATCTGAAATATGGATCACTTTGTTTCTAGCCCATTTATACTTTCTATTTTTGCTGAGTTCTAACTTGTTCCCTCAAACAATACCTTTTCAAGGGCATCCTCTGAAAGCCACTCGTGAATTATGGGTAGTGCCAATCATTCTTATAGTTCTGTATGACTTCTTCATCCACTGCTGTGCTGGTTTCCAGAATAAGCCAGCGGAGGATAAGCGGAGACCAAGAGTAAAGTTGTATTGGCCTTTTCTCACTCTCGCCCACAGGGTAGAAGCTATGCCACATATGATACACTCTGCTCTAAAGCCCCAGACCCATAAAGTTGTCATCATGAACCACACACGGCATCTTGACATCTGAGGAGGTTTCTGGGTGCCATCAGTTTTTTCTCTGACCTCCTGTATTCCTGGGTATCTGTATTTTAGAATTGCCCATTGGGTTTTCTCAGTTTACTTTCATAATAGTAATTTCTCAGGCTTTCCTCAAGACCCAATAATCAGAATCTCCAGGGGGAGTGCAGTCATTCATATATGGGTATCCCCCACTTTGGCATCAGACCACTTCACTTTTATTTAAGACCTACATTAGGACCTGGTCTCACCAACCAGAAGAAATCTGAAGCGGATTTTCACTTTTACACACACACACACACACACACACACACACACACACACCAAGAATGCAGAGTGGAAATTTCCTTCAGCCTGTTTTGCAGTGAGCCCTTCCAGAGGCAGCGTGCACCTCAACAGAGGGGTTGAGCCCCCAATCTCCTTTCCCAAGGAACTCCCCTCAGTATCTCAGGATCCAGCTGCCATAGCTTGGAACTGTGTCTGTGTGCTTCCGTGCTTTGTCTCAATTTTTGTGTGTGTGCCTCTGTCAGCAAGGTATATCCGAAGTTCTCAGAAAAGCCTGAGAGGTTATTTTGGGGGTCCCAGAATGCTCAAAAAATGTTCCATATAAATTAATGATAATAGCATCTTCACTTTATGCCATTTTGGCTTAGAAAACTTTTCATAGGAATGCTGTACTTTCAGATAGCTGGGGAAAACCTGTATTTAGAAGCTTCCCTGGTAATTCAAATTAGCGAGGCTTTAAAACAACCGTTAGAAGGTAAGTACTTAAAAACAAACCCTTCCATCTTCAACACATTCCTTGAGCAGATAACTTGAGAAGTTTTGATCACAACTTACTTTCTAGCCATTCAATTAAATCAATAGCTTGGAAATACTGGTGTGGGGTCATTTCACCCCTTGATTTTCCTCACCCCCTGACCTTTCTCTAGGCATTTTGCCCACCTCCCACTAAGCTGGAAATTGTTCTCCTGTACATTTGGACATTGACAGCCCTCATCATTGAAGACTTTCCTCTCTGCTGCTAGGTCACCTTCATCTCCCCATGGATACTCACTCTAGAATTCACTACAGTCCATAGCCAAACTAACAAATGTTTCACTGCAGAGAACTTATGAAGACGCTGTGCCTCTTTGGTGTATCCGCAGTGTTATATACCTAGCAGAAACTTCGTACATGTACTTAGAACAAATCCTACTCCAATATGTAGACCCTAAATTTTAGAAAAACTTTAACTGACAAATGAGGGATTTGATAATGCAGGATGGATGGCTTTGTTATTTTTCTCTGTACATCCACTTTCAAAGATCTGTACAAACTGTTGGAAAACATTTCAATAAACCCTATTCTAGATGGTCAGCATTTATACACAGTTTAGAGGACAGCTTTACTTAATTTGAAATGAATTACCTCAAGTACTAAAACAGAAGGTATTATTTTATAATACTAGCAGTTTCCAAGCTTACAGATATTAGTTTCTGACCAAAATAACCTGGTAGGAGCAAATCTATGATGAAAATGACAGTGGATTTCTCCTCCAGGTTAAATATTCTGAAAAACACAGACACTAGGATCCAAGGTTATTACCAGTTACCAGGCAGCAATGTTAGTTCCATTTCTCATTTAATCCTACACTTTGAGTGATGGCATTCTGTGATAAACACATTTATTATTCAATAGCAAAAAGAGGATGGAGGTCTTCCAGAGGAATAACACGGAAAGCCATATTGCTTGAGTTTTCTCAGTTTCGGCATGGCTACATCAGGATCACTTTCAGATTTATTTCCCTTGAACTATGATGAATGCTAAATATAAACTTAGACTTAAAACAATTGAATTCTAGGTCAATACAAATATTTTAAATTAAAAATGATGATCCGAGATTATTCAGTGTTTAATAATAGAATGAATGGCAACCTTATTCCTCTTGGGTTTTTCATATACTGAGATTTTTCATATTACTGAGGAGACGGGAAAAGCAAAGTAAAGACAGAATAGGCCTTTTTGTGCACTAGCACTGCTAGCCCGTTTTTCTCCGGGGAACATGAAGCTCCACCTCTGAATTCCACTCCTACCATTAGATTGGTAGATATATTTCTGTATCAGAGGCATCAACATTCTGTGGACAGGGAATTGGAATCACTAATCAGTCATGTAAACGTAAGATAATCACTTAAATTCCCTGTGTCTGTTTTGCAACTAGGCATATTTATTTGTAAACTCTTCCATTTCTACATGCCAGGGATGGAATAACATTTATATGACATTCTAAGTGTAAAAGCTCATAGAAAAGTTAATCAGCATTATAAAAACAAGCTAGAGCTTATGACATTTTTGATCTGGGACTCTTCTTTCCTCTTTGTTGGCCATAAAGGTTCCTTAAATTTTTTTTCTTCCCAACACAGGAAAAGGTGATCATATACCCATTCATCTAGATCAAGGTTTCTCAATCTGGACACTAAGGATATCTGAAATCATATTTAGTTGTGGGGCTGTACTGTGCTTTGCAGGATGTTTAATACTTTCTCTGGTCCTTACCCACTAGAAGCCAATTGTACCCCCCAGTGGCAATAATGAAGAATCTCTCCAGACATTGCCAAATGTCACAGGGAGGGGGGAAACAAATGACCCCCAGCTGAGAACCACTGACTTAGATTCAATTTTTAACATGTGGGCATAAAAATTATTTTGTTAAAAGTACACCCTACGTTATAAGATATGCTTAAGTATGCCAAATAATAAATTACATGTGTATATATGTAAATGTTCATAAAAAAAGATCTGTGATGATGGTGTCAAACCCATGATTAGCACACTAGATGTTCTTAAAATATGATTAAGAAGGTAAGAGGCATGTTAAAACAAGCATCATGAAAAGTCACACAACAAAAAAATACCAAGGTAAGAGCACAATATTATAAATGCATATTTGAATATGATCAGATGTCATATCATCAAAGCTTAAATGCAAAATAAGAAACAGATAATTAGGTCAATTTAAAGTTAATCTTCTTCCTAAATTGCTAAAGCAAAAATTGTAATGTCATCAGATGACACCAGTCAAGTGTGTGTGTTTGAGATGATCAAGCCTTAATTATTAAACAATGAAGAATGAGAACAGGGACACCTGGGTGGCTCAGTAGGTTAAAGCCTCTGCCCTCGGCTCAGGTCATGATCCCAGGGTCCTAGGATCGAGCCCCACATTGGGCTCTCTACTCAGCAGGGATCCTGCTTTTCCCTGTCTCTCTCTGACTGCCTCTCTGCCTACTTGTGATCTCTGTCTATCAAATAAATAAAAATATTAAAAAAAAAAAAGAATGAGATCAACAGCCCAGACTCTCAACATTTTCTGAATTTCATAGTTGGTTCTTAAAGTCCCTATCATTTGATGACACTCTGTCAGAGCTGAAATGTAACAAAAGAAAAAAGTATCATTTCCTCACATTTTATGGTTTTTATTACTATTGTTTTGGCAGCTCAAGGATACCAGCCATCTGGTTTCTCTGGAGAGGCTTAAGAGTGGTAACTGTGTGGTCCACTGTGAAAACCATCCTGAACTGAAAGCAATGAAAAGCTCCCTGACCCCACTAGAGCCAAAGATTAGGGAGAAAGGGAGAGAGAAGGTGAGAGAGAGAAAAAGAATTCAAGGTCAGGCAAAGGCAAAGCAAAGACAAAAAGCAAAGAAAACAGATGCCTCATTTTCTGGTATTTTACCAGTTAATAAGTTCATTCATAAATCTTATCTTATTCCTTTAAAATAAAAGCTCTATTTTATGAATCATAATAGTTTGTAAATGTCCTCTTCTCCCTCACACATTTGAAAAAGTCATTAGAAACAGCTGGATAAGTCAGACTTCTACTTAACTGTCTTCTGTTTCATACAATTTAAAAAAACAGGAGTATGAAATCTAATATTAGATATAATTTTTCTCCTTATTCTCTACCTGCAAAACAATGAACAACCCAATCACATGTTTTGCCTTGAGTAAAAGTCCAGTAACATTTGTTAAGTAGGTACTATAGAAAAGAGTTTTTCTGGGTGCCTGGGTGGCTCAGTGGGTTAAGTCTCTGCCTTCGGCTCAGGTCATGATCTCAGGGTCCTGGGATTGAGCCCCGCATCAGGCTTTCTGCTCAGTGGGGAACCTGCTTCCTCCTCTCTCTCTCTACCTGCCTCTCTGCCTACTTGTGATCTCTGTCAAATAAATAAGTAAAATCTTAAAAAAAAAAAAAAAAGAGTTGTTCTAAATATCTCCAGATATTATCCTGTTTAATCTCAGCATGAGGTTAGGAGAAATTGGTTATATTTTGAGAAGTACACTTGAATATGGGGAATCTTTTGCCATAAGATGTTGATTTAATAGTGGTACTCAAGACTGAATAAAAGGAGAAGTGAGTAAAAAGATGGAATATAAGGTAATATAGGAAGCTGGAACAATCAGGCAATCACGAATTAAAGGCATGAACTAAAACCTAAAAATAGGAAGAGCATATATGAGAGACCCAGAGGTAGAGCAATAGGGTTTGGCAACCAGGGAGAGTTGGGAAAGAACCACAAAATAAGCTAAGAGTTAGCCATTCGCATGCATCTGATTTAGTACAAAGCCAGACGTCTAGTATCAGCAGATAACTCAAAACCTGAGCTGCTTGACAGTTTAAGAATCCCTGTTCTAAAAGTGCTAGTATAATTTTAGCTGTATTAACTATTCTAGACCTTATGTACCTTGACAACATCATTGCCCTCACTCTTATCACTTGTTATCTTACTTCTTGAATAAAAAAATTATCAGGCATAAATTCTCTCCTGTTTGTCAAAGCTTCAATAGTGAAGGATTCCACATATTCTTAGAGGCAATGGTGAAGTGGAGGAAATCAGAGCAACCGCCAGCCCTCGAAGGGACCCTTATGTTTGATTTCCCATTCTCTTGATTTCAAACCATGCCAAAGGTGGTGATGGAGGAAGCCAGGCCAGAAGGGACCAAAAAAGAGGTCATATCTAGACTAGTATAAAGACAGCTCAAACTCCAAGGCTACTCTCAGCAGGTACCTCTTACAGCCTCCAATTCCATGCAATTTCATTTGGCTCCCAGGTAGCAGATTCTCCAGCACAAGTGTACTTTCATTTTAACTGTTGACCTGCGGCATCAACTGACCTGTGGCATCAATATGACCTGTGGTACATAACTCTCGAATGAAATCCCTGACAGGTTGATCCTCATACAATAGCTTCCTTTCTTCCCAAAGCTGGATTCTCTCTACCTCTTCATATGTGTCCCTTCATCTCCTGTCTCACAGAAAGTCTCCACCTCAGAGCTCAATCCTTCAACCTCTTGCCTTCTTTAAGACTTGGCTCCTTCAGTGACCCCCTCATTCACAAAAATCTTCAGTTCTTCCTGTCTTCGATCTTTCTTCTTTGTTGCTTCCATTTGCGCAGTCTCTAGAGACATACTTGGGGCTCCTTTTCTCTGAAAGAAAAAGACATGTTTATGTCTCTCATGACAGCACAGCACAGCCTATTATGTTAGCTAGCATTCCTCATGCAATGCCTGCACCACCTCTCTGTGTCCCCATACCTCTTACCCCAGAGCTGCTTTCTTTCCTTTTTAGACTAAAATTAGGACATCTGGGTGGCTCAGTCAGGTAAGCATCTGCCTTCAGCTCAGGTCATGATCCCAGGTTCCTAGGATCGAGCCACTCATTGGGCTCCCTGCTCAGCGGGGAGTCTGTTTCTCCCTCTGCCTCCCCGCCCCCCACCCGTGGGCTCTGTCTTCTCTATCCCTCTCTCAAATAATGAACAAAACCTTTAAAAAAAAAAAAAAGACTAAAATTGAATTCGGGACATTTATCAAAGGCCTGTTTCTTCTCTCCCAAAGTAGCACCTTCTGTTCTTCAATTCCCTATTTCTAGTCTATTCCAATCTTCCCCCATCTCCCAATGTGGGTTCCTCTCCAACACCATTTTTCACACTCAGCCCATCTCCCAGGCCTCTCAGCGCTTTCTTTGCAGCTCTGTGTTATTAATCATTACTGTTTCAGTCCTTCCTCCATTATACTCATCTAAGCTATTCTACTGCAATAGCCATCTAAATATGCTACAGAATTTTTTTTTTAAGATTTTTATTTATTTATTTGACAGACAGATCACAAGTAGGCAGAGAGGCAGGTAGAGAGAGAGGAGGAAGCAGGCTCCCCACTGAGCAGAGAGCCCAATGCGGGGCTCGATCCCAGGACCCTGGGATCATGACCCGAGCTGAAGGCAGAGGCTTTAACCCACTGAGTCACCCAGGTGCCCCTGCTAGAGAATTCTTAAATAATCTCATGTTGTAATATAGGAAAGTTCCTTGGCCATTTGTCATCTTATTGTTATCTACTTACATGTATGAACACATGAGCTTGGAAGACTGTCATTGGAAAAGCATGGTCCAGATAATTTCATTTCCCTTGGGACAAATTATACATGTAATACCCATGGTAATACACCAAATCACAAGGTATTCATTCTATAGTCCTCATTTCAATTGTCCAAATGAAAAAGGAAAGTCATCATTGTATCTCATGATTCCAGTCAACTTAGTCAACTTTCTGTCTGCTTCTGGTCTGGCTTGTTCCTCCACAACCTTTAGCATAATCCAAAATTGAAAGAATGGGAAATAAAATTTGCAAGTCAGAAACTTCCTTAGGGAGACATGTAGTGCAGATTTTGAGAGCCTAATGGGGAAAGCATAATGAAAGAAAAGGAGACCTCAAAGAAAGCAAAAGCCATTGAAAATCAATTGTGTCTATCTTATAATTTTCCCAAAGACCCAAAGATGTGGCTCAGGGGCATTGTTGTGAACGCACTCTATAAAACTAAAGCCAGAGCAAAGCTAAGTCTCTGAACTAAGGCATCAGTGATGGGCACAAGGCTTCCTCCTGGCTTCCCAGTATTGTTCAGAATATACAAGGAAGATGTGACATCTTGGCCTATGTTCATCTCTTCCCAGCAGGTTCATGACCTTGACCAAAATGAAGAGCAGCTGGTAGTTACTTCATTTATCTAGTGCAGCCTCACTGATGGGATAGTTTATATTTTATTTTGATATATTGATCAGAACATACTAACTTCTGCACAGACAACCTAAAAATAACCTTAGTTTAATTAAATTAAACTCAGCTTTCATTTCTGTTAGTATCACAGTCAAAGCCTGGTTGGTGGGGAGGGGGATGGGGAAGACTGATCTACCTAGAGAATTAGAGATCCAGCTCTTTACAAATGTGACCCCATACTCCTCTCTGACCAGGGAGTCCTCTCCATTTACCTACCAAATGAGAAAAGATCATTCGGGAGCTCTTTACAGTCAAACCCTCAAAGTGGTGATATCAGTCTGAACAAATTACATTAGCCTGACCCACCCTGATGGTCACACCCTACAAGAAGAAAGACTGGAAAATGTAGTTTAGCTATATACTAAGGAAGAAAAGGTTTTAAATATTGACGACCACAAATGTGCTCTGATACATTATTAAACCATAATAAGATGTTTTTACAACCAAAAGAAAGCGTGAACACTAATGTTAGCATCATCAATGATTATCTGGTTGTTTCTAGAATTGTGGTGACCCACTCAGATCCTTTACAGTAACTAAAATTCATTAGGATGTTTCTTACACCTCCATGCATGGTCAATCCCTCCTAAACCTTAAACAACATGTGCATGTTCATAAATAGGGCATCATTACACATTTGCAATGTGGTATCAAAACTGGACAGAGCTATAACAGAAACTGAAAACTATAGACCGATATCCCATATAAATATAGATATAAAACTACTAGCAAATCCATTCCAGCAACATATAAAAAGAATTATAGATCATGACTAAGTGAGATTTAGTCCAAGAATCTAAGGTTGGTTTCACACCTGAAAACAAATTAGTGTAATACACCATATCAATGGAACAAAGCAAAAAAATGCACATAAGATCATCTTAATTGATCAAGAAAAAGCATCTGATAAAATCCAACACACCTTCATGATAAAAACACTCAACAAAGTAGGAAAATAAAGAAATTTCCTCAACCTGATAAAGCACAGCTATAAAAAACCCAGAGTAAACAACATAGAAAACCGTGAAAGCCTGAGTGCTTTCCCAACATGACTATCTTCTGGTAAGATTCTAGCATCCGGCATATAGAAAAAACTTCCACAACTCAATAACAACAAGACCATCTGAGTTTAAAAGTGAGAAAAGAACTTGAATAGCTATTTCTCTAGATAGGATATGCAAATAGTCAACAAGCACATGAAAAGATGCTCAATATCAATGGTTATTAGAGAAAGGCAAACAAAAACCACAAAGAGAGAGCACCACCGACAAACTAAGATGGCTACCATCAAAACACAGATAATAACAAGTCCTGGCAAGGAGACATTGGAAGGGACCCTTTTACATAGTTGGTAGGAATGCAGAAAAGCAGAAAAATGCAGCCACTTTGGAAAACATTTTTTAAGTTCCTTAAAATCTTAAACATATAGATGGCACATGACTCAGCAATTCTACTCCTTCCTTTATATCCAAGATTATGAAAACATTCCCACGCAGGAATTTGTACACAAATGTTCACAACAGCATTATCCATAATAGCCAAAAAGTGCAAACAACCCAAATGTTCATTAATGGATGAATTAATAAAATGTAGTAAAGCTATAAAAATAAATATTATTTGGTTATATAAATATACCTAATACATCTATATATAAATATGCATATATTTTATATATATAAATATACCTAAAATATATATAATATATATTTTTTATATATGTAAAAGTACCTAAAATATCTAAATATACCTAACACAACATGGATAACCTTTAAAACATTATGCTAAGTAAAATAAGCCCTTTACAAAAGACTATATATTATATGAAATGTCCTTAATAGGCAAAGTCAGAGACAGAAAGTAGATTAGTAGTTGCCTGGGGTTCTGGGTTTAGTGGGAAATAAGGAGCACCTGTTAACAGATTGGCACTTACTTGGGGGAATAATAAAAATACTCTAAAATGGGGGCACCTGAGTGGCTCAGTGGATTAAAGCCTCTGCCTTTGGCTCAGGTCATGATCCCAGGGTCCTGGGATCAAGCCCCACATCCAGCTCTCTGCTCAGCAGGGAGCCTGCTTCCGCCTGCCTCTCTGCCTGCCTCTCTGCCTGCCTCTCTGCCTGCCTCTCTGCCTGCCTCTCTGCCT
>NC_081568.1:92108137-92185877 GCF_022355385.1 Mustela nigripes
ACTTGTGATCTCTATCTGTCAAGTAAATAAATAAAATCTTTTTTAAAAATTTTTAAAAAACCCTCTAAAATGGATTGCAGTGATGGCTGCCCAACTCTGTGAATGCACTAAACCCCTTGGTGGGTTTAGTGGGTTAATGAAAAGAATGTGAATTATATCTCAATAGATCTGTTTTCAAAATAAAACTAATATACAACATAGCAAGATGTCAGTGGTAGCATAGTAGGATGTTAAATTCAGCGTGACTTGGCTTGCCAAGCTAATTCTTTTGTTTGTTTGTTTGTTTCCACTATGTACAGTATATGCCAGAGTCTGGGGATTATAGGACTATATGACACTAGTAAGACCCCTTTCAGGGCTTCCCATGACCTCACCCCTAACAGGCTAAATACAAATATTTTCAACCTAAATGAGTCTGCTGTCAAGAACTGAGAAAATTCTAGAATTTGAGCACACAAATCCTTAAATCTTCAATTTCCTGCTATTTCCTGTTGGAAATTTACCCTTTATAGATTTCATAGTAAATTGTATCAGATTTAAGATTTATTTCTTCAAGTGTTCATTTTCACCAACCCTCAACCTCTGGTAACTTTTTCAAGACGTCTACTTAAATGTTACTTTATCTGCGGGCCCTTCCTTGAGCATCCTATAAAAAATAGGAACACTAGTGGTGCCAGGGTGGCTCAGTCAGTTAAGTGTCTGCCTTTAGCTCAGGTCACGATCCCAGGTTCCTGGGATAGAGCCCTGCCTAGGACTCCTTTCTCAGTAGGGAGCCTGCTTCTCCCTCTCCCTCTGCCTGCCGCTCCCCTGCTTGTGCACTCGCTCATTCTCTGTCAAATAAATAAATAAAATTCTTTAAAAAATAGGAACACACTTCCCTCCATCTCAGGACATGCCATATATCATATACTTTTTTTCCCGTAATGCTGATCACCATCTGATATATCAGTATGTGTGTGTGTGGGGGGGGGGGTTGTTAATTTTTTCTCTTTCCTTCTCTGGAATGTAAACTTCTTAAGGCATGAGACTGTATTGGCTAGCCTTTTCAGCATGACAAATGACCTTCAAATTTTAGTGCCTTAAAATAACAACTATCTATTTTGTTCACAAGTCTGTGCTTTGACAATTTGGTAACAAATGAAGGTGGGAGGCTTCTCTGGAGTTAGCTGTGCTCACTTTTGCATCTGTAGTCAGCATCTGAGTCACTTGAGGTCTGGCTCATCCATGATGGCCCTGGCTAGGATGACTCTTCTGGTGGTCTCCAGCAAGTGAGCCCAGGCTTGTTTACCTGGTGGTTGTGCAGAATTCTGAAGGAGCATGTGGAAAAGTGCAAGGCCTCATACGCTGCATGGTCACATCAATCTGGCATGTTTTATTGGTTAAAGCAAGTCAAAAGGCCAGCCCAGCGAGAAAGCCTCCAGACCTTTGTAGGAGAAGCCAAAAGTCACATTGCAAAAAAAAAAAAAAAAAAAAAAGTGCACACATGGAGGGCAGTAACTGTGGTTACTACCACAGACACTTCATCTGCTTGGTTCACTGTTGTCTTTGAAGTACGTAGAACAGTGTCAGGCCCACAGGTAGTCCTGAAATATTTTTTTTTTAAGATTTTATTTATTTATTTGACAGACAGAGATCACAAGTAGGCAGAGAGGCAGACGGGAGTGGGGGGAAGCAGACTCCCTGCTGAGCAGAGAGCCCGATGTGGGGCTCAATCCCAGGACCCTGCGATCATGACCTGAGCCGAAGGCAGAGGCTTTAACCCACTGAGCCACCCAGGCGCCCCGGTAGTCCTGAAATATTAGTTGAATGAATGAATGAATCATCTGCCCACTATTCCTGAACAAGAGGCTGTCCCAGAAACTGCCCCTTCTCCATTGCAAATCCTTACAATGCAACATCTGCTTGCAAGAACACACATTGTGAATATTTGCAACTGGAGTCCTGTCTCTCCTGTTCTGTTCAAGTTACAATCAGCTTCCACTACTGCTTTCTCTCTTACTGCTTCTCATAACGTCACCCTAATTATTCCCAGAAACAGTGAAGCATACTAGATTTCATAAAACGCTTCTCATCCAAGTTTCAAAACACTTCCTCCTCCATCTCCACAGGTATACAACCTGTAAGATAGGTGAGTCCTATGGTCTACTCCGTCCCTGTTCCTCCTCCCAGCCAGCCTGTTTCCCCTTCTTTCTTCAAACTTGAATACAAGGGAGACACATCGGAACAACCAATTGCCAGTGTAAGACATCTCCTTGAAATCTGCCCTGCAGAACTTGCCAAAAGCTGGACAATTGTGCAGTGTTACAGACAGGCCTCATAGAAATGACTGGATCATTTACTGAAGTGTCTGGGGACCCAACTCATTCCCCTATCCCTGCCACTGCCACAAAGCACAGTGAGATGGAAAAGAGAAGTAAGTCACTTTATACTCTAACCTCCTGGATCTAGATTTTCTAGGAATATCTGGTTTCAGGATCAAACAGGTCTGCCATGGTTCTTGGTAACTGGACTTGAAGAGGAAAGTGGATTGGGACACCTGGGTGGCTCAATCAATTAAGCATCCATTAAGCCTTCAGCATAGGTCATGATCCCAGAGTCCTGGGATAGAGTCCCACATCCAGCTCCTTGCTCAGCAGGAAACCCGCCTCCCCCTCTGCCTGCTGTTTCCCCTGCTTGTGTACTCTCTCTCTCTAACAAATAAATAACATCTTCAAAAAAAAAAAAAAAAGAGGAAAGTGGATTATTCTGCTCTCCACTGGGTCAACTGGACAGACTCAGTCTTCCGGGCTTCTTGTGTCCTTACCATACTGCCCATCATGGTATGTTGGGTTACCCTTCTTGAAAGCCTGCTGTAGTACCTTGGATTTGTGGCTCTCCCCAAAATACAGCATGTTCCACAAAAAGAAAATAAAAGTGTATCAACAACCAGGGTATTGATCCAAGCATTGTTCTCTGAGGATCATTCCTCACATACTCTCCCAAATGACAAACTGTTCAAATGCTGTGACATGTATCAATACTTTCCCAGAAGGCCCCTGCCATCTGGGCTGGAAATTCTCTTAGCAGAGAACAAAAGCCTTTTTATATTTACAGATTAAGCTAAAAACAAAACAAAACAAAAAGAAGACGACGACCCAGAGGAGATTGTTTTAATCTTGATTTCCCCTTTTCTGTCATTTGCCCCCAACTCCAAGTTTCTTCAGCATCTTCAACTCCCTCCCTCCTCACATCCAGACACCAGGTCCGCCAGATCATTCTTTGATGTCTAACTCATCTTCCATTCCTCCTGCTGAACCCCACAGTCAGGCCTTCATTGTTTCATTCACATCATTGAAATCAGCTCCAAACGGAACACTTCTGTCCTCATTCTTAGTGATCTACACTGACTAAAACTCTAGTTCGAACTTTTTAACCTGGAATTATAATGATCCCACATTTGATCTCTAGAACTCTCTTCTATACCTACCCGTTGCTACACGAATCTTCTACTTTGGCTGAGGTGCTCTAATTGGCATTTCTGAAAGGATTTGTTACCCCAAATTTAAACGGTGTATTGTGTGAAAATCACTTGGCAAAGCCTTAAACATTACATAAGTGTGAATTATTCTGTCTTGTACCTACCCCCAATCAATCTTTTGTCAATAGATATTAATAGTTATTATTAGTCTTTTGTCAATAGTTATTAATAGTCATTAATAGTTAATGGTTCTCTCCCTATTCATAAGTGCCCTTACTCTGTCAAAACATTCTTCCTCTAATCTAGTTACCCCAACTGCCATTTCTCTGACTTTATAGGTTCATCTTTTCTTTCTCTTCCCAGACCTTTCTGATACAACACATAGGAAGCCGTGAACCTGCATGTTTTTCCAAGAGCTCCACCTCCTCAACCAACCCAGGCTACCAGCATTCATCAATGCAGTCAGAAATTTCATCGCATGCCCCCACTTGACAAGAAGAAGGGATCAAGTTGTCTTTGGCATCTCATAAAGTATGTCTGCCTTTTCATACCACCCCCATCCATGTGTCCACAGCTCAGTCCTGGATGCTTTATGCAGCTGTTCCCTACCTAAACTTTCCTACCCACCCCCAGCTCACAGAAATCTTTGTCCCCTGAATTCTTACATAGCCAAACTCTTGTGACTTGTCCTGTGGAATGATACTAATATTCTACCATTAGTATTCCTTCAGCCTTCGTAGCTTGTTCTTATACACCCCAATGGGTTGGAAACTCCTTCAAGGTGACAAAAGTATCTTATATTAATTTGTAGACCCATATTTCAACATCCTTTAATGAAGCCTGACACACAGTGGCTCCTAATTTGTTATCCAGGCTTGTTAGACACACTGGAAGTGAATGATAACTATTTTCCTTCTCAGTTTGAGTGTTGAGAGAAACTTGGGAAGGCCTGCAGAAAACAAAAAACCATTCTCCCGTTGGAAGAATGGATGCCAGAGCAGAGAACAAGGGCCAAGAAGGGAGATCCCAGAATCTAAAAGACAACTCTTCCAAAGGCATCATTTTACTCAAGGTGAGGGACACATACATTTAACAGTTTTCAAATGAGAAATTCTAGACAGCTTTTCTTCTCCCCATTCCCCTGTCTTTACTCTTCATTATTGGGAGAACATGAATATACATACATTGTCTGTACAAGGCTGCCTGCCGCTTCAGAGAGCTCTCTTCTGGGGCCAAAACAGCCCCGACCTCTGTGTTCCCTGTGGGGTGTACTGGGCATACCCTGCAGTCATCATTCTGATACCAGAAAGCAGTGGAATTAACAAACACAACCTGGGAAACAAGAGGCATTGCTGATGATTCCAGCCAGGGAAAAGAGAGCATAAAAATTAATTTTAACATAGTAATAGATCTTCCATACAGAATCCCACTACCAACTGAGCCCCAGACAGAAAGGAAAATGCCCCTCCACTTTTAATTGAGTGACAAACACCAAAACAATGACTTGCTTTACTTGAAACCAGGGGAGGCGATTTTCTTCTAGCTACAAGTTGTGGGGAAAACAGAGGAGGGGCATCAGACTATCCACTGCTTTAAAAACACAAGATGTGGTTGTGTTTCTTGTTGCTTTCATCAGAGGCTGTATTTCTCTTCTGCATGTCCTCAACCCTGTCCATATTAATTAGAAAGATGTCTAAGTCTTAACCATAGGTGTCAGTCAGGGAAAATTCATGGTTTCATGGCTAAGTGATGAGATGTGACCTTCTCTTTTCAGAGACAGGATTTTTTTTTTTTAAAGAAATCATTCATTTAGAATGAGTTTCAGTACTAAAAACTAAATTATTTCCCTACGTGTCACATCCCTGATCTGTATAACAGAATCTTCCCCTGATGATTGTATTTTTTAACTTTAATTTTTAAATAATACAAATAAAGACAAGTAGACAGTAATTCCGATTAAAATAAAGATGCATGTGTTACTGATATCAGTTTATTGTAGCATTACCATTAATGAAGTCCTTTATTGTCACAGAGAAAAGTGAATGTCAATTTTGATACATATATATACTTTGTCTTAATACAAAAATTAAAAGAAATAAAAAGCATCAGGGGCTGCTGACTGCTATGCACTTATTCCCCAAATTTCTCTATTGCCTTGGCAATTATACCCAATTGGATGCTCCTTCCTCATTTTCATGTAATTCCTCCAAAGTAGGAAGAATAAATGTCCAAAAGCCATTCCCATACAGTTCTGTAAGAGACACAAATAAATGGAAGACTCAAGACTTTGAATATAACACTTGCTGGCCAAGGCATAAGTTGGATAAACAAATTTTGAGCTAGAATTATTTTACATATATAATTTAATCTAAAATTAAGGAAGACACACAGAAAAGTGCATTTTTTCCATACAGGTGTACTGAAATTATTGTAAGAAAAAAAAGAAAGAAAGAAAAAGAAAAAAAAGAAAGAAATTAAATTTTCAAATAATAATTTTCGGACTTAAGAAGTCTACCTTAGTCCCTTATTCAGCATTACATATGCATGAACAAACCAGCCACTGACTGTCCAGAGTTCTACTATATCTTAACTGGATATGATGCTTATTCTTAGTTTCAGTTAGAGAAAAAGATATCAAACGGAGGCTTTGTTCTGTTGACAAACAAGAAAATGGCTTCAGTGATAGTGCTGTCTTTTCACCTTCTTAATCCTAAACACAAGTGAACATTCCATTGGCAACTTTGGCAACCCTGTTCTCAAAACAGCGACCGCAATCATTCAAAAGGTCCAGTTGAAAGGAGAGAAGAGAAAAATCAATAACTTTGTGCAATTACTGGAAAACACAAACGTTAGTCATCAGAAAATTAGAGGCTACATCTAACTTACACACCTCTTGATTCCAGTCCTGTGGATGGAAATTTACATTCAAAAGGAGCACCAAAATAACTTCCCTTCTGGGGGCAGTAAAGATTCTAACTGGCTTCTCAGCAGAAGTGGCAAGGTTGAAAGAATAACTTTTGTGGGGGAGAAAGCTTGGAGTGCTCCATATATTTAAATGGCAAGAAACTGGTTTGTCTTAGACCTGTGGCTCACATCAGGCCAAGGAGCAAACATAATAACCCTGTACAAGAGTCTCAGGAACTCCTCAGCGAGAGCACCCCTAACTAGTCTTTGGGGCCCTATTATTTAAAGTAACTCCCTGTGAGGTCACATACAAAGCCTATCGGGACCCATCTCATTGGAAGCCTGGAATTCCTATTTGGAAAGCAAAGTCCTGGTAACTATGTGTGCTAGACTTCCTACAGAACAAATCCCGTTTAATGTTAGGACACGCTTAACAGAAATATTCTATCCGAAAGGACAGGGGTATCTAAGAGGAAAGTCTGCATCCTTTGGATGAAACTGCCCTTTCGGGTTCCACGAGGAGCGCCACCTGCAGCCGGGGCCGCGCGCACTGACGTCTCCTCCCTCTTAAACGCCCGACACCACCCTCTTTGGCTTCCCGGGTCCCGCTTGTCCCGCCGGAGCTAGCTCCGGCTTCGGCAACCCCCGTGGTTTATCCGCCCTTCTGCGCGCCCCTCGGCGTAAACGGAGGAATGGCTTTAGTTCGGTAGACTTTCTTGCGCGCGCGCCGGGAGCGCAAGCCGCACAGCCGCTGGCTGCGGAGGCGCGGGGCTGGTAAGCGGCCGGGAGGCCTGAGCACGTACGCCTTGTTGGTCGGCACAGCCCGCGGTAGGTAAGTCGCGGCGCCGGAACGTGCAGACGCGCGGGGAGCCTATACAAACCGAAGTCTGTTTTCCCTTTCCACTGATTGTCAGTTTCTTTGGTGAGTGCTGACGCCAAGGCAAGCACGGATAAAAATCGTTCCGCACTCCCTCCTCGCTCTCCCCCACTGGCCCAGTTTTGCTTGTACTTACAAGTGCACTCTAAGAGACAGCTTCTGGCCACTTGTTTGGAGTCCCGGAAGACAGAGCAGGGGCTGTGCGCGGAAGAGATACTCTGCAAGTCTACACCGGGGGGCGGGGATTCCCAGGGAAACCACAGTCACTGGGAAAAACAGACCTTCCAGCTTTTCCCGACTAGCAAACCTAGGCATGAAACTGGGGAGGAAAAGTGAGTTTCTAGGGTAGGATGGCGGGGCAGGTTTGGAAATCGGGAATGAAGCAAACTCCTGAACCTTAAATCCAAGTTCTAGCTGTGGGGCGATCATGTGGGAGCGGTTAGTGGGCGCGGCGGCTGCATGTACTGTTTATTTTTCTGTGTAGATTTTTTTTTTTTTTTTTTTTTTTTTTTTTGCCTTGAATGGCTTAGGCTTAAACTTCCGCCGCGAAGATTTGGGGTGCGGAAGAGGGAGGAGGCAAGTGCAGAGTTCAGAACTGATTCTGAGGCCAAAGGCTGAGCCAAGATCGCTTATCACGGAGCGGGGAGTTTCCCACCCCCTCCAGACCTCTCTCTGGGGCTCTTTGCACAAAGCGCACTCCCTCCGAGCAGGGTATTGGGCGACGGAAGTGAAGGGACGAGGTCTGGAAGCGGGGACCCCGAGCAGCGGAGAAGGTCAGAGGAAATTAGCGAGCTATCAGAAGTGTTGATTCCAGAAGACTGGAGGAGGAAGAGAGGATGGGGCGGGCCTACTCGCCGACTACTCCACCATCATCGGCGGCAGAATTTGCACTTGATGATCTTCTTAAACGCGTTTTGGAAGTCTTTGTTGAAGTAGGCGTAAATGACAGGGTTGAGCAGAGAGTTGGAGTACCCCAGCCAGTTGATTATGGCTCCGAGCAGGGTGGGCATCTGGCAGCTGCTCTCACAGAAGGGCAGGACCAGGGCCACGATGAAAAAGGGCAGCCAGCAGAGGATGAATGTGCCCATGATGATGCCCAACGTCTTCACCGTTTTCCTCTCCCGGGCCAGGGCCATCTTGCGCTTGGCCTCGGCGTTGCGCTCATTCTTCTTCTCGAAGGAGGCGGGGGTGCAAGGGATAGTACCCGCCTCGCTGGGCAGCGGCAGGTGCTCTTTGGAGTTGCCCACCCTGTGCACTTCAATCACCTCCAGGGCGGCGCCATCCTCACCCTGCCTCACCGCGCCGTTGGTGCACAAAGTCCCCACTGCCTTGTTCTCCACACCCTGCCTCCATTCTCTGCTCCCCGGATCGCCGTTCACGCTCTTCTTGGGCTGCGGGGCCGGCGACACCCCAAAGCGGGTGTCCGCTCCCTTCTTCTCCACCTTCTTGACTGTTTTGCGGATGCGGAAGCGCGCAGCTCGGAAGATGCGCCCGTAGAGAACCAGCATGAGCAGCAGCGGGATGTAGAAAGCGCCAAAGGTGGAGTAGATAGTGTAGCCGTGGTCCTTGCTAATCGTGCACGCGTCGGGGTCGGAGCGGTCTTCGGGGGTGCGCCAACCCAGCATGGGCGGGATGGAGATAAGGAAGCCAATAAGCCAAGTGAGCGAGATGAGCGCAGCGGCGCGCCGGGGCGTCCTCTTGTTCACGTAGTCAATGGGGTCCGTGATGGCCCAGTACCTGTCCAGTGCAATGGCGCACAGGTGCAGGATGGATGAGGTGCAACACAGCACGTCGAGGGCGATGAATAGGTCACAGGTGACCTGCCCCAGCGTCCATTTGTTGAGCACCTGGTAGAGCGCAGCCATGGGCAGCACCAGCACCGACACCATGAGGTCGGTGACAGCCAAAGAGCCGATGAGATAGTTGGCCACATTCTGCAGGGAGCGCTCCAGGGCGATGGCGGCCACCACGCACGCATTGCCCAGCACCGCGCAGAAAATGAGCGTGCCCAGCAGAAGTGAGGTGATCACTTGGTAGCTGAAGGTCACGTCGGAGATGCCAGTAGCGTTGCCGCGTGTCCCGAAGGGACCCTCGGACAAGGTGGTGTTGTTGCCCTGTCCCGGGTTGAGCAGATCCATGCCTGCGCGCCCGGCGGGGGGGAGGGGGAGGGGAGAAAGTGCTGCGTTAGGATCCCCCCTCGCCCCTCCCCCTGGGGTCTTCTACCCCTCTCTCCTGGGGAGTTTCAGGTGGAGGGAATGCAGGGACTCAAGCAAGAAGTTCTTACTGCTCAGGCGAGGGCATCTCCGAGGAGCAGCTTCCAGGCGCTCCCTGGGCTCCCTTGGTCCAGCAGCCTCAGAGACTCCAGCTGGGGAAGGAGTTCGCCAGAAAAGAGCTTCGGGACCTCTGGGCGTTGGAGAGGTGGCTGGAACATCTGTTTCTCACTGTCCATTTTACTTTGCCTCTGCCCAACTGGCTGCCGGAGTCGGAGTCTCCCCACTAGCCAACAGTCTTCAATCTTAGAAGTATCTGGAATAGAGAAGCCTCATCCTCTAAGGTCACTCTGACTCTCCTCTTCCTGCTTCTCTCCCTATCCCTTTTCCACTCTCTCCTCCTGTCTCCTTTCTAGAAAGCCTTCTCCCCACCCTCTTCAGTCTCCCTCTTTCTTCTCACTCCCCTTTCCTTATCCTTCCTTGCGTCGCTCCCACAGCTCTGAGAGTGTCCCTCCCTCCCACGCTAACCCTCCCCTCCTAACACTTCCCCAACCCTGAGTGTCTCTTTCCTCTGGGTCCCCGCCCTCCTCTCCCACTAGATCAGCGTCTTTTCGTTCTAGCCCCTTTTGGTCGGCAGAGATTCAGAATTCTTTTCCACCGGATCTGCCGCGGGTCAGACCAATATTACAACGTATAACTCCGCCTCTCACCCAGCCAAACTCGAGAGGGGAAAAAAATCCTAACTATCCATTGCTTCATATTTCTATCAAATTATTAAGTAGAGTTAGCAGCAACAGAGTGGCAATAGAAAATGAGAAAAGGAGCCACATGGAGTCTGAACGGGGAGGTAGACAGTCCTAGGTTCGTCTGTAAATTATTGTTAATTGATGGGAAGAAGACAAAGTGGTTCTTAGCTTTTTAAAGAAGCCAGCAATTTCATTATCTGACAGTCCAGCCTGACTCCCTTCGGGAGGATGTTGCCTGTGGCTTTATTTATTTATTTATTTTTAACCTTGGGTAATTAGGGTGGAAAGGAATTATAAAGGACGTGTCAATGGACAGTAAATAGCTGTGTATAAAAGTAAAGGGAAAAGGCTCAATTCCACATGCATTCTATACACATACATATACACATTCCTTTCCATTACCATTACCTTTTTAATATCAATAAACATTGCCACTTTTCATAGCTTTGTGACGAGTAAATGTAGGGAAGGGAATCTTTTGCCTGTATTCTGTAAATAAGGTTGGGCATTTTATATGGCTTTTGCTTCTTCTTCACCTGAACCTGCAAACCTCTAAGGGAACTTGGTGGAATCCCTGGTCTCTGGCCCGCAGTTTCTCTTAAGCACCGATATCAGCTTCAGCACTTGGGACAGCTCTAGGCAATAAGGGCTTATATCGCCACCTTCCGGCAAATGCTTTGGAGAGCCACCTAGAAAGCCTTGGCTTGCAGAAATTAAGCAGGTACAGAGGCGATCCCATAACTTCATGGAAGGAAAATAGTTATTAAAAGAAAAGTAACATTGAACTTTGTATTTCTTCTCCTGCTTCACTCAAAAATTTCTTTTTTGCCCTCTTTTCCTCTTAATCTTGTATATCGAGCCTATTCTATTCTCTAGCTCTTTTTGCAAGCCCACAGAACGGCCATTCAGAGGTTATATCTGGGAATAAGGTATTAATAGACCTAGGCAAACATCTTCACCTGTGTTGGTTTTGTACTGACAAAGGCTGATCTTCAGAACTCGCACATTTGCACACATTCATTAATGGAGGGGGGAAACAGTACTGGATTTTGCAAATGGGCATGACAACATAGAAAATAAATAGACTACTATGGGTTGGCTCTAAACTGTTTCTTTTACCAGAAAGGCACATTTAATCCCATTTGAACATAGGTAAAGAATGGGACTCCCAATATACTAGAAAAAAAAAAAACATGTAACACAACAAAGTTCACTCATAGATGCTGATTACATGACTGAAGTGAAGGAAACGTGCAGAATGCAACTCTACAAACAGATATGACTAGGCATGACTCTAGTTAACAGGCACAGATTCACCTCGGGTAGCAATAGTCTTGATACTGTGTTCAAATATGAGCTGAATTTTATGTCTTTGAATTCTTCAAGACCAAACAAAAGAGCAATCACCAACGTGTCAGAGAAAATCTAATTGGGCTGATGCATACAGTACAGGGCAATGTGTTTGGGGATGGATTGTTTTACAATGCAGTGCTGGGCACAGTTCCCACTCAATCATTTCAGCATGCCACAATAATGAACCTGACATTTATAATGATTCATGGCATTGAAAAGAAAGAGATAAGTATACATGGAAATACTGGCTACAGACTCTGAAGATGTCTTTTTAAGATTTGTGAAGGTACTGATTCCCCTTTCAAAATAACCTCACAAAAATGGAACTAAATAGCTGTGTTAAAGTACAGTTGTGGGTCCAGAAATTATAGTAGGAAAATAATTAAAATCTGGATTCTCCAAAGATGAAATTTTGGAAACAGAGTTGATAACATAAAAGTAAAAAGAAATTTAAATTTTGAGAATAAATATATACATATCAAACACATTCTTGAATAGGAATCCTGTCTAACTTCGTGCATATAAATACATGTCAGTAAATATGTCTGTCAGCAATATGTATTCATCTATTGGATCCCATATGGTTTAATAACTGACAAATTTATTTTTTCCTTTCAGGAAAGCTAAATTTGTTTAAATCTGGAATTAATTACATTCATGAGGTCTGGCATTTGCTATTCTGCTATAATATTCTACAATGCAGCATTTTTATAAGTTGAAAAATAATCTCAAGTACTTCATGTCTTCTATAGGAAGAATGTACATAATATTTCAAACATTTCATTTCTCAAAATTTATAACAAGATGTTTAGGCACTCTTATGAACACTAAGAAGAAAACAGAAACATGAAAAGGATATATAGCACTGATTCTGGTGCCATAAACATCAAGTGACCAATAGTTGGTTATATAACCTTTGTTGAACTAATACTACCATAACAGATACTAAAAGCACAATGATATCGCATTTCTTTTTGTTCACACTTTGCCATTCTTCTAAGCTCAACCCTTAGAGACACAGAATCCCAGATACACAAGAAGAAAATGGTGCAGCCCAAAGATCTGGGTAGTTAGGCTCTTGTTCTACAAGGCCTTTGAAATTAGCCTGAAGAAAAGCTAGCCTTAAAGCAGATGTTATTGATGACATTGCTTGAAAACAAAACTTGCAGTCATTTTGCTTTTATTTCTTGTTTGAATTTACTAGATGCAACTTGTCAGTTATGGATCTGGAGTATGATACACCATCCATCATGTGAAATTTCTCTAAAATAGTTTATGAGAGATAAAGATTTTTAACATTTTCACAGGAAATTTGATATGAGTCCTGCATTTCAATGTAGTTCTTTGACCAGGAATATAAGATAAAAAGATATTAAGCTGATAATATACTTAAAAAAAATCTTTGCTGTAAAGTCTGAATGGGCTGTCATTAACTGAAGGCTTAGCAATGGCTGGGGCTTCTCAGTAATTGACATGTTTGTCCATAATTCCTAAATCATGGCTGATTTTTCTGCTAATGAGGACATATATAGTCAAGCGTTGAAAATGTACTTAGGAGATTACAAAGGTGATTTCTAAAAGCTCCTATTAAAAAAAAAGTTTTTAGGGGTGTCTGGGTGGCTCAGTGGGTTAAGCCTCTGCCTTCGGCTCAGGTTCTGATCCCAGGGTCCTGAGCTAGAATCCACGCATTGGGCTCTCTGCTCCATGGGGAGCCTGCTTCCCCCCCCCACCCCTGCCTACCTCTCTGCCTACTTGCAATCTCTGTCTGTCAAATAAATAAAATCTTTTTTTTTTAAAGTTTTTATTTTTTTTTCAAATGGAAACTAGGAGAGATTTTTTTTTAAGGTAAAAATACCATTCTGAATTTAATTTTCCCCAGTCATCAAACAGTAAAGCAATAGGGCAATTGTAGTTCTTCCAGAACTGTAGATCTTTACTGGAATTCACTAGAAAAACAAAATAAACTTCCAAGAGAGGTGTTTGCTTAAATAATGTAGTCCTCTGATTATCAGTGAGAATTAACTGTCATCTAAAAAAAAAAAAAATACAACTAAAATGCAAGAGAAAGAATTCTCCTGTAAAACTGAGCACACTTTTTTTTAAAGGTTTTATTTATTTATATGTCAGAGAGAGAGAGAGAGAGAAAGCATGAGTGGGGAGGAGGGTGAGAGGCAGAGAGGGAAGCAGGCTCCCCGCTGAGCAGGAACCCCATGTGTGACTCAATCCCAGGACCCCTGAATCATGACTTGAGCTGAAGGCAGACTGTTAACTGGTTAACCAGGTAACCAACTGAGACACCCAGGCGTCTCCTGAGCACACTTTTTTTTGGTGTGCAAATCCTCACCATGCCCCTTCCTCTGACGGTATTGTTCTTTCACTGCTCTTTGTACATGTCAGGCACTTCCTAGAGGCCTAGAGCTGCACATGGTTTTCAGTACCAAAGCACAAACAGTGGAGCCTCCATCTCTGCTCCTGAGAACCATTTCAGATTGGCTTGGGTCATTTAACACACCCGCTAAAACCACAGCATATGGAGTGGAGAACGAACACAATGTAACATGTATTCACTAGGTGCACAACCTTGGGCAAATCGATTAACCCTCTTGTTTCCTGAGTAGTAAAATGAATGTGATAATAAACTTGCAAAGATTAAATGAACTCAATAAATACCCAAGAGAGGTAACAGTAACAGTAGTAATAGTGATGCAAAGTAAAAATATTAAACCTCTCTCTACTGACAATTGCTGAGCAATGCAGAGAAAGAGATTTAGGTAGGCTTAGTGAAAGAGCAAGAACTTGGAAAAAAAAATCACCCTCTCAGGTCAGAATTTGTTGTGAAAACAGTGTGCCCATGAATGTGACATTCTTCCTATTCCTTAAAGTGTTTGGGAAGCTTGCAGTTCTTTAGGAAATTCTGAGTACAAGATAAGTGAATAAAGATGTGAGCTCTGCATTCTAGAACTTGCTGACTTAAGTCAGAAGTTACTGAAAGATCAAAAAAAAAAAATGTCAACAGAAGTTCAGTAATCACTTTTGAATTGGAATCTGCCCTTTCTCTGGGAGCTTAGCCATTTGTTCAAAAGCATAAAATAAATAATTGAAATTCATAGCTTCAGTATAAGGTATAAAAGTATGATTTTTAAAAAGTCAGTACTTTTGTTATAAGTAATTAAGAAATTATAGTGGCAGGTGTTAGTAAATGTACTTTCCCGAGCTCAATCCTTCTATGCTTTCTTTCTGACAATATTTTCAGAGCTCAGCTCTGAAAGAATAAGAGCATAGTTGAGAAAAGAAAATTGTTTGGAGTTTTAGCTCAATATTTCCCTGTTATTCTAAGGGTAGTTGGTAATTAAATTCCATCTAATGATGGAAACAAACAAAATGGAAACAAAATTTAATTACTGTATTAATCTAACAATAGTTGGAGGGCAATGCCTACATTTTTATTAGCTTTGGCAAGTAACATTTTTGTTGTAAAGCTAAAGACAGTATTCAATGTATTATTTCAATCTTGTTTAAAAACAACACTGCTCTATTGAAGCAATAGTATGTTAGTTGGTAATAGTGTCTCAGGGCCACAGTTTTGGATTCAAATGAGTACTCTACCACTTATTAGACTTGAATTTTTCCTTAGTTTTTTTTTTCATTTTATTACACGTTAAATAAGACATACCAAAAATATAAAGAATAATAAAGTGTAAAGGTTGCTACAGTACTTATATAAGTACTTACATTAAAAATATAGTGTAAAGATTACTATAGTAAATATATAATATATGTATACATTAATAATTAAAGATTATAATACTTAAGAACAAAAATAGTGTGATTCCATTGAAGCCTCTGTTTGGTCTTGAACTGTTACTCTCATGAATGACTTCACAGTTGTATATCATCTGTGTGTCACTAAGCAGTACAGAAATGGTATCATTCTCTATACGTTCTTTTGCGACTTTTTCTTTGCTCAACATTTTCTTTGTGAAATTAATCTGCATTGATACAAGCACCTCTAGTTCATTTATTTTCATCGTTGTGTAGATTTAAATTGTATGAATAATGCCACAAATTATTTATCCATTCTCTGTCTAGTGAGTCTTTAAACCCTCTCCAAACATTCGCTTTTATAAACAGTACTTCAATGAGCACTCATGTGCATCTTTTTTTTTTTTTTTAATCTTAGAGTAAACTAGATTAACACTTTTCAAACAAATCATACCGGGACTTTGCTTAAATGTAGATTATGACACCATAGGTCTGGGATGGGGCCCAAGACTTTGCATTTCTACCAAGCTCCTGGGTGACATTGATCTTGCTGATTCACAGACTGTACTTAGGGTAGCAAGGATCTGAGCATCCAGAAGTGGAATTATTGGGTTCTATGCTAGTAGATGTAGCCTAATTCTTCTCCAGCCTGGTTGTACAAAATTGCATAATCACTGTTGTGGGTTGAACTGTGTTACCCGAAAGGATTCAGTGTCTGTTGCTGTGAACTTTTTTTGGAAATGGGATCTTTGCAGATGTAATCAAGTTAAGGTGAGGTCATATACAATTAGGGTGGGCCCTAATCAAGACTGATACTCTTCTAAAATAAGGGAAATTTGAATAAAGACACAAATAGAGGAGATCCCATGAAGACACATAGACACACAAGGAAGAACACTGTGTGAAGAAAGAGACAAAAACTGGAATTATGCTGCCATAATTCAGGTAACGACAAAGACCATAGACAATCACCAGAAACAGACAGATTTCCCCATCAGAGAGTTTATGCTGTGCCAACATTTCATTTCAGATGGCTAGCATCTGGAATTGTGAGATGATACATTTCTATTGATTTAAGCCACCCAGTTGGTGGCACTTTATTATGGCAGCCCAAGGAAACTAAAACAACCACTAAAAGTGTATATGTTTTCATCACAGCATCAAGGTTGAGTGTTGTTTCATGTTTTTTTGCTGTGAATGATTGAATCATAGTTTTGCTTACCTTTAAACTTGGTTTTTGTTGTCTTTTTAAACTTACTGTTGTTTTAAGTCCATAATCTATTATAGGTTTTAATTTTTTTGTCATTTGTATTATTGAAGATATTTTCTCCCAAACTTGGCTCAGATTTTCACGTTTTAAAAGTGTCTTAAGATTTTACATTGTAGAATTTACATGTTTCATTTCAATTTAAATGAGTATTTCTGGTTTTGTTCTGTGCATTTCATGTTTTCCTTTAAAAAAAAAAAAAAACTCTTTTTCTACCTTGAGGTCATAAAGAGAAGCATAAACCATTTTTTCTAGTTTCATATTTAATTCATTAATTCACCTTGATCTGGCTTTTGCGTATATCACGTGAGGTAGGAATCTGCTTCAATTTTTACTGTAAGACTTCAGTTACTTAATACCATTTATTCAATGGTCAATCCTTTCTTTCTCCATCTTATAGAGTCTCCTCCATCATACATCATGCTTTCACATACCGACGAGTGTGCTGGGGTCTCTATTCTCTTCAATTAGTCTGTCAATCTCTATTCTAAAAAATACAGTGTCTTAATTTTTAAAATAAATTTAATATCTTATAATATCTGCTCTTTATTCCTCCTTAAAAGTTTCTTAGCTAGAAATGGCTTTTTATTGTTACATATTAACTTTGAATCAACTTTTCCGTCCCACCCCATTATGTCTACACAAAATTATTGTGGAATTTTCTAGGAATTTCACAATTTGGAAAGAACAGTCATCTTTATGATGTTGAATCTTATATGTTAATCTTGTTATCCATTTATTTGGCTCTTTTTTGCATTCAGTAAAATTTTAATTTTCTCAATTAATTACATGAACAGCCTTTGTCAGATTTTTCCTCCCCCCAGGTACCTTATTTTGTTGTTTTTGTAGTTGTGTTTGTATAGGTGTTATCTAATGTGAATGGTATATTTTTAAAAATGTATTTTCAATTGTTGCAAGTATATAGAATAATAATTAATAATAATTAAATTAAATATTAAAATTAAATAATTAATAAATTAAATTAATAATAATAATTAAATTGGTTTACCAATTACCAATAATTAAATTGGTTTACCTTTAGTGTACCTAATTTTAAACTATCTGTAGATAGTTTGTTTCTATGTTCACAACTAAATAATCTATAAACATTACAACGTATCTTTCTGTTTGAGCATTTTGCACTTAGCTTTTTGTTTCCTAATGAGCTTTCAAGAACCGCAGTTTAATATTTCAGAAATGCGGTAATAGCGAGCATGCTCAGCTCATTCATGATACTAGAGACAATATTTTTTTTTTTTAATTTTTTATTTTTTATGAACATATATTTTTATCCCCAGGGGTACAGGTCTGTGAATCGCCAGGTTTACACACTTCACAGCACTCACCAAAGCACATACCCTCCCCAATGTCCATAACCCCACCCCACTTCTCCCAGCCCCCCTCCCCCCAGCAATCCTCAGTTTGTTTTGTGAGATTAAGAGTCACTTATGGCTTGTCTCCCTCCCAATCCCATCTTGTTTCATTGATTCTTCTCCTACCCACTTAAGCCCCCATGTTGCATCACCACTTCCTCACATCAGGGAGATCATATGATAGTTGTCTTTCTCTGCTTGACTTATTTCGCTAAGCATGATACGCTCTAGTTCCATCCATGTTGTCGCAAATGGCAAGATTTCATTTCTTTTGATGACTGCATAGTATTCCATTGTGTATATATACCACATCTTCTTGATCCATTCATCTGTTGATGGACATCTAGGTTCTTTCCATAGTTTGGCTTAATGCTACACCACATGGTATGTTTCTGAAAGCTATACCATCAGCTTGAATAGTTCTATTTTCAGTTTTATTCCTAGACTTATGTCACTAATATTTTGTTTTAGGTTTTATGTCTAAATCCACAAGTGAGATTTGTCTTCAAGTTTCCCTTCTCGTACTGTCCTACTCTGACATTAATATTAAATGTCATGTCAACCTCAAAAATGAAGTATGGAATATTCCCTCACTTTGTGCTTTTTGAAATAGTTTTTATAAGAATTCTATTATCTGATAAAAACTATTTGGTAAAACTTGTCTATAAAAATATTTTGGCCTGATTTTTCTTTATGAGTATGTGTAACTCCTGATGCAATCACTTTAGGACTACAAGATAATGAAGGTTTTCTAATACTTCTAGAATCAATGTTTAGTTATAGTTTTCTTTTAAAATGTTTATTAAATGGAATATTACTCAGCCATCAAAAATAATGAAATCTTGGGTGCCTGGGTGGCTCAGTGGGTTAAACCTTTGCCTTCAGCTCAGGTCATGATCTCAGGGTTCTGGGATGGAGTCCCATATCCAGCTCTCTCCTCAACAGGGAGCCTGCTCCACCCCCACCCCCGCGCCGCCTGCCTCTCTGCCTACTTGTGATCTCTCTCTGTCAAATAAATAAATAAAATCTTCAAAAAAATCAAATCTTGCCATTTTCAATGATGTAATGGAACTAGAGGGTATCATGCTAAGTGCAATAAGCCAGTCAGTCAGTGAAAGAAGAATACCATATGATTTCACTCATATGTAAAATTTAAGAAACAAAACAGTGAACATAGGGGAAGGGAAGGAAAAATAAAGTAAGATAAAAACAAAGGAGGCAAACCATAAGAAACTCTTACGTATAGGAAGCAAACTGAGAGTTGCTGGAGGGGAGCTGGCTGGGAAGATGCGGTAATCGGGTGATGGGCATTAAGGAGAGCACCTGATGTGATGAGCGCTGGGTGTTATAGGCAACTGATGAATCACTAAGTTCTACCCCTAAAAGTAATAATATACAATATGTTAACTAACTTAGATTTAAATAAAATCTAAAGTAAAATGAAATGTACAAACTCCCATAAAATAAATAAGTAGTAGAAATGTAATGTACAACACTATGATTATTAACACTGCTATGTGATATGTCAGAAAGTTAAGAGAGTAAATTCTGAGTTCTCTTCACACACACACACACACATACACACAGTTTTTATTTTTAAAGTTGTTTAAATCAATGAACTGCTCCCTATCTGCAACCAATATCTTATTTTTCACCTTAATGTTATTTGTGTGACTTTTCCAATTTATACTTGACCAATCTCAACAAATATTATTTATTCTATTTTACTGTTTTGTGAAAGATGCAACCTTTATTGTTGTTGGTCGTCTGCATTGACTGTGCTTTATTTGCTTCATTTCTGCTTTTATCTTTGTTATGTTTTGTCTTCTTCTTAGGAACTATTGTTCTTTTTCTGACTGATAAGTTTTGTAATTAGCTCACTAAATATGATGTGTTTCTTAGCATAGGAATTTAGAAATATATATTTCCTTAGAAGTTACATTTCAACTACATCTAACAAATTTTGACATAGGCTATTATCTCTATTTGAGTCTAGCTATTTTCTGTTTTCCATTATTATTTCTAAATTGGGTAGTTTTAAAGCATTCTTTTAAACGTCAATTAAATGGGAGGAGCTTGGGAAGATGACAGAATAGGAGAACCCTGAGCTCACCTCATCCCACATTTTAAACTAGATGTCATCCACATCCAAGTCAATAAACCAGACAGTAATCTAAAGACTGGCAGAACAAATTCCACAACTAAATATAGAGGAGAAGCTGCATCTGAACAGTTAAGAAGGTCAGAAAGACAGAAGGAGGCTGCCCACAAGAGAGAGGGAGGTGCCTGATGGGGAGGGCAGAGAAAAAGGCCCTTACACCAGGGAGCTCACACAGAGAACACTAATCTCCATAACTGTTTGGCTTTGAAACCCAAAGGGGCTGGATTCTGTGAGTTTTTAAAACCAGTGGGACTTAAAGACTGGAGCTTTAAATTCAGCTGATTCACCACTTCCTGAGCCAGGGACACTGCCCTTGAAAAGACAGCATCTGGCTCAGAGAAGCAACTAAAAAAAATGGCATTTTACACAAAGCCTAGGGCAAATGGGAAACAGATATGATTTGGAAGCATCTTAGGGGACTTCTTTGAAAATGAGGGATCTGAGCACCATTTTTCCCCTGCCTCCCCAGCATGAACACAGAGCTACCTGCAGGAGGCAGAGCTGCTGACACTTAAAGCCATGATCTAGGGCTCAAGGCAAATTTTGTTAAAGCTGCTCTGATATCCCACCCAGCTAATAGCTACCATCATGTGCCCTGCCCAGCAGAAGCATAGCTCCCAGCTACTGTTGTATTCTCTGCCCAGCCAGGCCAGCCATCATGGCATACCATGTCCAGCCTTGTTCTCTCAGCCACCCCAGCACACAGTCCCCAGTTGCCACAGCACTTCAGGGGACTCCGCAGAGGACTAGTAGCCCAACACAAATTTTGCTAGCACGGCTGCGCCTCCCCATGCACATATTTCCCAGCAGGCATGCCCCCTCAGAGCTGGGTTTCCTGGGACCTACTAACATCATAGAGAGCAACAACAGCCCACAAGAGGCTGAAAATCAGTACAGATGACGTTGAAAGGAAAAGTGACTTCAGACACAAGAGCAGAACATAAGCAGCACACACAGTGTACTCTCCTGAAGGACCAGATTCTGTAGGGCACCCCAGGACCTCTTGTTCATAGAGTCACTATTTTCAAGAAGATCAAAATCATACCATGCATATTTTCTGAACCAGAACACTATGAAACTAGAACTCAACTGTAAGAAAAAAATCTGGAAAGACCACAAATACATGGAGGTTAAATTATATGCTACTAAACAATGAGTGGGTCAACCAGGAAATAAAGAAGAAACAAAAAAGTACATAAAACAAATAAAAATAGAAACACAATGGTTTAAAACCTTTGGGACACAGCAAAAGCAATTCTAAGAGGAAAGTTTATGACAATACAAATCTACCCCAAGAAGCAAGAAAAATCTCAAATACATTACCTAACTTTACACCTAAAGGGGCTAGAAAAAGAAAAACAAATAAAGCATAAAACCAGGAGAAGGAAGAAAATAATAAAGACTAGAGCAGAAATAACGATATAGAAACTAAAAAAACCAATAGCACAGATCTATGAAGCCAGGAGCTGTTTTTTGGGGAAAAAAAATCAATACAATTAATACACTTCTGATCGGGCTTATCAAGAAAAAAAAGGAAAAGTCCTCAAATAAAATCACAAATGACAGAGGAGAAATAATAACCAATACTACAGAAATATAATCATAAGAGGTTATCAAAAATAATATAGCAATGAATTTGACAACCTAGAAGAAATGGATTAATTCTCAGAGGCAAATAAACTACCAAAACTGAAACAGGAAGAAGTAACATATTTGAACAGTCTGATAACTAGCAAAAAATGCAATCAGTAATCTAAAAATTCCCAACAAACAGAGTCCAGGACCACATGGCTTCACAGGAGAATTCTACCAAACATTTGAAGAAGAGTTAATATCTATTCTTCTCAAACTATTCCAAAGAACAGAAAAGAAAGGAAAACTACCAAATTTATTCTAAGAGGGCGCAGTACCCTGATACCAAAACTTGGATAAACATACCACTGAAAAAGAGAACTACAGGCTAATACCACTGATGAACATACAAGTAAAAATTTTCAAAAAATACTAGCAAACCTAATTCAACAATACATATAAAAAAAGTCATGGGATGCCTGGGTGGCTCAGTTGGTTAAGCAGCTGCCTTCGGCTCAGGTCATGATCCCAGCGTCCTGGGATAGAGTCCCACATCGGGCTCCTTGCTCGGCAGGGAGCCTACTTCTCCCTCTGCCTCTGCCTGCCATTCTGTTTGCCTGCGCTCGCTCGCTCTCCCTCTCTCTCTCTGACAAATAAATAAATAAAATCTTTAAAAAAAAAAAAAAGTCATTCAGCACAATTCGGTGGGATTTATTCCTGGGCTCCGGGGTGGTTCCATATTTACAAATCAATCATTGTGACACATCACATCCATAAATGAAAGGATAAAAACCAACAGATGCAAAAAGGCATTTGACAAAGTACAACCTGTGTTCATGATAAAAACCTCAACAAAGTAGGTTTAAAAACATCAACATCATAAAGGCCATCCATGGAAAACTCACAGCTAACATCATCATTAATGAAAAACTGAGAGCTTTTCCCCTAAGGTCAGGAACAAGACAATGATGTCCACACTCACCACTTTCATTCAATGTACTACTGGAAGTCCTACCCACAGGAATCAAACAACAAAAAGAAATAAAAGGAATCTAAATCAGTAACAAGGAAATAAAATTTTCACTATTTGCAGATGACATGGTGCTGTACACAGAAAACCCAAAGACTCCACCAAATGGATAAATGAATTCAGTAAGGTCACAAAATACTAAATCAATGTACAGAAATCTGTTGCATTTTTATACACCAAAAATGAAGTAGCAGAAAGAGAAATTAAGGAATAAATCCCATTTACAGTTGTACCAAAACTAAGAAGATACCTAGAACAAACCTAATCAAACCAATGAAAGACCTGTACTCTGAAAACTGATGACAGAAATTGAAGACCACACAAAGAAATGGAAAGACATTCCATGCTCATGAATTGGAAAAACAAATATTGTTAAAATGCCTATACTACCCAAAGCAATCTACAGATTTAATGTAATCCCTATCAAAATACCAATACCATTTTCTCAGGACCAAAAAAGTTCTAAAGTTTATATAGAAGCATAAAAGACCCTGCATAGCCAAAGCAAACTTGAAAAAGAAAAGCAAAGCAGGAGGCATCACAATTCTGGGTTTCAAGTTAATTACAAAGCTGTAGTAATCAAAATAGTATGGTACTGGCACAAAAATAGACACATACATCAAGGGAACAGAATAGAAAATCCATAAATAAACCCACAATTTTATGGTCAATTAGTCTTCAACAAGCACAGAAAAATATCCCACAGGAAAATCTCTTCAACAAATGGTGTTGGGAAAAGTGGCTATCTTCTATAAAAGAATCAAAGTGGACTACTTTCTTATACCATACACAAAAATAAATGCAAAAACAGATGAAAGAACTAAATGTGTGCTAGAAACCATAAAAATCCTAGATGAGAACACAGGCCAGTAACTTCTTTGACATCTGCCACAGAAACTTCTTTCTAGATATGTCTCCTGAGGCAAGGGAAATAAAAGAAAAATAAACTATGGGGACTACATCAAAATAAAACACATCAAAGGAGGCAATCAATAGAGTCAGAAGGCAACCTACAGAATGGGAGAAGATATTTGCAAATGACATATCTGATAAAGGCTTAGTATCAAAAATTTATAAAGAACTTATAAAACACAACACCCAAAAAACAAATAATGCAATTTAAAAATGTGCGGAAGATATGAATAGATACTCTCCCAAAGAAGACAATCATATGACCAACAGACACATGAAAAGATACTCATCATCACTTGACTATCAGGGAATTGAAAATAAAAACCACAATGAGATATCACCTCACACCTGTCAGAATGGCTAAACTCAACAACACAAGAAACATCAGGTATTGGTGAGGATGTGGAGGAAAAAAGAATCCTTGTGTACTGTTGGGAATGCAAACTGGTGCAGCCACTGTGGAAAACACTATGGAGTTTCCTCAAAAAGTTAAAAATAGAGCTACCCTATAACCCAGCAATTGCACTACTGATACAAGAATACTAATTCAAAAGGATACATGCATCCCAATGTTTATAGTAGCATTATTTACAAGGGTCGAGATACAGAAGCAGCTCAAGTGCCCCTCAGTGGATGAATTGATAAAGAAGATGTGGTATATATACACAATGGACTATTACTCAGCCATAACAGCTAATAACAAACAATGAAATCTGGCCATTTGCATCGACGTGGATGGAGCTAGAGAGTATAATGCTAAGCGAAATAAGTCAGTCAGAAAGATAAATACCACATGATTTCACTCATATGTGGAATTTAAGAAACTAAACAAACAAGCAAAGGGAAAAAAATGAGACACACAGAGAGACAAATCAAGAAACAGACTCTTCACCATAGAGAACAAACTCATAGTTACCAGAGGGGAGGTGGGGGGATGGGGGAAATAGGTGATGGGGATTAAGGAGGGCACTTGTCATGCTGAGCAGTGGGTGATATATACATGTGTTGAATCACTATATTGTACACCTGAAACATATAACACTATGTGTTAGCTATGCTGGAAATGAAATTAAAACCTAATTTAAAATGATAAATAAATGGGGCACCTGGGTGGCTTGGTTGGTCAAGCATTTGACTCTTGATCTCAGCTCAGGGCTTGATTTAAGGGTCATGGTTTAGGCCTTATAAATAAACAAATAAATGCCACTTAAATGAAGTCATTCTTAATTATCTTTTATTACTGGTTTGTAACTTTACTGTCAGAGAATCTGAAGTAAAATGCACGGATTCTTTTAAAATTTAAAATTGATTTTATTGCCTAGTATACAATTAATTAACCTAAGTATTGCATGTATAATTGACAAAATATCTAAACATGCTCTGTGGCTCTATTCACATCTGTTCAATCGAACTTGTTCGTTATATTTTTCAAAGTTTCTATATCCTTACAAATTTTTGTCTGCTTGATCTATCAACTTCTGATAAATGTTGAAGTTGCTAGCACACAAAAAAACTTAGTAAGAATATAAAATAGGAGGCGTGCCTGAGTGGCTCAGTCTTTAAGCATCTGCCTTCAGCTCAGGTCATGATCGTGGGGTCCTGGGATTGAGCCCCGCACTGCCCTCTACTCAGCGGGAAGCCTTCTTCTCCCTCTCCCACTCCCCCTGCTTGTGTTCCCTCTCTTGCTGTGTCTCTCTCTGTCAAATAAATAAAATAAAACCTTTACCAAAAAAAAAAAAAAAAAAGAATATACAATAGGATAGGATAATCTCTCACAATGATGATTTGTTAACTTCCCCTTATAGTTCTGTTAATGGCTTCATGAATATATTTTCAAGACATAGTTATAGGTACATACTTGTTAGAATTAGTATATCTTCCTGCTGACTTAAACGGTTTACCATCTTTATTCTTAATAGTGTTTGTTGCTTTAAGTTCTTTTCTTTTTTCCTTTTTTTTTTTTTTTTAAGATTTTACTTATTTACTTGTCAGAGAGAGAGCCCAAGCAGGCAGAGACAGAGAGAGAAGCAGGCTTCCTGCCGAGCAAGGAGCCCAATGTGGGACTCAATCCCAGGACACTGGGATCAGGACCTAAGCCCAAGGCAGCGACTTAACCGACTGAACCACCCAGGTGTCCGTGCTTTAAGTTCTATAGTTCTATCTTGTCTGTACCAGTTTGTTTTTTGTTTTCTGGTTGTGTTGCTTTTTTTTTTTTTTTTTTTTGTAAATGTTTGCCTGGTATATCTCATTCCATATATTAACTTTCATCTTTTGCATCTTCAAGTTTTAAGTGAGTTCCTTGTAAAAATACTATCATTATTTTTTTCCAAATCTGAAAATGTTAGTGTTTTAGCATAAGGATCTAGTTTTAATTTTACTGCGACTATTCCTATATCAGAAATTATTTCAGCCATGCAATTTTATGTGGGTTTTTTTTTTTTTTAATTCATCCCCTCTCTTCTATGCTTCTTTAATACCCATTTCTGCCCCTTCCATTCTACTGGCTGAGTTCCAAAATTGGTTTTTTCCTCATTGTATTAGAAGTTCCATGTTTTAGCAATGATTTTTCTTAACATTTCTTTTGAAGATTTTATTTGTTTATTTGTCAGAGGACAGAGAATACAGGCAGACAGAGTGGCAAGCAGAGGCAGAGGAAGAAGCAGGCTCCCCTCAGAATAAGGAGCCCAGGGTGGGACTCGATCCCAGGACGCTGGGATCATGACCTGAGCCGAAGGCAGCCGCTTAACCAACTGAGCCACCCAGACATCCCTCTTAACATTTTAACGTGTATAAACAACTTAAACTGTAAAGATTATTCATGTTTTACACTATCTCTCCAACCATACAAGTACATTTAAATACTTCAATTCAGATAGTCCCCATCTAAGGTATTGTGAAGTAATTAGCTGCATCATGATTTTGATTGTTATTCCCTTAATTAGATGTGTCTGTTGTGCTATACAGTGTTTCCTTATGTTTGTCCATATGTTACCAATTACCTTGACTGATTGTCCCTCCTTCTTGTATCTCACATATTTCTTCTGGGATTATTTTTCTTCAGCCTTAAAAATATCCTTTAGAAATTTCTTTTGTAAAGGTCTGTTAGCAGTAAGCTCTCCTTGTTTTTTATTGACTGAAATGATTTTATTTCACCCTCATTTAACTAAGTACACAAATTATAGATTGACAGCTTTATGCTTCTCAGAGCTGGAATATATTACTGGACTATACTCTGCTTTGCATTGTTGCTATTGATGAGAAATTTGTTGTCAGTTGTCACTTCCTTTTCTCTCTGACTGCTTTTAAGATCCCTGGTTTTTCGTTTTTATTGTGTTCTGCAGGTTTGCCTCAGTATGTGTAGCTGTGGATATTTTTTCCCTAGTATTCCTGGGATTTATTTTGCTTCTTAAAACTGAGGTTTTATAATTTTCATTAACTCTGCTAAATTATGATTCTTTCATTCGCCATTAATTCAACAAAGATTCCCTTTCCCTTACTCATTCTCTTCTTTTTCTGAGATTCAAAATATACTAAGAGAAATTTCTTTTTATCTTCCCTGTCTCTTCGTTGTTCTGTCATATATTTTATTTTTCCTCCTGTACTGCATTCTGGTTAATTTTTTCATGTCTATCTTCCAGACTTTCAATTCTTTCTTCAGTGTGTTTAATCTGCCATTTAACCAATTCTTCAAGTTTTCAATTTCAACTATATTATCTTACTTTTAGAAGATTGGTTTTATTTTTCAAATGTACCAAGTTATTTTATTTTATTTTTTTATTTATTAATACTTTGATTAACATATAATGTATTATTTTCCCCAGGGGTACAGGTCTGTGAATCGTCAGGCTTACACACTTCACAGCACTCACCATATCACATACGCTTACCAAGTTATTTTAATAGACATTTTTTTCTTGCTCAAGTTTATATCATTTCTGTTAACACGTTAAACTTGCTCATTTCATATTCTGTCTTGGATTATTACCATATCTGTGTCCCTAGTTCTCTTTCCTGCTAATTTTCACCCATCATAGCTTGGCTACTATTGTGTTTGGTGATTTTATCTTGCGAGTTTATATTTGGTCAGTCTCTATGTATGAGAATCCTGAAAATCTTGTTCAAGGGACGTTCTTCTAGGAAGATTTGTTTTTCCTTTTGTTACATACTAGAGTATACTACTACCTTGTGTGAGGGCATCATCTATGACTAGGTGTCAACACAGGTGTCTTTACCCCTGTGTAGGATTCAAGCCAGAAAGGCATGTTGTTTTCCCTGAAACTCTATGAGGGTTCTAGCTTTATATCACTGTCTCCATTCCAAACCCTCCTCCCTACCCAACCCCCACCTTTTATATACCGTAGGATTTGTTCTGATTCACTGAAAAGACATTAAAACTTCAGGGTTTATGTAGCTGGGATCAGCAGATACCTCCAAGGTATGTGAAACTTCATTTCTGGCTTACTATACTGTTATTTGTTCCACTCCTTCTGAGTGTTAAGGGCACTCAACATTTTCCTTAATTTCTCAAGAGCTCTGCTCTGCCTGTTAGCTGTAACTTGTCCGTGATTCCTTGGTATTTTGCAGTGAGAGAAAGTTTAGAATATAGGATCTTCAGGATTTACCAGAAGCAGAAGATAGGAAAATGTCCACCTTATTAGATTACATCAGGATTAAATAAGAAAATGCAACTGGAGAACATAGCAGAGCTCCTTATATCATAAGCATTTGATAAATGTTAGTTTTTAAAAAAAACTTACTTTTTCAAAAATTTTTCCATATGGAGCTTTCTTTATCTTTTCCATTTACACAAAATATGTTCATTCTCCAAAAAGAAATGTTGATTCATCTGCATAAATATTAAATAGAATTTTTGTCTTAAAATTTAAAAGATAGCTATATATATTAACTTATTTAATGTAAAATAGATATAGAAAATTTATACAGAATCTTATTATTTGAGCTGATATTCAATGACTTAAAATTTGACAGGAAAGAATTTTTTGAGCTAAAATTAGTCAAAAATTGCTGTTAATGTTTTATTTTTATTTTTTTTTAAAGTAGTCTCCATGTTGGGCATGGAGATCAAGAGTCACATATTCTACCGACTAAGCCAGCCAGGTATCCCCATTAATGTTTTATTAAAGGCAATTTCTTGGTTAAATTATCCAAGAACTAACACTTTAAAAATTTGTTTAGAGCTCATTATTAGCAGGTCAGCCATTTTTATAATAAATAATATCTGTCTTCTAAAAGAATTTTATTCTTAGTTTCCAAACAAAAACAAAAAATAAGTAAATAGAATTCTTAAGTATGAGCTATGCCTTTTGATGATTTTTATTGTGAATGGAAGTCATTTATCCCAGGTGCATCTCTTAATAGGAAACAAAACAAAAACAAACAAGGCAGGGATCCTCCAAAAACGGAAATGTTCAAAGTATCTGGTGCTTTTACAGAGGAGATAACTGTGCCCTAGTATCTGGTTGTCACCAACCACAGTGTTGATGTAGTTTTAATGTTAAGTGAAATAATATCAATCTTCTTCCGTAAGAAATCTAAAATTGAAATTTGGCTCCAGACAGAGTATCTCTTGTTTTGGCTTATTTTGGGATTTTACAGCTTTTCCAAATTGTTTGGGAAACACAGCTGGGCTTATTAATAGACTGAGGCATTCAGTTTGAAGATGATTGTCACCATGTGCAGTTCTGGATCTTTTCCTCTGGACTTCATAGCCAACGGCTCTGTCTTCGGTAGAAAGAAATGGGACTCCAGTGCCAGTATTTCAGATTAAATATTTTGGCTTCTAGTTCACAACTTACATAATGTAATCAAAGTGGTAGCCGGCACAATTGTCTCTTGTATGCCTGATACTGTGCGAGGCCCTTCCCGTGCACTGCTTCATTTACTCTACCCAAGAGCCTAGGCCTGTTCGAGTTATTAGATAGACAAATGGAGGCCTGGGAAGGCCTTTTGATTATTTGTTTCTTTATCTTGAGCATAAGCAGGAAATAGAGTGTGCTACCCTAGAAAACTACCTGCTA
The DNA here is from genome assembly GCF_022355385.1 of Mustela nigripes. Taxonomy (NCBI): domain Eukaryota; kingdom Metazoa; phylum Chordata; class Mammalia; order Carnivora; family Mustelidae; genus Mustela; species Mustela nigripes. Next base: position 92,137,800 of record NC_081568.1, read on the forward strand.
CACACAGCTACCTGGTTAGTGACTGTTGTTGCTCATTCATTCAAGGTCACCACCTACAGAGAAGGTGCTACTCAGCATTAAGCAGGAAGAGAGAGAAGACAAAACAGATCCTAGGTAGAAAGTTCAGTCCTCCAGAAAACATGCCCTCAGAGCTGCTTGGCTTATTAGTGATTGTGTTTTTATTTTATTTTATTTTTTTTAATTTTTAAAGATTTCATTTATTTGACAGAGATCACAAGTAGGCAGAGAGAGAGGAAGGGAAGCAGGCTCCCTGCTGAGCAGAGGGCCCGATGAGGGGCTCGATCCCAGGACCCTGGGATCATGACCTGAGCTTAAGGCAGAGGTTTTAACCCACTAAGCCACCCAGATGCCCCAGTGATTGTGTTTTTAAAAAAAGTGGCCTCTGGTGCCCCCTGGAGAACCCTAACTAGTAGTACCTGAATTATCTGTTTGGTAACTTCCTCAGATCTCCTTTTTGACTTTCCATCAGTTGATATAAAATGGTAAGAGACTGCAAACTCTTCTAACCCAAATTAATCAATTTGCATAAAAGGAAACCGAACATCCTCATAGTTAAGTGATTTGCCCTACACCATATAACGAATGCCTCATATTGGCCTCACTGCATCAGTTAGTAGACACCTAACATTATAATATACAGGTTTCAACTAAACGACTGCCCAACTCCAACTGAAAATACTTTCCAAAGAACTTGAAACGCACCAAAGAAGCTGAAGTTTATGTTCGATCATCTTTTCCTTCCTTCCCTCTCTTCTACTTTCCCTCCTTCCTTCCTTCTTCTCTTCATTCATTTATGCAACAAGCACTTATTGTCTCTTTACTCTGAGCCAGGCAGTATGCCGTCCACCAAGACTGTAAGGCTAGAAAGACAGAGTCCCTGCCTTAATTCATTCCATGAAGCGTGCTCCCCAACCACGCTAGGGGAAGCCTTGTCAGGAGCGACAGACTACCCTGACCCAGTCATTGAGTTTTCCCATCAGTCTGCTATGTTTATTGAGTACTTATCCCCCCTAGGCTTATGGTACATAGTGATGAACACGGCATACAACCATGCATTCAAGGACTTTATATTGAAACTAGTATGGACAAAGTATAAACAGGCAGATAGATAGGTAGATAGATAGACAGAATTTCAGGTGCTGATAATGCTATGAAGAAGATAAAATTGAGTTATATGGTGGAATGGCTGGAGGGTCCTACCCTTGTGGGATTGGTAGGGTGAGGCTTCCTTCAGGAGGTGACATTTAAATTGACACCCAAATAATATAAAGGAGACAGCAATTCCCAGATCTCATTGGTGGTGTGTTATAATAATGTATTGATCATCTCAGCCTTTGGGCAGAGCCAGGGGCAGCAAATCCCTTGAGTAGTGCCTATAGTGGCCCATAGCTTTCTCTCTTCACTCCAGCGTGTTGTGCAAATGTTACCATTTTCTGTGTGTCCTGTGATAGAAGAGAGAGGCAGCACTATCGTAGTTGAAGGGAACATCCAAGCAGAAGGAAAACAAATGAGATTGAGCTTGGTATGTTGGGGAACTGAAAGAGGAGAGAGCGCAAAAGGGAAAGTGACAAGGAATGAGGTCAGTGAGTGGGGGCTGGAGCCGGATTGCACAGTCCCTGCTACTTTGGGTATATATGGGTGAAAGGTGGATGGATGTTGATGTTAAATTTGTTTACTTCCAAAAAGAAATAGATATAGTACTATGTTAAAGCATTTTCTAATTAATTTAATCCAAATACAGGTTAAAAAGAAATAATGAAAATAACACAAAGAGTGGAGGAGAAAATTTTATCTGGAGTCTGGTGTGAATTTCTATAGTTGAGTACTAAAATTAACAGTGAGTTTCCCAGTAGCCAAAATCTAAAATAAAATATCATGAACCACATAATTTTCTTTGTCTAGTTAAAGGAAAAATGAAATTGCATTAGGAGATAAAGACTTGATACTTGAAATAGAAGAAATTTGTTGCAATGGTTATTACCATATAATTTCCATATAATTTACTAAGTTACATATTCCTTGCCATTCTGCCCAAGTTCAGAAATAATTTTCAAATGTCACTTCATGAAAGTTATTTTTCATCAGAAATGGATATATATCTGTCTCTCTATCTCCATGTACATTGTTTTCCAGTGATGATCCTGAGTCAATTTGAATATACTTGAATATACTCCCCATATGTCCATGCCTCCACAACCTAGCTTACAATTCCTTCAACCTGGCATATTCAGCCTCATCTTTTCCACTAAAAATATCTGTACACCCAACACAAAATGATACCCAAGCTCAAGCCATTGGTAAATGCACAGTAGTTACCTAGTCTACTTAGAAGCTCACAAGGTAGAGGTACTGAGGTGCCTGGGTGGCTCAGCTGGTTAAGCATCTGCCTTCTGCTCAGGTCATGATCTGGAAGACCTGGGATCAAGCCCCCACAAGGGGCTCCCTGCTCCGTGGGGAGTCTGCTTCTTCCTCTGCCTCTCCCCCTGCTTGGGGGCACCCTCTCTCTCTCTTTCTCTCTCTCGTCCCCAAATAAATTAAAAAAAAAAAAAAACGCCTTTTAAAAAATAAAATAAAATAGACAGGTATTACACCAAACCAACTGAATCAGAATTTCTAGAGAGGAGGGCTTGGAATCAGAATTTCTAGAGAGTAGGGCTTGGGTATTGGTATTTTTTTAAGCTCTCCAGGTGATTCTAGTGAGTAAGTTGCATGAAGAATTGCTGAGCTAGCATCGAGCTTCCTTCTACAGACAGTAGGCTCTAAATACAATGCAGACTTTCACCTTTGCTGCTTTTTTCCGTTGGGTTTCCCTCCTGAGCGGGGGGTGGGGGGGGGGGGGGGGGGTGATATAAATAAATAACAAACCAACTACAACAAAATGTGCCACAACAAGAAAGACTTTTGGTCACCTGCCACAGAAAGTAAATGAGTCATTACCTCCTTGACCTTGTATGTAATGAGAAAAAAGGCATAGCAAATCTGCTTTGGTTCTGGCTTCGCTCAAAAGCTGTCCAGAAATAGCCATTTCAGTGAGTCCTTTTACCTTCTCATTGAGAAAAGAGGAAAGAACATTTTAGAAAGATTGTAGAAGGGAACAAATTAATGTGGTTCCCGGGCCTGAATGTGCCTAAAAGCACTTGAAGATCTTGTGATAAATGCCAGTGGCCAGTCTCCACCCTCCAGTAATTCTGTGGGAGTAGTGCTGGGGTTGGTCCCTGGCAGAGATCCGCATATTGAACAAGCCCTCAGCATTTCTCATTCTGGTGGTTTACAGGGCAACAGGAAATAGGAGTTTACAAAAAGCTGTCCTTTTCGGGTGACGTACAATGCTTCTTTGTGTTTCTCAACAAACCCTAGGGCCCTTTGACCGCTTTTGAAAGGAGAGAGAAAATTAAGAAAATCTTAAGTTTGGAGGCAAATTTCATAGACCGCAACAGAGTAATAGGACAGTAGAAAGGAAGAATTTCAAGCAGCAAGAGGAGACAGTTGGGGAGCTAAAGGCTCTTGCGGAAAAGCATTCTGGTGAGGAGACCAGTCTGGGTCGGACTGGAGAAATTTGCTGTCAACTAAAACAGATTCTCGGTGGTAGGCAGGCTGGCAAATAATGTCCCAGCAGCTCTCCTGGAGGACAGATGTAGTAATCCTGCCCTTCTTACATGCAAACTCCTCTAATCACGCTGTGAAAAATGTGCTCACCTTGGTCTGCTATTGTTGGCCCAAGGCTAATTCGTCGCATCCTGGGGCTTCAATTCTCGCCTGCCTTTCAGAAACAAACTGCTTCCACTTTAGAAAATGAGAGCCTCAGAAGTTTTACTTAGAAAGACATCCTGGCCTCTCAGTGAGGCAGAGAAAGAAAGAGGGGAGCAACTCCTATACTAGAGCGCTTTAAATAGATTGTAGATTCCCAGCATCCTTCTCTGCACTGAAATCAGCAAAATGTAACAGAATATAAAATAAAACAAATCCTAGCAGTGCCAAATACAAAACTTTGCTTCATTTGCTACCTCATTTGTTTATCCATCATTTATTCTTTCATTCCAAAAATATATTTAAACCCTAAAATGTGAGTTGGCTTAGATCCCTTGTAAACTCTTGAGACGGAGAATTGGTTACAAGGAGTATCTTTGGGGGCGATACCGAGCGAGGAAATCGAGGAACCGAGGAAACCAGGATGTGTAATGAGAGGGGAAAGGAAAGAAGAAAAGCCTAGGAATGCGAGAGTCCTTTGTGGAGGATGTTATTGCTGACAGTGGGAACTCAGTTCTGCAGGAGGTCTCTGAGAAGCATCAAATGCTTTCAGGGTGTTGTCTCCTAAAGGATGAAGCAATGATCTGTGAGAGTGTGGCAAGTTTAACTGTGTTTAAATTCTGCTCTGCTAAACTCCGCTTACCTAAGTGAAGAAAGCTCCACCTTCTACTGCCTTCCAGTGTCCAAGGTCAAGGAGGAATCCATTGCTTAGAGCAAGATGAGAAGCTGTCAGTTTGTGACTCAACTAATGGGAGTCTGCTCTTTGGTGAGTTATCAACAGACTACACCAGCTAGAGTTGTCTCAAAAAGTAATCTTCTTCTTGCAGGAAATATAGAGATCACAGGGAATAATTTCCAAAGCCATGAGCCCCTAAGGAGGTGTAAATGGGTTCTTTTTATTTAGGGTTTAGGAGGAATATCAGAAAGAGGAGCTTTGTCATTGGATGGAAAGGCAGGCATGATGTTGGGCAGGCGCACTTAGAAAACTGCCTGTAGTTGTACATATATTATGTTAATGAAGCTTGTGCTCCCTGCGGGGTGGGGGACGGGCTTTACCATTCTAATGAAGCAAAGATAAAGGTCAGTACTTCTTAGCTCATCTACCTAGGTTTCAGTGGCTGAGCTAGAGCTGGTTTAGTCTGGCTTGATCTTGGTCTGCCAGTTGGTAGTCTAAGACTCTTCTCTGATCCGAGACCACTCAGACTAAGGAATGCAGGGCCATGCTGGTTCATAGGCTAGAATGGTATCAGTTAACCTCGAGTCCAGGCTTCTGTAGGGGCAGCTAGTGTATTTGTTAGTTGGGTCTGAAAAAAAGCATTAGGAACAAAACAAGCTTTAAATTTTCTGTTAGTTTTAACCTCATTAACCCCATAGGGTGTGGTTTCAAGCTGAATTAAATTGAAACTTACACAGACTTCTCACTGCCCTATGGAAACTAAAGTCAAAGGAGAGGCCAGGAGGATGTTAATTGGAGCTTAATATGTGTCTTCTACAATATGTCGGGCTCTCGAAAGTTACAAAGATAAGTAAATCATACTCTCAGACTTCTAAGAGTTCTTAGTCTTGTCAAGAAGAGAAACATAAAAGAAGGTACCATTTAATATGAAAACTGTTAGAGTAATGATGTCCAAAAAGCTTCATTAAGAATAGGAGAGGAAGAAATTAGTTGGTAGAAGGGAGATTTGGAGAAAGGAAAGAGGAGACAGGAAGAAGGCTTGGGAGGGTTTCACTAAATGTACACAGAAACTTGAAGGAAGAATCTTAAATGTGAGCAAAAGAACAATAAAATAAGTATGGGTTCATTAATAAGAACAAGGTACATTGTGGAAGTGGGGTTAAGTCATGTGTGACTGCGCGCCACATTTACGTGCAATAAGTAGGGGACACGAAGGTAAACATCTTCTATGCTAAAAGCAATGGGAAGGCCATGGACATAAACGCAGGAGCGTGACCCATGCAAGTTGTCTCCATACTTAGCAAGCTTTGAGAAAAGGTCACAACTGTAACTCCTGGAGATATGTTGTTTCATGAAATCTTTATGAGGTACACATAAAGGACCACCTCGGATGCTGAGCACACACTGGTGAATGAGAAGCGGTCTTTGTCCTCAAGTGGTTCAGTTAGCCTAGTGAGGGAAGAGAGAGAAGCTTTATGATATAGTGTGGTCCATGCAGCTGTGAGTCTCAGTGCAGGAGCATTTTGGGGGAACATGAGAAGGCCCCCTATCCATCTTTTTTGGGGTCCTAAAAAATTCCTAAACAATTAGTGGTGTTCATTTTTTTCCTTGCCTGGGCACCATCCTACAATCACTGTCTACATGATCTATCTTTTCTTTCTCTTTCTCTCTCTCTCTCTCTCTTTTTTTTTTAAAGATTTTATTTGTTTATTTGACAGAGATATCACAAGTAGTCAGAGAGGCTGGCAGAGAGATGAGGGGAAGCAGGCTCCCCACCGAGCAGAGAGCCTGATGTGGGGCTCAATTCCAGGACCCTGAGATCAGGACCTGAGCTGAAGGCAGAGGCTTAGCCCACTGAGCCATCCAGGTGCCTCTCTCTCTCTCATTCTTAAAACTGGCTTCCAAGAGATCAAGTGCAGTGTTAATGATTTGAAACATCTGTTCTGATTTCCATCTGCACAGATAAATGTCCAAAACAACCACAGGAATTATAGATCTATCTGTTTCTAATGATGATAACATTAACTAACATATAGTAAATACCAGGTACCACAAGCTGTTCTAAGGGATTTACACATAATAATTATTTTTCTACTTTCAGCACCTTTATGAGGTTGTATTTTCCCATTTTAAGGTGGGGGAAAGTGAAGCACTAAATTATGTAACTTACTAGGTCACATATCTAATAAGCAGTGACAAGGACCAGAGACGCAAGAGGTCTGGCTCTAGAGGCTGTCGTCTTCATCACTGTGCCCTGTGATGGGCAGGGCACAGCTTTCCATCTATGGTCAATCCCTTTTGTCTTTATCTCTCACACTCTAGAAGGTACACCTACTTCATTGCAACTTCTGCATTCAAAACACCCTTTCATTTTCTTTCTTTTCCTAGGCTAAACCCACTTCCCTTGATGCAATCCCACAGGAAGAAATTTCCATCCATCTGGTTAATTTATTTTAAAGAACCCAGTCGTAATTATACTTTTAGCATTCTATGTAGCAATTTCCTACATCTATTCATCCAATCACTACCCCTTGATCCAAACAACTTGATAATTTTCGGTTGTGGTCTATATTTTACCAACCTCCAATAATGCTTTTCTCCCAAGGCAGCAACCTTCCAGACTTTAGCGGTATTTTGAACACAGCATAATTACCAAGTCATAGTCTTTAACTGAAATGAAATGGCCAGGCATCAGACATCATTCCATTTCTCTTTCACTATCATTTGGTTGTTACAGCTAACTTGTCCCTGCTAGGGACGGTATCAAATTGCTCTCCAATTTTCTGCTTTACCTTTACTCTATGTCCTTGCTTTCTTTGCCTCCAACTGACATTTTCATTTTGTACTTACACAAGAGGGTTATTAAAGATTTTCCAACATTTGGAAAATTTCAGGGCTAACTGGAATTTAACTCTGAAAAACAATCAGTCAATAGCTTTGAAAAAAGTACATTGCATTTCAAACCTCTGCATATGGAGTGCTAAGGGAGAAAAAAAAAAAAGATTCTTTTCCTCTTGATAATAGCAATAATCATGAACATTCACTGCTGCTTATTACATGCCACGCACTGCCAAGGACTTTTCATGCATTACTTTATTTTATTTATTTATTTATTTATTTTTTAGAGAAGAGGTTTTTGTTTTTGTTTTTGTTTTTTTAAAGATTTTGTTTATTTAGGGGTGCCTGGGTGGCTCAGTGGGTTAAGCCGCTGCCTTCGGCTCAGGTCATGATCTCAAGGTCCTGGGATCGAGTCCACATCGGGCTCTCTGCTCAGCAGGGAGCCTGCTTCCTCCTCTCTCTCTCTCTCTCTCTGCCTGCCTCTCTGCCTACTTGTGATCTCTCTGTCAAATAAATAAATAAAATCTTTATAAAAAAAAAAGATTTTGTTTATTTATTTATTTGACAGACGGAGATCACAAGTAGGCAGAGAGGGCATTACTTTATTTTTTAAAGAGGAGGATACTGAGGCTCAGAAATGCCAAGTACCGTATCTGCTATCACAACGGTAGTTGTTCCAGAGTCTATGCCTTAATAATCGGACTCAAGGAAAGATCCTCCTCTTCTTCCTCCATTACTGGGGCCATTAATTAGTCTCTTTCAGTATGTTTGAGAAAATATCTTGGAAAAATAAAAGTAACCATTTTCACCAGTTGTTAAAAGATGATCTTAACTCTGGAATTTCTCAATTGTAGTGTAAAGATATTCTTGTTCCTTGTTGGTGGACTTGCTGGATCTGTGCTCTCAATGTTACCAGCAGTAAAAATTGAAGTCTACTACCTATCTAACGTTTTGGGCTATAAGTGATAGATAACCAGAACAAGACTAGATTTAAGGTTAATAATCAGTTATCCTAACAAGAAGAAGGTTAATAATCAGTTATCCTAACAAGAAGAACATAGATAAGATGGGCTTCATGTATAAGACCTAAAGGGCTAGAATTCATGTTGTTACTTTTTGTTTACTCTTGGGTTCTCTATTAGCTTATTCCTCAGAATAGCTTCCTGTAGAAACTGGGGCAAATCCTTCTTTTTTTCAATCCAACAGCAAAGGAAATAAAAATGAAGCGAAATAAAATACCCACCCAAGTATGGCTGACAGGTTTTTCCTTTAGCCCAGTGGGTCAGCCTCTGTCATATGCCCACCCTTGGGAAGAAAGAAAAGCATGTGATGCATATCAATCCATAAAACAAAAACAAAAATAAAAGTAAGCCCCCCCCCAAAAAATCAGGATAAAATCCAACATTCATTCATTATAAAATAATATATTCAGACTTTATTCATAGGAAGTACTTTCTTTGACTGGTAAAATGAGTCTATCCATAATATATAGCAGTAAAAAATAACATTTCTACTGGTAAAACTTCAGAAGTATTCTCAGTAAAGTCAGTATTATATTAAAAGCCCTAAGTGGTGTAATAAGAGAAGAAAAAGAAATAATAGTCATAATAATTGAAAAGTTAAAAGAAAAAGAAACAATACTTTTAGAAAATACTATCTACCCAGAATGTGAAAGTACATCTATAAATGATTAGTACTAATAAGAGAATACTGAATAAGTTAACGGATTTCCACCTACCCATTAAAAATGAGAGCATTCATATAATAAGCAATAAAGAAATATAATGGAAAATATTCATAGTAGCAGTAAACATATAATGTAATTAGGAATAGTTTTAACAAATGATAAGAAAGAAACAACAAAATCAGCTCATTATGGAAGAACATGAAAGACGACCCGAATGAATGACGATATAGATATATATGTGATGTTAGATGGAAAATCATAATATCTAAGATGTCCATATTATGCCAGTTAAGTTATAAATTCAATGCCATAGCAATTTAAAAATATCAGCACAACTAGACATAAACTTAACCGAGGCTGAAATTTACATAAAACAAAAGACATAATGAAAGGCATTTCAAAATTAAAAGTTAAAACTTTTTAATTTTATGGCAAGAATATATTTGACATATATATGTAAAAGGTTTAGTATCCTAACAGGAATATAAATCCTCTAAGTCAGTATAAGAAAAACAAAATTAAAACAACCTCTTTAACTCCTGGAAAATAGGCAAAGGATATGAACATGTAATGTACAGATTAGGAACCCCTGTTTGAAGAGCACCAATATCTAGCAAACCTGCCAACTTTGGTTTTAGATATATTGCAGAGAAACTCATATACATGTACTTCCAGGGGCAGGTGCCTAAACTGCTAACTGAAACATTGATTGTAATTAAAATAAATAAATACATGGAATTGGATATATTATAATACTCTATAGCAGTTAAAATGAAATGAGATTTGAATATAGTCACTAAAGAGATCCCAAACAAATATTTAGTGAAAATTTATGATGAACATGGTATAATTTATGAAATTTTGAATACCCACATGCCCCAAATATATATTATTATGGATAAACTTATTTAATTAAAATGGACTTGAAGAACAGATACTAAATTCAGGACAATAGTCATTTTAGGAGAAAAGAAGGAAATGGGACTTCTTGTATTAAGATGATATCTGAAGCAAAAATAAGAGATTTAATGTTTATTAATTTTGGTGACTGAATCATGGATGTGCATTAAGCCAACCTCCGTACTTTCCTGTATCTTTAAATTTTTTTTCAAGATATTTTAAAAGTGCTGAATATTTTAAATGTGACAATTATAGGCTCAAGACAAATAAAACAAAAGACCATAAAATGCAATGTCTACTTTGTTCCCATTCCTCCCTCCCCCCCAATATCTAAACGTGTGAAGTATGATTAATATAGCTCGACCTTTATCTCCTATTGGATATGGAGACTTATAAATATAATTGCATTTATCATATAATGCCTATTTCTTCCCTGAATGAATGAAATACTCACTTCATTTCTTCCTTTTTTTCTTTTCCATTTCTATTCTCAGAAAAGTAATTCAAGGCCTTTTTTTTTTTTTCATATTGCCATATATTTGAGAATTAACTTGATCAGTAGAGTTGTATGACAGTACTCTTCTGGTTTGTGGTTGCCTTTCAGAGATGATTTTTATCAAGTGAAATGTTTTTATTCTAATTCCCTATTTTCTTCTTAGTGTAGATGAAGACTGCTGGCATCTCTGCATTTAGTAACCAGGGATGATGATTTGGGAGATTTACAAGATTCCTAGTTTTATATCACTGTCTCTTGTCAGTGTGACAATGCAAACGGCTTTTTAGTGTTGGGGCAAACAGGAGAACATATAAACTATAGGATAGTTTATATTTGTATTTATTTCATAAGATTCTAAAAATTTTCCTTCTTCTTTCTTTTACTTTTCACTACGAAGTTTCCAAAGAACTCTTCCCCCCATCCTTTTCTTTCCCCCCGTCTCATCTCCCCAGAAGAATAGCCATGATTCTCTGTTTTCACTATTCTCTCTTCTGCAGAGTTTTTCCACACTTTGCTTTCTGGAAATCTTGGAGGGGGAAGTTGAGGACTAGCTACAGTGAAGATTAGTGTTTACTTTTCCACTCACTGGTAACTGCGTATCCTACTCTGACTTACAGATATTCTAAAGAGTGAGATTTACATGGTTTTAATTTTTATTTTTGTTGATTTGCATAGCTTTTCTAACATGATTGGGATATCCAGCCATCCATGACTACCATTCCTTGACCCATCTCTCTGAATTCTTGATTCCTTCAAATCCCCACATCAAAATAATAATAATAATAATGATAATAAAGTTTGGGGATATTTAACTATACCCAAGTACTTTTCAAAATGTTAATATGTGTTGGATTTTATAGTCTGTTAACAGTTTTTTAAAAGATTTTATTTATTTATTTCTTTGTCAGAGAGAGAGAGAAAGAGCACAAGCAGGCAGAGGGACAGGCAGAGGCAGAGAGAGAAGCAGGCTGCCCACTGAGCAAGGAGCCCAATGTGGGACTTTATCCCAGGACCCTGGGATCATGATCTGAGCCAAAGGCAGCAGCTTAACCAACTGAGCCACCCAGGCATCCCAACAGTCTATTAGCATTTTATTATTAACTTTAACACAAGTATATCATATCCAATGTTATTAAACTAATAAACAATCTTTTATTTGTCATGATCTCTATATATTCATCATTCAGCTCCCAACCACACCTCCTCTGACGCTTCTTTACCCAGACCTTCATTACCTAAAACAAGAAGCTTTGTATAGGGTTCTCACCAAAAGTTTGCTAGGAATATTTGGGGATACATTTATGGGAATGTCCAAAGAAGTTAACAGTCGGCTTCAATATTGCTCAACAAATTTTATAGTAAATCCACCAAATCTTAGTTTGTAAAATAAGCCAGTCCTATAGACTAAAACCCACTAAACCCAGACTCATATCCTAAAGAAAATACCATGAGACTTAAAATGCACTTGGCTAATCCACTTGAGTTTATATTATTTCATCCTCCATTCTTAACACTGTTAATTTCCCCTCTATAACAGATAATATCCATACTCCAAATGCATTTGGCTAATCTACTTGAGTTTATATTATTTCATCCTCCGTTCTTAACACTGTTAATTTCCCCTCTATAACAAATAATATCCATACTCCACCCACATTCCCTCAATATGCACCATTCCCATGCACGCCAATGGTTTCTTACTACAAACATCCACAATTCTCTTACTGAGCTTTTTCTATAGCCTTAGGAACTAGAGTGCACCCCTTTCCCAGTGTATACATAAAATGTCTACTCACAGGAGAAACTCTCAACCAATGGCATATGGGAGTTGGAGTTGATGAATAAATACCTTTGGCTGGAACAACTCTGAGGAATATTCTGTAGAACATGTCAGAGGTCCCCATCTGCATTGAACCCTACTTGTCTGCAATGATAAGATATCCTTCTTTGGTTCACATCCTCATTCCCCAACTTGTACTTCCTGGGATAATCGCTCAAAGAAACTATTTTCACTCAAATCAAGATCTTCTCAGAGGGACTCTAAGACATACTTCGATGAATCCATAAAAATGTATGTTCTCTTATCCGTATTCCTTTCTAAAGAGCCATTTCCAACAGTGGAGACCAAAAAGAGTCATTTTTGCCTTCTATGACTCCAAGTTCTGTGTAAGAGATGTCAGTCTAGACTCTGGATTTCTGTCTGTTTAGCTACAGGGACTTCAATTACTTTGAGAGCTTCCAAAATCCTTAAAAGCCATGAGGGTAGAACGAAAATGGACTGGATTAAACTGAATTGAAGCAAACATCTCGGGCAGCTTATAGAAGCATAATTATGATCTAGTCCTTGGTAAGATAGGCCCACCATGAATATTTTACCCAGGAAACACCAGTCTGAACTCTGACACTAAGTAGGTAATTTTGGAAAACTCATTTCTTGTCTCTAAACTTCAGTTTTCTAATCAGTAAAATGAACTGCTGAAATAGATGCTTTCTAAGCAGTTCTTCAGTTAGCATGCTCCTCGATTCTATGGTTCTAAATAGGTCTCTGAAATCCATCACATGTCACATATAATTTTTTCCCAAATTTTGTTTCTTGGAAGTTAAATTATCAAGAGTGTCCTTTCTAAACACCCATTTTGGAACTCAGATGTAGTTCGTGTCCATCCAGCCCCACCTTATTTTTTACTGGTCAGTTTCTAAATGATGGCTGCTTGCAAAATACTAAAACACATCCCCATCACTAACAGAGATTTTATTCTCTGTAGTATTGTCTCCACCGAGCCACCCAAAATCATTTTGGTATTTTTTTGATCTCTGGAAACAAGACAAGGTAATCTAGAGAAGCCATTCCTTTTGATCAATCTAAATATTTGGGTGGAATCTTCTCTAGTTATATAACAGGCGTCACATAGAGGAAAGGGTTTGTCAGTGATAAAGCTTTTTGTTTGTTTGTTTGTTTGTTTTTTCCTGAACTGAGAAACTGAGCTTTGAAACTGGTTCCTCTTGAGTGGAACATTATTGATCCAAGGGAGAATCTGACATAGAATAAAGAAAAAGAAATCAAAGTAAGCTAGTGGAAAGAAAACAAATTAAATTTGTAAATTCAGCAGAGGGCATGCACACTAGATCTTGAGAAGATATAAGAGGCAAAGAAGAATAGAAAATGCAGGGCAGGAGAAAGGTTTGCATTCTTTTAACCAAAGACTGAAAAGAGCTAATTAGATGGTAGAAGTGAAACCAAATAATTTAAGGACTCGGATGAAAAAGCATCACAGTTTCCATTCACATTTGCCCCAGAAATTGAACCCTCAACGTAGGGCCACAGATTCAAAAGAGGAAAATTACATAAAATGAAGCAAAGAGTTAATTCCTAATAAAATCTCCTGGAGGAAGCTCTGGGGAAGAGTTTGGAAAGGAATTTATGATGTAGAAAAAGGAGGATGAAATGAAGGAGAAGAATATAATATGTAAAAGTGTCATTTGAGCCTGTATATTCAGAGAAAGATAAGGACTTTCTCTTGATTCTTCTACTGAACACATTGGTTTTAGGTAGTAAACAACATACTATCTACACTGTCTGAACTTGGCTTACTCATCTACTTCCTTCTTGGGAATAAACCTCAGAAATCAGGAACCTGCGATGAGAAGGTGAATGTCATTCTCCCTGTGGGGAGCCTTGGGACAATCAAAGCCTACTGCCTGGGTCATTTTCCACACCTTTGGCCTTCAATCCCGGGGGTGGACCAGGGAGTCAATACAGTGAGTCAACAGTTGCTGTCGTCACCTGCAAAGTCTAAGCGAAGTATAAAATTTCTTTAGAGTTAGACACTCAGAAGTCACAGGAAGACAAGGAGCAAGTCTAAAAGCAGAAGGTGAACAGATTTCAGTCAGATTGGAATGGCTCTCCCAGTTCCTCATGGCAGCTCATAATTCTCAGAGCTACTTGGCCACAGAAAACAACTCCAGCAGTCACAGCTGACCTGAGGGACGCGTACCGTCCACTGCAGGTGCTCACCGTCCAGTTTGGCTTATTATATGTAAAGACACTGCCAACATCTATACAAGCAGAAAACAACAAAACAAGGAAAATCAGGATCTAGGTTGAAATCAGTTTTCCAATGAACCAGGAAACTTGTTCCCTCTAATTTTACTTGTGTACATAAGGCTTGGCAAATCAAATCTCTGAAAAGATGATAGCTAATGAGATTCATCTTGGTGTAGTGGCTAAAATAATGATTTTTCTATCAAACATCAAACAGATCTAGATTCAATCTTTGGTTCAGTCACCTTCTAGCTATGTGATCTTAGACACGTTATTTGATCTAAGGCTTGACTCCTTTTTCATGTATAATGAGGATAATAATCCTTCCCTTGCCGAGATTGATGAGGGAATGAATTTAAAGCCCCTATAGAGCGTTATTAAATGGTACCAGTGCTAGTAGCAGTAATGAGATTAACAAATATGTTAGTATTGGAAATTGCTTTTATTTCTATTTTTATGAGGATGTCATTTTCAAATTTTTTTTTCCAGGGAATATCTTAGCCCTTTCATGGATATAAAGACTGTTCTGATCAATTTTTTTTTCCTGTCTCTTCCTCCATGCAGAGAGAAGGAAAAGCAAGATACTTAAAATCCAACATATGCAGGATTCTCAGAGAATAGTTGTCTAGTTATCTTACTTTGAATCTGGATTCTTAACCATATAAGACTGAAAGTTTCCCATACCAAATCCAATCTTCATTGCCACTAGAAGGAGAGACTGGGAGATGGTATTTTGGTCTTTTCACCAGAGTCTTGTGAATCAAGACCTGAGACAAAGAAACACAATGTAGTTTTTACATTGTGATCTTGCTCCAAAGCAATTGTGCTCCAAATGCTAATTACTGTTGAGTATCTTAAGAAATAAGCTAACTTTTCATTTAATGAGAGCATTAGCTTCCATAATAAAGCCATAAAATCCCATCGCTGCTGCCTTATATAGCAACCTAAAAGTGAAAGGGAAACCAGTCAAAACGTGTGGGGAGGGGGCCATAGGAGTAGACAGAATCCTGACCTCCACAGTGGCTGAGAAATAGGGAACAATACAGAAAAGAATGAGACAATTCAAGTTCTGTCCTAGGAGACCAGAAAATCAAATGAACCCATCCAAAGAGGGAGGAGCGGGTCATGGAGCCTTCTATGGTCGGCAGTGAGAATAATGGAGCGTCATAGCAGAGTCAGGCTGTACAAGGGAATGTGTCTGATAATAAGGTAGGGAAGAACAGAAACCAAGCCCAATTGCTGGGATGCAAGACTGGAAGTAATGAAACCAGCAAGCTGGCCTCGTTCTGGAGGGGAGAGTAAGGGAAGAACTGAAAACTCAGAGCCAGCAATGTGTTGTCACTCTGTACCAGCATCATTCAAGGACACATGGGAGTGTTGCCTGGAGAGTTGTAAAAACATAGAGACTGGCAGTCTCAGTCCAGGATCAGAAGAAACACGATACACAAAGGCGCCCTGTTCCTGATTCCAAAAAATAGACGGCGTAACTCACAGCTGGCTGAATGCCCAACACAAACAGCTAAAATGGCCCTGGCTGGGGCAGAGGCTCACATTAAGCTAGACATAACTCATTTGTGCATTCAGGTGCATCTCACACTTTCTCATTTTGATTGTTCTATAATGATGAGGAGATGGAAACATTGAACTCTGTAATGATATTCTAGAATCTAGAACATTAGGCTGAATAGTTTATGTTGACTTACGAGTCTCTTTGGATGCTATTTGGCGATCCATGATGGGAAAGAACATTACAGACCTGCGGTGTATAATGAAGCACAACTCTCTGTCTTCTAAGTAAACTAAAAAGGAAAATTATTACAGCATAACTGAGGTAGCCCCTTACCAGTGCTGAACTACTGCAAAACCATTTGGGGGGTTCAAACTGGAAAGGAGATTCTTTTTGCTATCCCTCTAAATTCACTGCCATTCCAGAGAAGTATAAGGAAATGTTAAGTTGTAAAACTGAATTTGACCAAGCATGTTAGAATTGTGATATACAAATGAATGTTTCTTAGTCCAAAGCAGTTACACTGGAAAGCTCTATGCTGGTTTCAGAAGGCTAGTTGGACTGATGGTGTCAATCATTTCTTTCCATTCATAGCCCTTTCCTGAAAACCTGTGTCATCTGCAGCCTGGGGACGTGCAGCCCTGTGTTCTGTGTGCTTTCACTCTGCTCCCTGGCTCTGGGGACGTGAAATGAAAAAATATGGCTGGAGTTAGAAATATGGCAAGAGAAAGCCAGTCCGCCTCAGAATCTGCTTACTGAGGAACCCAAACTGTGACATGGGAAATTGGAAGAAACCTTTCTAGATATGCGTAAAACCTAGTCATGTTAACCGAAACAATTCCTTGGCAATTTCAAAGTTGACTTTTGTCTAGGTTTGGGCGTGAGAGCTGACAGGACTTTTTTTTTAATAAGTTTTTGCTAACACAGAATCCCAAAAGCAAAGGATAGTTTTTCTATAAGCAAAAGAAGTTTATGCAGACTTTTTCTAATTTTTAAAAATCACATAACATTTAATTGATTTGCATTGTATTAACATATATTTATTTGTCATGTTACATAATACTTTTAATAGTATCACAAATTGAATTTCGTAACTTTTCCCCCAAATCTTTAAGCAAAACCTACAGCACTGCCAGTCCCAGGAAAACTTGTCCTGTGGGCTTTGCATACCTTTTCACCACTCTGTACTGCCCAGAAAAATGATCTGAAATTTCATGGCACTACTGCAGGAGGAGGGGCAAAAAGAATATAGAAAAATGAAAGGAAGAGAGTGAACACTATCACACCAGGAAATTACAATTTCATCATGTAAGACTGAGCCAGAGAGTCATCATTTTTTGATATGTTCTTGAGTTAAGGTGACACAGCCTAAACTTAGAGCAGAGGAGTGATGGTATGTCCTCATTTTGGCTTCTTCCTAGTCTCTGTATACTGTAGGAAGAAGGACAGCAACAGGGTCAGTACTGTCCGTTTCAGGGAAATCTCACTCGAACTCTCAAAAAGCTCAGAGCTCACTGCCAATATCAAACTAAATCAATCAGCAGTGTCCTATTCTTCTATTCATTCTAGGGAATCTGCCCTAGAAGTGAAAGCAACTGAGATAAGACCTATAATGAAAAAAGTAATGAATCCTAGAGGGAGAGCCATGAGAAGAGAAAAAAGCAGAAGGCAGTGATGCCTCTGCTTTCTATATAACATTAACACTTTATATCAGAGGATACTATAGAGAAAGTGACAGCTCTTGGAGCCACTCTAAAAAGTGCATCATTACAAAACAATTTGTCAGTCAACTAATTCTTTCTTGATGAAATAGTTGAATCATACCTTCATGTTACTTTTCCCTTGCCCAGTGTCGATCTCATGTGCAATGATTTTGAATACTTTGTGAACCCTAAAGCAATATTGGGCTGTTCAGAATTTCTTTCATAACCCTTAAAACAAGCATGAAAAAAGATTTCCTGTTACAACCTGTAATGATGAGGAAATGGGAAAAATAGTAACAGTCACTGAAAGACTAAATCAGAGAAACAGGGGTACTATAGCCATTATTAATAATGATTTCTTAATATTATTATATAGTAGTATTTATCTTTTTATAATTACAACTTTGCTGATAATCTTGGTTAATTGTGGTTCTTTTCATTGGTCAGGCTATCATCTTTGACTGAAGATACCAATTTATCCTTAGGGAACTATTGGACAGTTACATAACCTGGGTCAGATGCTAAATCCTAAATAATTCTGAGTCCCGAGGAAAACACATAACTTTCAAGAGAAGATCAGTCCCGTCGATGTCAGAACTCTCCTTTTCCAACCCAGCCCAGTTGGAATGTCTATTTGGGATCTACTGATCTGGAAATCTTCTCCCCAAAAGACTTGAGCCTTGACGTTCCCATAATAACTCAATCCCTCTGGAAGCATTCCCAATTTTAAGAAAACTCAGTGTATGATATATCTTATATAGTTATAGGATTCATACAATAAAATTCTAAGAGCTGTACTTGTGGGTGGGAAGAATAGGATTCTACATCTCTGGCTTTCAGCAGAAAGGGAGGATAAGGGGTAATCAGAACTACCCGGTGAGTTTTTTAAAGTACCCATGCTATGACAACAAAGGCAATGAAAGATTTTTGTTACTTCAGTATATAGAGCCAAAAAAACCCACAAAACGATGAAGAATATTTTAGGGACAATTAATAAATTTTAAATATGAACATTATATTAGTAACTATTATTTTTCAAGGTTAAATTCCTTGATTGTGATCATGGTATTATCATAATACAGGATAATATCATTTTTAGGTGATACATGCTTGATTACTTTTGTAGGGAGGTAAACTGTTGTGATGTTTCCACTCACATTCCAATGCTTGCTTATAATTTCATTGAAATACAAATACTTCCAAAAGCTCAGGCATATCTGATTCTTAAAAACAAACAAACAAACAAAAAAAACAAACAAAAACTGGAATCTGATGCTGAGAGCAATATAGTGCCAGTAAGAAATTTGAGTGAAATGGGTAAGATATGATTTAAAGAAAGTCTTTGCACTAACATTTTAATTCATGGCAGAGGGAAAAGTATGAGAAGAGAGAGGCCAGTCTAGGGAAAATTGCAATGGAATCTATTTATTGAGATGCTTAAATATACCCTTGAGCTGTGGTTCTGAAGAATCTAACTGACTCTTAGAAAGATTGAGGGAAAAGAGGCAAAAGCAGTGATCCTTCACATTGAAAGACAGAGAGTTCAAAGGGGTCTCTGAGACCCATTAGACAAGGAGTAAGCTCACTTGGTAGATATAGAGAAAAATCGCAGGAGTTTTTTTGCCAACAGCAAAAATTCTGAGGTCTCCCCAAATGACCTAGTTCTCTTTTTTTTGTAGTGAACTAGCTCCAAATACTGGCGGTTCTTCGACTCATTTTATATAAAGAAGGGTATACCTACCAAGCTTTATCAACTTATACCAGCAAGAGAGAGAATGACTTTCCTCTCCATAATGGTATGCCGTGTTCCATCCTAGATTTCATTTTTCTCCCTTTTTCCCTTATTCATTCTGAGTAAAAATAATGACCATTTATTGAAAACCTGTTGTGTCGATCACAGTGCTCTGTATTTCATGTGCATCTTATCAACAGCTCTACAACTATCCTATGAAGTAGGGAGAGCTCTCCCACATTTTGTAGCAGAGGAAACAGAAGATTTGGGAGATGAGACAGTGTGGGGTCAGGACTCAAACCCAGGTCTGCTGTCTACACTCTTACCCATCAAATGTGCTACTTCCTGTGTGAGTACTTAGACTCTCCTGTGTTCCTGCCTTCCTTAGCTGGCCTGTCAGCTAACAGACACATTTCTTGTATGGTATACCTCCCTTGCCCTGTGCCAGGCAGCCCACAGTCTGCCACTTATAACATCCAAGACAAGGTCCCAGCTGCTCAGAGTTAAGGACTCGGGAAATATGATGACCCACTCTGACATATATAGTTAGAATCCTGTCCTTGGAGGACACAGGAGGCTAGGAGAATCAATGCCTTAGTACATGTGGCCCTTCTCCAGATCTGCCTGCCCGTAGCTGGCTCCATTAATTTTCTCTACATAATCATATCTGATAATGCTTTTCTGCTCTTTCAATAAAGGGGACTTAATCAATGATAATTATAATTCTCTAATTAGTTTCTTAATAATATTTTAATAGAAGAGAACAAGCCCTGGGCATACTTTTCAGTAGTTAGAAATAGTTTTCCAAATAAACTTGTATGCCTTCCTTACCCTTATGTATTCCTGAAGGATATTTTTAGTGTTAATTGAGTCATCGAATTAAGTTTATCCACATTTTCCACTCTCTTTAAATTTCATTAATTTCTTACCTCCCTTTAGCATATATTTCTTTGGTAACTTCTCACTCCTGATTAGGTTCACTCACTTGTCTCTGAAGATTTAACACCACTTCTGCCACTTTCTGTACTTAGTCCAGTTTTTTTAGTATTACTGACTCATGCATGCATGGCCATTAAATTGACCAATTTTTAGTCAGACTCCTAGAGTTAATTGAATTAGACATGCTTAAGGGACATGCTCAATCCCTGCCTTTTTCTTTTTTTTTTTTTTTTCCTGCCTTTTTCTTTAGAAGTTACCCCTACTCATGACCTCTGCTGAAGTAAGGGGTTGCGGGGCTGTGTTTTGCTCCAAGACTCCCTCCTCATCTATCCCAAGTCAGAAATTAGAGAAGCACAAAAACACAAGGAATTTCTAACTATACTGTAGACAGCGAACACAGCTTTATAACAAAAGTTATAATGGAAGTGGATGGCCCAGGAGGCTAAAATAACAGTCAGAATGATCTTTTTTTTTTTTTTTTTAAGATTTTATTTATTTATTTGACAGAGAGAAATCACAAGTAGGCAGAGAGGCAGGCAGAGAGAGAGAGGAGGAAGCAGGCTCCCTGCTGAGCAGAGAGCCCGATTCGGGACTCGATCCCAGGACCCTGAGATCATGACCTGAGCCAAAGGCAGCGGCTTAACCACTGAGCCACCCAGGCGCCCAGCAGTCAGAATGATCTTAATAAAAAGCTAGCATCTACCAAGTCCCAGAGGAGAGAAGAGCTAAAATTATAAAATAAGGACAGAGGCCACGGTAGGGGTGAGTATCCATGCTTCAGTACATTAGGTGGGCCTGGCATGGCAAGCCAGGCAGATCCTAAAAATGGAGGATATAGTATGACTTTCCTGTAAATATCATACCTTGGTTGACTCAGGCTCCAGACATAATAGGTCATTTGGCCACTAGTGATGGTGTTGGAACCAGGAAGGTGCAACTCAAAACATAATGAAATCTCAGTCTGGAAGTGCATACTTCTTTCATGGAGAGTCAGTTGGGCAGGTGAGGTACGCTGGGAAAAGTGGCGGTGGCTGGAGTCAGGAGTCAGAGGTAGAGTGATGAGCTTCCAGCCGTCCATGTGGATGTAGCAAATATTAGTTTAATGGGAGAGAGGTAGCCAAAACGAGGCAGGATCGTACAGCACCAGCCAACAGTGTGGACAAGTGTATAGTGGAGCACCATCCTAGAAGTTAAGAGAGCATCACCTGTCATGTTGAGGGGACAACTCAACCAGACTCACTAACAGAAGCCATACAAGGGAAGAGGAAAGAAGAAAGGGAGGGATGGCTCTCTAAGTTCAGGTGGAAACCAAGTTTGTTCTATCTGAAGGAACACATACCTCTTATCCTTCCAAGCAACTCACTCCCTCCCTCCATCTCCTACCAGGTCACCTCCCACCCCACACTAGACTAGAAAGCAAGGGAGAGAGTTTGCAGTCTGAGGAGAAGTAGTAGGAGCCGGAAAATTTTCTTCATGGTTACATTGTAGGCTAGTTAAGCAGAAAGTGCCACAAGTTCACTCTATTCTCTAAGTAGAAACCAGAACTGTTTTCTTCAGTGATCTTTATGCTTATGGATATCCTACTTTCCAAAGTGCAGAAGACACTACAAGTTTTGGTACTGAAATTCAGTTTTCCCAGAGGCAGTTTTGACCACCTCTCTTGAGTTTTAAATGCAGATTAATTCAGCTGGGTAACAGATAGTTATTGATGGTGCTTTCACACCTCCATGAATTGTCCTACTCCTCTCTGAGTGAGTAAAGGGGTTCGTCCCTCAGTCTTTTAGTACTTAGTCATCTTTAACTAATATCAAGTTCCTCCATGCAATGATGCCTCTGGTCTCTGGCTCAGAATCCTTAGTGATATCACACACTACATTGTATTCAGCCTTTCAGGCTATGGTGTAAACACAAAAAGGGGAGGCTTCTTCAGTTTCAGGCACAAAATGGAATTGTGTCTTCCTACACTTCCTCTCTATTTTGCTCCTCCCCCGGCCAGTGGAACGGTACAAACATACACACACACACACACACACACACACACACACACTAGCTTATAACACCACTCTTTAGAAACATCTAGTAGGAAATTATGTCTCCTGTGTTTCCCACAGCGTATGTTGGTATACTAAGCACCACTGAATCAGAAGGCTCTGAGCAGCACTTTTTTTGAGCAGTGGCTGAGTAGTGATAACGCTGTCTATCTTTGCAAAGAAATCGCTTCTTAATATGTCCATGGGAAATGCACTATAGGTAAAAATTAACTGCTTGCATCCATGGATTCTAAACTGCCTGATCTGTATGAGTTCCCCTTGCTTAGTGTCTGCCATTTTGGGTTTCTTCTATTTTTGAGTCTGGATGATTTTATATGTAGGTTACAGAAGCAAGATTGTTAGTGTTATGATATCTCTTCTTCAAATTTCTTTTCCTTCCACAATTTCTGATCTACAATATCTTCCAACCTACTCTGCAGTCCCCAAGGAGTTAGGACAAGTGACTTCTCTCCCAGCCAGGTTTTGGGAGGGGTGGCGGGGAGTGATGAATAAGCAAGGATAATAGTCAAAAATATTATAAAACAGTTATTGATAAAGGCCAGGTGGAGTGTCCTGATAATTTGTGGTATAAGGGATCCAAGTTCAGTTTACCTGAGAAAGGTATTATAAAACCAATCATTTTAGGCTTGGTCTTAAAAAATGGTTGATAAGAGCTTGAAATAGAGTGATAGTTGGGAGAAGCTGAAGGATAAAACAAATATGAAAAACATCTTAGGAGCATAATGTAAGACTTACAGAATTAGGCTCTACAAGTGATACAATATGGATGCATAACCGCCTAGCTTACTTTTATAGCTCCATCCAACCCAGGGGAAACACATTGTCCAAAACACCCCGAAGTCCTAGAGAACTCAGCTCCTGATAATGTCACCCTTTGTGTATGGTTCATCACCCTTCCAAACGACTCCCCAAGTCATTCCCCCCATGGCATCAGTTAATGCCATTATTATTTGATGCCATTTATTAATCATTGATTAATCATGAATCATTGATTCATGAATTGTTCTTCCCCTGATTATGATTAACCTTATTTGCATCTGATTTTACTTAGTCTAATGTGCATCATTTAACATGTAGTCTCATAACCAAAGCGATCAGAAATGGTGAAAGCACAGTTGAGAGAGGCTTAATCTTGTCTCTTGAGCCTTCTGTGCCTGGAGTCTCCCAAACCAAATGGTACCAACCTTACACCCAAGGCCCCTGTACTTTAGAGAGCTCCCCCTCTGGTCATGATTCTCTGGACCAGTTCGGGACACGACATAAGCCTTTGGCCTCTAGATACAGTCTCCAGATATCAGGGACATCAGAATTCCCAGCCAAAATGCCCTAGCTTATTTCCAGAGCCTACGTACCCATGGGACTGACCATGCTGCTATTACATGCATAATCACAATGATTCATTTTTTGAGTAGAGTGTCCAGAGCTTACATGAGGACTGATGTGAGATATCAGTCCTGCATCGTGCTCCCTGCTCTGTGGTGAGCCTGCTTCTCCCTCTGCATCTCCCTCCCTCTATCTCTCATGAATAAATAAATAAAATCTTTTCAAAATAAAATATACATGTTCCCCTGAGTTCACTGAATAGAATATCATATTCTATTTCCACTGACCAGGTCTAACGATTTGCCTTCCTCTAGCAGAAGAAATTTTTCTTCTGATTAATATTGCCCAATAATTTAGGGTGAGAAAATCTTGTAAAGCTGCTTGATCTAGAACCACATAGATCTTAAAAACTATATGCTCTTGGAACTACTGTATTTTATAACCATATATTTTTAAAAGGAAACTAACTTACCTTGAACTATGTTCTTCCCCTGCCATCATGCATTTAGGTACGGGGAGCTAACTGATGTTTACTATAACTAACCGGGATCTGTTTTGTCCTTCCTTTGCCTCTTTCTTCAAACCATATAAGAGAGTTTTCCATTGTATCAGGCTAAGAGGGCTTAGCAAAAGTGGAAAAGCAGTGGATAAAGTTCTCTTTACTCAACTTTGTATTTTCTCCATTCTAGCTCTTAGCCACAGACCGATCTACAAAAGAAACTGTGACTAAAGAGGCCTCAAATAGCTCCATCCAATGAATTAACCTTGTACATACCATCAAAATTGCCCGTAGGATGAAGGTGCAACCCCCATGTAATGTAATGAAGAAGCAGAAAGGTCAGATGTGTCAGGTGTGGGGACTTGTGCACATTATCCATGAGAAGGTGACCAAAATAATAAGTATACCAGTCTAGCATTCTGGTTGTAAGGAAAATAATACCGTTAACACTGGTAACCTAGAGGTTCCTGGATAGCTCAGTCAATTAAGCAGCTGTCTTCAGCTCAGGTCCTGAGATTGAGCCCCATGTCAGACTCCCTGATCAGAAAGAGTCTGCTTATCCCTCTTCCTCTCCTGCTCTCTCTCAAATAAATATAAAAAATCTTCAAAAGAAACAAACACTAGTAACATATCTTTATTGATCAATAGGAAACAAGTGGGGAAAATAAGAGAATCTGCGCTTCATATTGCTTTTAATAAAAATAAAAATAGAACTAAAAGTTCTATAGTAGTAGTGCCTGGGTGGCTCAGTTGTTAAGCGTCTGCCTTCCACTCAGGTCATGATGCCAGGGTCCTGGGATTGAGCCCTGCTTCCGACTCTCTGCTCAGCAGGAAGCCTCCTTCTCCCTTTCCAATCCCCCTGCTTGTGTTCCCTCTCTTGCTGTGTCTCTCTGTCAAATAAATAAGTAAATAAAATATTTTTTTAAAAAAGTTCTAGAGTAATATAGAATATATGACTAAATTACAATAAATACAATTATTAAGGAAGAGGTAAAAATGGACAAGGAAAACGAACTCAGGGGGAAAAAAACAACTATGTTACATGATTTTTTTTCCCTAAAATAAAAGCGTGACCATAGAATTATTTTCCAAGGCAGTCATATCATCTCTAACAATAATGGGGGGGAAATGATCAACAAGAAAAAATTCTAAGCTACTCAAGAGACAGAGCAGAGCAGTGTGCTGAGCAATGGCGGGGACCTTATCATTGTCCACAGGAGAGCACCCTCTGGGGTTGTGTAACAAGGTGCTCTGACAAGAGAGCAAATAGAAGGAACAGAATGGGTTTCTCTGCCAGCAAGTTTCTGGGGTGCCTGGGTGGCTCAGTCTGTTAAGCGTCTGCCTTTGGCTTGGGTCATGGCCCAGGTCCTGATCCCAAAATCTTTTTTTTTTTTTAAATTAATATATAATGTATTCTTTGCCTCAGGGATACGGGTCTATGAATCATCCTTACACATTTCACAGAACTCACTATAGCACATACCCTCCCCAATGTCCATAACCCAACCACCCTCTCCCTATCCCCCACCCCCGCAGCATCCTTTAGTTTGTTTTGTGAGATTAAGAGTCTCTTATGTTTTTTCCCCCTCCCAATCCCATCTTGTTTCATTTTTTTTCCTCACTTCCCTCCAATACCCCCTGCCCCGCTTCTCAAATCCCTCATATCAGAGAGGTGATCCCAGCATCTTGGGATAGAGCCCAGTGTTGTTGCACTCCCCTCTCAGTGAGGATCCTGCTGCTCCCTCCCTCCCTGCTCATTCTCTGTCTCTCTCTGTCAAATAAATTAATTTTTTAAAAGCCTTCCTAAATTTGAATATTTTTTAAAAATAACATCAAGAATTATACATACCAGTCATAGATAATACGTATCATTAATCTTTAAGAATCAAGTTCTTTTATGATTCTATGACTCCTCAAAACTTTAAATTAAAAAAAGGGTGGAAGGGGAATGTTACCCCTGTTATAATAGAAGACACAATTAGGGAGGGTGTCAGTATATCCCAGCAAGTCGCAGGTAGGACTGAAATCTTCAATGCCTACCAACTCTGAGGCAAGATCCACAAACATTCTGTGTGTGATAGTGATTAAACCAACAGGTCAAGTTAATGGAGCAATCGGACTTGATTGTTCCATTTTAGGTGGGAGTTTTGTGGCACTTAAACTCCCCAGGCAGTTTCAACTATGTGGATAACACTTCCTCAAGGCTTCAGTGGCTCTCACTTTATGGGGTGGAGGAATTAGGCTGTTACATATCACAAAGCTCATGGTAACTGAATGATCAAATTAATTCAAATTAGCTCAGTTGTGAGTAGGATCCTGAATACCAAAGATAGCCTGAAGCACTGGGGAGAAAGAATTCTGAAATGGAAATACATTGAGTTACAAAGAGGATTTTAATGTGTTACCACCGCAATCTTATTTAACAACTTCATTAAAGAACCATAAGCCAGAATAAAAATTAAGGTTACAAAATTTGTAGTGCATGAGTTAAATTCGAAGTCATTAAATTTAAAAAAAAAAAAAGAAAGAAAGAAAGAAAGAACATAAAGAGAAATCTCAGAAAGGAAAAGTCCAGAAACAAAAATTAAAATTGGATTCAAGAAGGTATGATAAAAACCTGAGTCTAAGAAGAAGTAAACTCCCAATACAAGCCATAAATCTTGAAATAGAAGTCTGAACTGCGAGATTAATGTCCACCATGATGCTATGGTGCTGTTGTATGTTCAGTGTTGTCTGGGTTGCTGATGGGGAAATGGTTTGGTCCAGTACTAGTAAAAGAGCCATTTAGTTCATGAGAATGTGACAGTTACATCCTATATATTCCCACCTCTGCCTCCCTCCCTCTTTCTGTGATTGCCAGCCAGCTGGCTCCAGCTCCTCATCATCTGACATCCATGGCCTGGAGACAGGGTCCCTTAAGACTCCCCCCTCCCCACCTTGAGAGGAGATCAGCTGAGACTGTGAACTGGGGATATATGCACACACAAGGGGGTGATTTCAAATTCCTGGGCTTTCCTTCAAGCTGGTCCTGAAATTTAAAAACAACAACAATAACAAAACAAAACAAAAAATAGACAAGGAAAGCGATACTTGAGGCATAGTGCTTTAGCCCTAAGGAAGGGGGTTTGAATGGTGAAATTTCAGATGCAGTGATGGATTCAAGGGGGTAATATACTTGGGCAAAGAGGACTGACCCGGTTATATTCCCTGCTTATGTAGAAACCTGCTACCTCGGTGCTAATACGGAATGGTAAGCAGTTGTCAATTGGAAAGGTAAAGCTTTCTTCTGTCTTTCTTTGTTGGCCTGTTCTATTCTGTTAGAACC
Organism: Mustela nigripes; assembly: GCF_022355385.1. Taxonomy (NCBI): domain Eukaryota; kingdom Metazoa; phylum Chordata; class Mammalia; order Carnivora; family Mustelidae; genus Mustela; species Mustela nigripes. Next base: position 92,165,286 of record NC_081568.1, read on the forward strand.
TGTACTGTAGATCATTAGCCTTAACTCTCTACTTTCTTTATAAAACTCAGTGCCTAAACTACTCTTCCATCCTTACCTTCTACTAGACTGTCATTCGCCTCTCAGAGAGATTAGGGGAGAGAATAGGATGAGAAATGGAAGATTTTGGAAGGTATCTCCCCAAGGGACTTCTGAGTCACTCCTTCCCCAGGGCCATAGAGGTTTTTTTCATTGTCTTCGATTCCTTTCCATTTCCAAGCTTTCTCCCTTGCCCCTTCAATGGACAATAATTTCAAGACCACTCAGATGAAATGAAGGCAATCCTATAGCTTGCTAATACAATTATGGGGTGAGGGTCCAGGCTAGGAGGCACTCACAGACTCTCTGTCTTGGATCTGGAATCTGTTTCATCCTCTTGTTCACTGTTCCATTTTCCCAATCATCTCTTCCCTTCTTCTGGGTCTGCTCTATCAATCTGCCATCTCTTAATCTTCAACTAAGACTACATTCCTATGATTACCCACATCTGTTTCTGTCTTCTCCTGAAGTCCTTGAACTTCTCCCAGTGACATAGGAATGTTGTGACGCAGCCCCAGGACTCCCCCAGATCGCAGTGACTTAAAGATCTCCAGTAGAGCCAGATGTGCTCCTTGGTAGTGTGGTATTTGTGCAGTCCACATAGAAGGTGCAAGTGGGCTCTGTTTGTAGGATATAGTCCACATGTATGTACACCCACAGACACACACACACACAGGGGAGTCAAAATGCAGTACAGTTTCTACTAAATACATGTCTCGTGTCCCAGCCTTGCAGCTGTTTACAGTGTTACGTATTGTGTGCATATATGTGTGTTTGTGTGAACCAAAGTCAACCAGGTGGAGAGAAGATGAAGTGACGTTACCCTGAGTTTGTTCTTTCTAGCTGCTTCCACTTTTCCTTCTGGGTGATTAATGTCATGAGGAACTTAATTCAAGAAATAATATCTTGCCCTTTCTAAACACCTGCCATGGTAGGAGATGAGAGATCTGGAAATGTACAAGACATGACATCGAACTCTCAGGTGGTTATTTTCTATTAGAAAAACAGTCAAATATAAAAACTTTCTCAGTCTTCTCCCTAGTTAGAAAATGCTTTCCAGGCCAGCAAATTTCAGGTTCTGTTTTCAATGAGAGGGTAGAGGTGTAAGGATAAATGAGAAAATATGGGTAACTTGCAGGTTGTTAGAGAAAGGTCAACAGAAGGCAGGAGGAGGACTAAAGTTGTTGCCTCCAAGTATAATAAATAATGCAGTCAGACTGCATGTGGGACCAGGCTCCCAGGCTTCATTAGTACAGTCAGTTTCCACAGAAAAATAAAACATATTACTTTAGGGTTTTAGTACTTAGTATCCTTTCAAAACACAAACAATGGCATATTATAAGTAAGGGAGAGAAGAAGCAGGCAATAAAAACAATTACAGGGAAAACAGACGAGAGCAATTATCGTTTAAAGCAGCCTAACAACATTGTGCTGTTGTTATGTTTTGACTGGGGCAGTGTGAACTCAAGCGTGGAAAAAGAACAAAGTGAAATGCTCCCGTTTTTGCAACAAAGTGTGTTACTTTATTTGGCACTGAGGCACACGATTTCTTATCAAGTAACAGTTCTGTTTGCCACACTGGTAGCAGAAATGGTCATTAAGTCCCTCATTTCTATCACTTCTGCCTTTTATCCTCTTGATGACCTAGCTGTGAATAGGGTATTTGCTAACCACAGCTTTTTGCTTAGTTTAAAATGGATTCATAGACCTATCTCAAGTTTCTGACTGAGATTTTCTAAGTCTCATAATCTTGGGGCCAGCTCAATTCCCACTGCCAGATTTAATAATAGTTGCAATGGACTGACCTCACTGAGGACAAGATCACGTCATCCTTCAGAATTTGATGACTCTGTCCATGGTGTGATGGAAGAACCCTAACAAGTCAAATCTGCCTCCTCAAGCAACCCTCCACAGGACCTCAGATTCCTGCCATTAGAGTGACCCATTTCAGTTAGTTGCTTTGCACTTCCAGGATGCTAAATAAGAGAGGTAACATAGTACACCCCACAGGTGAACACTAATGAGCTTACAGAATGGGAGAGCCAGTCCCCACCAGAACCCTGACGTGAAAGACACAGCTCTCTTATCCTGACCTATGGTACAGTTTTTTACCGTATCTGTGACTCTCCTTCTTAATCTGGAAAGAAGGAATCCTTTCAGGATCATTTGGCAACAATTTAAAATGCTCTAAAACCTGGGGCACCTGGGTGGCTCTGTCAGTTTAGCATCCAACTCTTGATTTCAGCTCAGGTCTTGATCTCAAGAGTCCTAAGATCAAGTCCCATGTCAGGCTCTGCACTGAGCGCAGACTCTGCTTAAGATTCTCTTCCTCCCTCTTCCTCTGCCCCTCCCCATCCCACCTTCCATGCTCTCTCTTTCTCTCTTAAATAAATAAACACTTCAAAACCTAACACAAAAGCTAAAGGACGATTGCTATTTTTCTTCTCTATTTTTTTCCCTTCTTAATCTCAATATTCTCATCCCAATATTTAGCATGAATTAGATGCTTAAAAATGCATATTCCCAGGCCCCAACCCAGGGTTTCTGATATGGTAGATCTGAGGTGGATTCTGAGAACGGATATGTCTAACATGTTTCCAGGAGAAGCTGATGTCGTGGGTCCAGTGACCATACTTCAAGAAACACTGCTATGAAACATAACACTGAATTTCCCAGGCCATCCTCCACAGGGAGCACTGAAAAGGAGACAAACATATTTCCAAGTATGCCACACATTTGCATTACATCCCAGTTCTTACAAAATTACTCTGTAAACTTTTTAAAATCTGCACATGCAAGTCAGCAAAGTCCAGGGCAATGTATCAAGAGAAACAGTGCACAGTCATAAATCTATCCCAGGGGGCCTGGACCTCAGAGCTGACTACAGGGTGTCATATGTGCTGATTTTAAAAGAAACTTCTAAGCAATGATTATCCCAAAAGAGGCCCACAGTTTAATTTCGAATCCTCTGAATTCTCCTGCCATTCAGGCAGCAGGGTTATATAATAGCTTCCAAATGGGTTAATTATCAACTAATTAGTTAATTAATTATTTATTCATTCATTTGTTCATTTTTGCATTCCTTCCTCAAAAACATCTGAATATCTGTTATGCCAAGGATTATGGTATAAACTAGGGGAAACTCAAAAGTTTTACCTGAAGGAACTTGCAGTCTGAGAAAAAGGATACATAATTCTGAAACAAAGCCGACATCATGACTAACAATTTGTTTGACTATTGAAGTCTATAAAGTGTTTTCACATCTTAGCTCCTGTGATCCTCCACGGTACTTCTCAGGAAGTCTTATTCCTGCCTTGATATGCAATTCAAACTCAAGGCTTTGAAACAACTGACTCCCTCATGTCACTCAGCTGGCTGGGGGCGGAGCCAAGGTACCACCCAGACCTTGAGATTCCAAAGCACGGCCATGCTTGATCAAATGTTATGTACAGTTACTTCTTGCAACTTCCTTCTGTGTTTCAGCCCACAAAGTAGATTTGACTGACTAGCCACTTTTTTTTTTTTTGCCAATTATATTATTTTCAGCATAATAGAGAGAAATACAGTTTAAATCCACTGTCATAGGGGGATTCTGCAAAAGAGCTGTATGTAGTTTCCTAAACAATATGAAGTATATATAATTGTGCGTGTCCCCTCCTTCTCTGGCCTTCCAGTTATTTTCCTATGAAAAAACTTACTCCACTTGATTTCCCCCGAGGATGGCATTCTCAAATTTCCTCAACAAAGAAAACAAACATTGGCCTTAAGTGACCCCACACCACTCTGCCTTTCACTGGAAGGCAAGTCCTCCCTGGAGTTCCTGAAAATAATGAGCCTGATTCTCTGCTGTGCACCAAACAGAACAAAAATGAACGTCCTTCCAAATGCTGAGGAGAGTGCTAAGGTTAAGAAGAAACCTGAGGACACAGGCCACTCTGCTAGCTTTCAGGACACTCAAGTCACTTTCTGCTGTCAGCCCTCAGAAGACTCGGAGTTCTCCTTCTGGCTTTACAACTCTGGAGCCCACACCATCCTATCTCATAGAGTAGCCATCCCCCATCAACCCATGGTCACCTGTTTGAATCCAAAAGATATAATACAATATCAGAGACCTATTGAAGCAGGCAGGTAACTATGTACTGACCCAGTAACAAACTAAGCAAATAAAACTGGCTGATCTTGTTATCCCTGTGATACAGTTGTTTAAAAATAGAGCTTTGAGAGTTACATGCCCAAACAGTTGATTTAGGAGTTAAATACAGACCAGAGAGGTTTCAGTTCAGGAGGAAGAGGGGGCTGAAAAGAGGGTGGTGGTAGGTCTACAGACCAAGGGCTCCTTTGGTTAGCTCATGGGCGTAATATGATATTTTCCAAACTCCTTCCACATATTACCATGCCAAAGAGTGAGGAAGAATTTGAAACACCTGAGATTGCTTTCTTTATGAGGACTTTGTCTAGTAAATTTATTTGAATTATCTTCACATGAGTTAGGCCTTGAACTACATCTTCTCCAATTCAGCTTTCACCATTTCCCTCGGACCTCCCCAGCTCATACCCCCCGCACCCGCAACCCTTCTTTTTCTTGTCACCCTAAAGAAGGAATCTGGGCATGTCATTATTCAGTAAATTGGGATCTTCACAACCGTCTTTACAGAACTATAGAAGAGGGTTTCTCATTAAAGGAACATGCAAAAAGCATATCAGAAGTGAAAACAGCGCTCAAGCCCAAGATAAATGTGTGTGCAATAACATACAAATGGCTGTATTCGTCAGTTTTATGTCTTCTAAAGAATTACCTTCTACTAAAGCGCCTTGGGTCCCTCAGCTCTATAAAACATGAAGAGCAACCATCTTGCCCTGTGTGCCTTACTTAACACACTGCTCCCTAGCAAATTACCCCAAAACTTAGGCACATAAAATAACAGCATTAATTTCTTTCACAGCTTCTGTCAATTAGGAGTTTGGGAGCAGCTGGAATGGTTCTGGATTGGGGGGTCTCATGAGGCTGCTGTCAGGTGCCAGCTGAGACGAGAGTGCCAGATGATTTCTTCTGTTGCACGTCTAGGACCTGGGCTAGAAAGATCCAAACAGGGTCTAGAAGAAATCAGGCATCTCTCTCTCTCATTCTGTGGACCCTCCTCATGGTCTCAGGATGGTGACTTCATTGTGGCCAGGATTCTTACACAGCATCGAGGGACACAAAGGTGTGTGCCTGAGCCATATTATATTCTATAAGCGGTCCCCGGAAGTCACACAGGGAACTTTTCTCCACATTCTATTGTTCAAGATAGAAAAAGGAACTGCCCAACCTCGCAGTATAGGCATGTCAATATCACATTGGAAGATGAACCTGGGAGATCATTCACCCTTGGAAAATACAATCCATGATACAATGGTTCTTGGAATTCTAAATGGACTCAGTTGAAGTTTACAAATCAAATCCCATCTGTCGATTTTAGTGGGCTGAATTGGGTTTGCACTTCTAATATATACATTTTTAAAAGATTTTTTTATTTGACAGAGAGAAAGAGATCACAAGTAGGCAGAGAGAGAGGGGGAAGCAGGCTCTCTGCTGAGCAAAGAGCCCCATGGGGGCTCGATCCCAGGACCCTGAGATCATGACCTGAACGGAAGGAAGAGGCTTAACTCACTGAGTCACCGAGGCACCCCTGGATTTCCACTTCTAATTAGGTCTGTGATAGCCCCCAATGTCTGACAGAGGGCTCTATCTGGTGTTTGTTTAGTAAGTCTATGGCATAGCCATGATGTGTTCCAGTGAGAAAAGAACCAAGTCACAGGCTGGATTCTAGTCCTTCTTTGACATAAGTAACTATGGGAACAGGTTTAACTTCTCCACACTTCAGTTAATACGTAAAATGAAGGCCATACCAACCCCCCTTCCTGTATCCGAACTCATGAGAATCATCCATGTATCCGTGGGCCACACAAATTTGAGCCTCTAAGAGGAAACCCCAAATGATAGCAGAACTATATTCTCTCCAACTATGATCCTATGTAAAGAATTTCAGAAATTCCAGCCACATTCAAATTCCTCTTCATTAGTTTGGAAAGTTCCAGGGCAGTCTACGGTCATTCTACCCTGAACACGCCCGATCTTATCTGGAAAGTTCGGGCAATGATTGGCATACACTATACCATTGCCTTCTCTACAGTTCCCGAATGATGTTTTAGGATGATGTTGGCATGGTCATATGGGAACACCACTAGCCATCTCCATTAGTGCTACTTATTCTTTTTTACTTTTTCCCAACACCCTTATTTTATTTTTATTTTTATTTTTTAAATTTTTTATTAACATATAATGTATTATTAACCCCAGGGGTACAGGTCTGTGAATCACCAAATTTACACACTTCACAGCACTCACCATTAAGTGCTACTTACTCTTTTTTTTTTTTTTTAAGATTTTATTTATTTATTTGACAGACAGAGATCACAAGCAGACAGAGGCAGGCAGAGAGAGAGGGGGAAGCAGGCTCCCCACTGAGTGAAGAGCCCGATGCAGGGCTCGATTCCAGGACCTTGGAATCATGAACTGAGCTGAAGGCAGAGGCTTTAACCCACTGAGCCACCGAGGTGCCCCAAATGCTACCTATTCTTAAGGGGATGTTTTCTTGTGCTTCCCACGACTCAGCCATCAGGTTGTGGCAAAGAGAAATCTGACTAGCAAACACCAGCCTGCTCTCAAAATCACCTTTGCCTTTAACAACAACCCTTGTCCTGCAATCAAGCTCTTGTGCCTTGACCCCCTCTTACTTTTGGAAGAAATCCTTTCCAGTATGCTCTTTGCTCCTCCGTGTAAATAGAAACGCAGCTGGCTTGCCTCATGAGCTCTCCAAGCATGACTAGACTCTCATAATCCCCAGATTCTATAGGCTTTGCTGATTTTATCCTTCATGCTAGTTCCAACTAATCAAGCATAGCTGACTGAAATAACCTGAAGGAGTGTCTAGGTCAGAAGAAAGAGCCCCTGTCTCAGTTACTATCATCTGCCAGAGGCGCCAGGGGAAGGGGATAGTAACAAGAAATCTCAGTGTTACCAAAGCTGAGCCTGAGCTGAGGGGGAAAGGTGCAGCAACATCCTACTTGCGAGTCAAGGCAACTGAAGATGAGGAGGTGGGAGTATTGTCAGGACAGTTTGGATGGCACCTCCGGGTGTGGTTTGGGAATGAGAAGACTAAAATAGCAAATATGGTATGACCTATGAAAATCTTAAAATGCGTTTCAAAGAATGGACGAATGGATAAGGAAGATGTGGTCCATATACTCTATGGAATATTATGCCTCCATCAGAAAGGACAAATACCCAACTTTTGTAGCAACATGGATGGGACTGGAAGAGATTATGCTGAGTGAAATAAGTCAAGCAGAGAGAGTCAATTATATGGTTTCACTTATTTGTGGAGCATAACAAATAGCATGGAGGACATGGGGAATTAGAGAGCAGAAGGGAGTTGCGGGAAATTGGAAGGGGAGGTGAACCATGAGAGACTATGGACTCTGAAAAACAATCTGAGGGTTTTGAAGGGGCGGGGGTAGGAGGTCGGGGTACCAGGTGGTGGGTATTATAGAGGGAACGGATTGCATGGAGCACTGGGTGTGGTGCAAAAATAATGAATACTGTTAGGTTGAAAATAAAAAACAAACAAACAAAGAAACTATTTCTTCTGATTACAAATTTATACATGCTCATTATTTAAAAAAACAGAATGGAGAAAACAAAGAAAAGCTTAATTATCTTTTACCCCATTATCCATTGTCAGTGTTTACCTGCTTCTCTTTGCAGTCTTTTTCTATGTAAATACATAGTTAAATGTTTTCATTTAAAGTTATAATCAGTATTTTACTATGGCATTATGTATAGCACTATAATCTTTCATTATATGGATTAGCATAATTTCTTTAATCAGTATGTTTTTGTTGGAAATGTTGGCTATTTCTATTCTTCAGGGCAAACTCTAACACCGGGATAAAATGTGGTAGGCAGAATTCTAAGATGGCCTCCAAGAGTTTCGGTTCCTGGGTGTACACACTTTGCCCCAGTCATTCAAACAGTAATCTTGATACTGCTGTTCAGAAATTTTACAGACGTCATTAAAGTGCCCTATCAGTTGACCTTAAGATGGGGAGATTATCCCAATGGGCTTGACTTCTTCACATAAGTTCTTTAAATCTGGGACTAAAAGTCCCTGAGAGAAGAATTCAGAGATTCAAAGTACAAGGGGATTTGACACACAGGAAATGTCTGTTGCTGGAAGGAGTCACACTGCAAGGAATGTGGCCTCTAGGAACAGAGATGGTCAGCAAGGCAAAGAGGACCAGAGTACCATAGCCACAGGGAACTCAAATTTTGCCAACAAGCTGAATGAGCTTGGGAGTACATCCTTCCCCCGTGTCTCCAGACCAAAATTCATCATGACATACAACTTGATTTTAGCCCTGTGATATCCTTCAGAGAATCCAGCCTGCTGGTGCTAGACTTCCAATCTACAGAACTCAGAGTTAGGAAACAGGTGTTGCTTTGAACTGCTAAGTTCGTGGTATGGCACTGAAAAGCTAATACAGCACCCCTAGGCACAAATACACATATTTCAGATTATTTATTTAAAGTTCATTTCTAGAAGTATATTACTAGAACAAACAGTTAAAATGTTTTATGATTATATGTGTATTATCAAATTTTCTTCTGTAAAAGTTGTGACAGTTTACACTCTAAGGAAGTACATATGGGAATTCTTATTTTTTCCACCAGACATCTACTCTTAATGTTATTTTTAAAAAAGTAATCTTTCTAGGGGTTCCTGGCTCAGTAGATTAAGCATCTGACCCTTGATTACAGCTCAGGACATGATCTCATCATTGTGAGATGGAGCGCAGTGACAGTCTCCATGTTGAGCATGGAGCCTGCTTGAGACTCTCTCTCTCTCCCTCTGCCCCTTACTCCCACATGTGTATGTGTGCTCTCTCTGTCTCAAAAATAATAAGAATAATCTTTCCACATTGATGTATATCTTCTTCTGACTCTCTTAAGGTTTCATTCTTAGCATTTAACATTTCATTCTATCTAGAATTTATTTAGATGTATAACACATGGTAGGATTTAACTTTTTAAATTCAATCTCTTGTATTGATTATATATTCTCTTAAACTGAATATCAAATTGCTATTTAGTAAATCTTCTTTTTTTAATTTATCATGTCACCTGTATTATACTCCAACCTTTTACATATCCTAGGGTTATTTCTAGTTCATCTACTCAGTTCTATACATCCTAGAGTATTTATTGGGAGTAATAAATACTTCAAATGAACACTAAAGGCAGCTTTTATCAACAAAGAGTACAGGACATTTGCAGTCAAATGCTCTACCCCTGAGCTATACCCCCTAGAGTACAGGACATTTGGACCACCAACAGAAGATGGTGCATTAGAGAAGTACAGAAATAGTCAAAGCAAGAAGAGATGACAGCAACACAACATGTCCTTAGAAATGCACCTGGAGATTGGCAGGAATACCTACTACTGGGTAGCCATTGTTGACTTTATTCCCCTTGGCCATGTTACTTCAAAAGACTTTTTGGGGATCTAGGAACAATACGACTCCATCATAGAGAAAAGAACCTTAGCTAGTTCATCAGTTTACCTTCTTTCATTCATTCATCTAGATACTTCTAACTGTTGGGTACCTCAGCCTAAGTGTTCCTAAAGCAATACAGAAAACACTTCTTGAAGCTGGAACTATTAACATTAATTTGCCTTTTTTTCACTTAGTAATAGAAATTATTATTTTCAACTGAATATAGAACCACCCAGGATAAAAAGTGCATTTCCCAAAATTCTTTGCAGGTAGGTAAAGTCACGTGACTAAGTTCTGGCCAGTAGCAGCATATAGGCAAATGTGTATTGTGCAGTGAGTGTCCAGTGAGGTTTTATATTTCTTTTCTTCTTCATTTTTTTTTTTTAAACAAAGGAGAGGGTAGTAGGGGCAGAGCAAGAAAGAGAGAGAATCTTAAGCAGGCTGCACACTTAGCACAGAGTGTGAGGCAGGGCTCGAATTTACAGCCCCGTGATCATGACCTGAGCCAAAATCATGAGTCCAATGCTTAACCAACTGAGCCATCCAGATGCCCTGAGTGTCCAATCAGTATTCCTAGAGAGAAGAATATATTTGCTTTTCGTTTCTCCTTCCTGATGGTTAAACTGTACATGTGGTGGTGATAATTCAAGAAGCAGTTTTGAACCACATATGTGGAAGCTACATAATGGATAGAATAATAACAAAATAGAGAGACTGGGTATCTAATATTCATGATGACATTAAATAAGCTCCTTACTTCTTATCTTCTGTCTTTCTTATGCAAGAGAGAGAGAGAGAAATGTGCCTTCTTTTGTTTAAGCTGTTGGCCTTTTGAGTGAAGCAAATATAATCTCCACCATGACCACCACCCATGAGATAGAGTAAGGATTCCCTAGCTATCTCTTATAATAAAATATTTTCTCCAGTTTCCTCACACTGGAGTATTCAATACAGTCCTCCAGAACCTACGTTCCATTCTGTCTTTCTCCGTGGGAAGCTTTTGGGAAGAGATAAGCTCCTGTGCCCTCTGCCCAGCCAATGCCAAGTTCTCTGTAACATGGGACTGCATAGGTCTCATCATTCAAAGCTAATTTGATGATCTGTTTTGATATAATACTGTACAAACTGATCAATGCAGTAGGCTCACAAGTGATATAAGAGTACTTAGAAAGTTAAGTCAGGGAACAGTGACAAGCCAGTAAATAAATTTCATTTCAGCCAGTAAATAAAATTCATTTTAGCAATTCAAGTCGTAGGAACATTGTATAGGAGAAAACATAGTTCCCAGCTCTCTTTAATTGTCAAAGACTTCCATTTCACAGAAGTAAGCTGATAATTGTGAGCATTCAATTAGCCAAACCAATTTTCAAGTCAAAGATAGCACGAAATTTGAGTAAAACACAATACAGAATTTATCTGTTTCTCATTAAAGGTGTTTATCAAGTGATGCATTTGGCTAAATAGGAATTCCATTTACAACTTAGAGATAATACCTGATTTGCTATGACGACTACCAAAGCCGTAACACATATTCTAGAGATTTCTAATTCTCAAGTAACAGGATCTCTAATATTTTAATCATTACAATTAAAAATGTACACCAACAAAAGAAATGTCTTCTTTCAGCCATCATCACCTTTCTATGCTTATTTTTGTTATCTTGGGCAAAATTAGGTGTCCTTCTTAGCCTCCGTTTTCTCGTGGCTAAAATAAAGAATTAAACTAAATGATTTCTAAGTTCTAATCCAGTTCTAGCCATGTATAAATAAGTCTATTCATTCAGTAGCCCTCTGTTCAGGACTAAACCCACTTGAGTTCCTACACTAGGCAGCAGGTGAAGTCAGGTGGGTAGAGTGTAAGACCAACAGCAAGGCAGATAAAATGACAGAGATACTGGCCTCGACACATCTATGATATGGTATAGGAAGTGCCATCAAAGAGATAGAAGCAACACTGAGAAAATAAAGAGGGTAGATTGATCCATTCTAATGGAGGTTTTCAAAGATTTCATGAAGGAAAGGACAGTTGAGTTCAAGAATCTTCAAAGAGAGGTGACATTTTGATTGACAGAAATGGAATCCGGAAGATATGTTTAAAAAGCACATCAATGGCCATAGGTGAGAGCATATAACAAAGTAGGATATTTCCTTCTGATTCAGCTGCTGGCCTTTTCCTGGAGATTTGTATTCATGAAACTATTTTTATATGTGAATATGGTTGCAGATTTATTCAGGGAACATTTGAACAATTTTCCAAGGCCATTTGTGAAAATCTTAAGATTTTCTGGTCTTTTCTTGAAGACAAGAAAAATAAAGACCAGAGACAATCATAGAGTTAGACATCTTTATATCCTTTACTTACTGTACTGATTTTCCCTCTTGAGAGCGTCACAAGCCAGACAGAGATATGCCAGTATCTCTGGCAGGCAGTGACAAGAACGAGGGGGAAAGAAGGGAAGAAATTGCTAGCATTATACATAAACATCAGTCTATGCTACTCAAAAAGGGGAAAAATACAAGAAACAAAAACATGTCTTTATCTCTGTCAAAGTATGCCCCAGTGGGACACCAAAATTTACTATCTTATGGGTAAGAAAGATAGAGAGTGCCACCGGCTTCTCTGTGTGTTTGACAGTAAAAGCAAGAAACATTATTTTGAAATAAACCCTTGTTAGAATTAGAGTGCTCCCTATAGATAGACAAACACAGCTACCCCACCCCCGGCACATACACAAACTGATATATGTATATGCACTATTTGAGCAGTTTAAATGTATTAACTTACTTAATTCCCCCTGCAACTCTACAAGGTAGTGATTATTGTCACCCTGTTTTATGAATGAGAAATTTAAAGCAATAAACAATTAACAATAAAACAATAAAGTTAAATAATTTGCCCAAAGTTGCTGCTAGTAAATGGCAGATCCAAGTTTCAAAATCATGGCTATCTGGTTCTGGAATACGCTTTCAATCACTTTACCCCTGACTGCACATCTGTTTCCCCAGATACCAGAGACAGATGCAGAGCTCTGCACTGTTCTCCCACATGTCTCCAGTGTCCAGTAAAACAAATGATGATATGGCCTCATCGTAATAGTTTCTTCCCTTGAGATATGGTGCCCCTGGTGAAAATGGTCAGACAATATTTAAATTGCCAGGAGACTTCAATAAAATACTGGGTGGCAAGCTGCAGACATAAATCAGGTAAAAACTCAAGCTTACAGGAGCCACTTAAGCCCTTCTATACTTGAAGATGTTAAAGCTAGCAAAGGGATTGAGACAGAAAAGGCAGAGATCTTAAACATACCCCACAGAAATTATATTAAGAAAAAGGAAAGCTGGCATATACAAAAATATATAGGTAGTGAAAATCTAATAGTCTGAGACTATTAAGCACAGTTTTCCAAACTAAATTTTATTACTGAATATAAATGAAATTACATGATTTTGGCAGTCAAAAAGTAATAAAAATAACAAAAGTGCCTGAAAAGTGGTATTGTCTATGAAATCTTCCAAGAATAGTAAAAGTAAAACTGATAAAAACAGCTGGCATATTAGAAAGTGTCAGAATTAATAAACTTTTCTAACTAGTATTATTAAGTCAGAAGAGTTGGTGAGGAGGTTTACTGATTTCAAATCATCCATTAAAAAACAAAAAACCTGAGAGATTAATAATCTTGATACTCAAGTGCTTAGAGGAAAAAGAAAGAAATTTGGGGAAATATTTGATAATAAGAATATAATTACAGCTTGATGATTTTCTGATTCTATCTATGCAAAGATTATGTCCTGTGATGAATAAAAATCAATGTTAATACAAACAGCATCCTCAAGGTAAATTATTACTATTTCCACTACTAGAAGCATTGACAGCAATAACTATGTAGATAATTATAAGCCCAGTGCTTATATTTAATTATAAATTATAATTATCTATATATCATATACATACATTTATCTGTGAATATATATACATATATATCTATATATATATGAATGTATGTGATATATAATTATAACCCCCAAAGAAATTGTATCACTACTTTGGGGAAACTGTTTGATTATAATATCATTATACAATTACCACTTACTCTGCAATTATAAGATAATTTGTAGTAGGAATGAAGTGTAATGTTGAATAAATATAGTACGGTAGAAGAGATGCATACTAAGAAGAGAAATTAGTGTGATCATTGCATACTATTGCATAGTGCATATTAAGAAGAGAAATTAGTGTGATATTGCATACTAGGAAGAGAAATTAGTGTCATCCCTAAATAAGGTGGACATGGGGGGGGGGAGGGGAAGAGAGGAGCAGAGGGAGAAAGAGAGAAAGGATCTCAAGCATGCTCCAGACCGAGCGAGGAGACTGAGGTGGGCCTTGAACTCATGAACCTTGACATCATGACCTGAGTGGAAACCAAGAGTCCGACACTTAACTGACTGAACCCACCCAGGTGCCCCACCACACTTTTAAGGTCTGGTGAGCCTAATAACTAAATACTGTGATGCTGATGAAGTTAGAATTCTATAAGCCTAAAGCAAATCTCTGCATTCTCAACTACCATTCTTGTGCTTTTCAGCTAATTATGTAAAACTTCAAGCCTCATTTTAGTTATCTATGGAAAAGGATATAATACAAAAGAGACAATGCAGAAATAAAGTAAGATATCAAGGGCTTCCTTCCTGTGGTACTTAGCGCACAGCGCTACATAAATATTGGTTCTCTTCCTGCCATTCTGTCTGAAGTTCTCTCCTCTAGAAAAAATTTAAAGTAATAAAAGTTATAGTCTTCAAGGAACCTGTAATCCTGTTAGCATGATAAGACATGTATTCAGGGACAGTTAAAGAATGTAAACAATATTGGTGCAGGAGTGAACAATGCAAAATGCTAAGTGTCCAAAAATGACAGAAATCAAGGAGAGCATAAATTCTGGTCACCTATAAGATTTCAAGGAAGAGACAGGGCCTAAGGAGGTTCCTGGGGCACAGGGAGGGTTAGATAAGTAGATGGGTGGAAGAATTCTTTGCCCAACCAGCCCGAGCTGTATGAACTGGGGACTGGCCCTACCACTTCATGGGAGGGGACAGGAGCAGCACAGCCAACCTGTAGTTTTGCTTGGGCAGCTTCAGTGTCAGACCCAGTCTTGTCCGTTACTTTCCTTCAGAGGATTTCACCTCATTTCAGTCATCTTTCACATCTCCCTTCCCAACGCACGTGCCAGCTGATGTCCTCTTACCCTCAAAACTGCTCCATGCCCTGATAAAACGTGTGAAAACAGAAACATCAACATCAAATGCTCTGAGCCAGGTCGTGGAGATGTATCGGAATCCCCAGGAGGAAAGGAGAGCCGGTAGGGAGGATCTGGAATAGGTGATTCTGGTTAGCCTGTCCCTCTCTCAGACTATCTGGCCTAAATTAACACTAAAGAAATCAACAAACACTGGCATGACATCAGGAGAAATCAGACATATGAGGAATCTGAACCATAGAACATAGAGAAGAGCTGCGTTCAATGGTGTGTCGTCTTCACAAAGAGCTAAAGAAAACCTCAGGCCCCAGGCATCTGTGTACAATATTCAATAATTCATAGATGAGCCCAGAATACCGGAAATTTATTCAGGATTTTTTGGCACAATGTGACCTCTGCATCTGAAATCACCAGGTTTTTTCCTTCCAAGTGAGAAGGGAATGCATTCATTCTGTTCACATCTTAACACAGAATCATAAACGGCAACAGACCTCTCCAAATTGTGACTTCGGTTCCATAAAGATTAGTCTTATGCATAATGTTGAAGTGTCTGTTGGTGCCATGTCCGTGATTTAGCCACAGCTACACGCAGCCATTAGACAAGGTACGTGTTTATGAAACGAGTTTCCCTCCCCTTGCAGGCAACCGTGGAGTAGTATGCAAAGGTGAAGGGCAATGTCATGTAGAGCTCCAGTTCACTGATATGCATACCAAGTCTAATGTTTCAATCCTGTAATGAATGCAAATTGCCCTAAGTGCTTTTTAGACTAAAAATAAATATTTAAAAATATGGTAATGAATGTACTTCCCTTCGTCTCTAAACATACTGCTGCTGACCCAGCATTAGTAGGTCACACGCTTGAGGTCAGTTTGCCCAGTGGCAGTGATGGATTGGCAGATTGTTTGTGAACAACAGCACGGATGTGTAATTTGATTGGCCAAGAAACAATGCAAAATCAATCAACCTAAGCAGAAATGGAGCATAGGCTGTCACTGGTACTTAGGGGTCACGATAAGACTCAGCCAACTCCCTTTACCCCGAACCCAACCCTTTATCCCATCACCACCCCCAACATTTGGAAATATTAAGAAATAACATTGTCCTTGGAGATTTCAGCTCCAATATTAACACACAGTAGCACCGAGCAGGAAGCTGTAGAGTTATTTTTGAGCAAAAATGTCCTCTGGATCTAACTATGTGTTGGAATCAAAATGGATTGACTTCTCGGTCTTCCAAACACAAGAGTTTTTTTTTATTTTCTGGCTCACCTTCCCCACACACCCATCCTGTAAGCAAATTCTTAGGCAGGCTGGTCCCAGGTTTAGAGTATCACAGAAAACAGAGAAAGGGATGATAGAAGAAGATTCCAAAAGCCCAGAGGGAGGAGGAAAAGGTGTTTGTTTGCTGAGTGAATGCCCTGGCTCCCAGACTTCCTTTCTTGGGCAGAATCTGGGTCACAGATTAAAATATTGGAAATTTTTTTTAATAAAAGAAATTAAGTAAAGATCTGGGAATAGAGCAAACAGAGAATAAAAGAGGGTTTCATGAGTCTCTGGATTTGCAGCGGGATTCTAGACAACTGGGAAGGAAAGAGAGAAGGTTTTGAGAAACATTACCTGAGTTTTGGTCTGTGTCCCACTGACTGTTCTGAGAGATGGAGGAAAAGAAGATAATTTATTTTTCAATTACTTCTGTTTCCTAGACAGCACTTCTTTAAAGGTGGGTCTATGTGTATAATGAGTCAAAGGAATCTTTTATAACTGTACTCAGATTAAACACCTTAATGTATTTAAAGAAAGATACACATCTGTAGTAGGACTAGTCAGTCACAGAAACACAAGGATTCAAAATGAGACTGATGACTGGTGGTCGCAGAACCCTACAATGACTGTCCAAGAGAAGGGTGCTCTGGCCCAAGGACTGCCACCCTCCAGGTCCCGGGAGAGAGAGCTCTTTTGGATAACCTGATAATTAAGGCAACTGTGGTCTAATATCACTCATATATCAATCCTCTTAAGCAATCCCCTTGTTCTGATTCCATGCTCACTAATCAATGTGTTCTATTTAGGCCTTCAACACATTGAATGAGGCTCATTCACACTGGGGAGAATAATCTGCTCTACTCACTCTACAGATTTTACTATTATTCTCTCTGAAAAATAAATTTGTTTTCAGTGTGCTGATGATTTTAGAAACAGAGCCCCTAAGACTGATGTTTATTTAGCCACTAGTACATTCATGAAGATATCAAATACTACCTAAATAGTCAAGTGTCCTTTCTCTAGGAAGTCTAACCTTCTCTTCTCTTCATGAATGCACATGCTAGGTTAAAAAACTCCATTCAAGAGGTGCCAGGGTGGCTCAGGTGTCTGATCCTGGTGTCCTGGGATCCAACCCTGCCTTGGTCTCCTTGCTCAGCAGAGAGTCATCTTCTCCCTCCCCCTCTTCCCCCAACTTGTGTTCTTATCTCTCTCTCTCTCTCAAATAAATTAAAATCTTAAAAAAAAAAAACTCTATTTGAAATGAAGGAAAAGATTAAGCAGCCACCCAGTAAATTTCAAACAAAGGAGAGAATCACTCTGAATATTTGAAGTGCCATAACCAAAAGCTGTTACCTTTCTGTGCAGAAAAAGAATGAAATTCAACCTAATAAAAATAAAGCAATAATACTTTGGATTTTGTAAGCCACATTTTTCACTGACATTATTCCAGCAGAAAAATATAACCTCTTAAAATTATATCATACTCCTGTCAGATGGGGAAAAAGTAGATGAATTATGAATTATTTGGAGCCATGAATACATTTTCAGTGTTTCTTGATGTTTAGCTTTGACACACTTTTTCATCTTTAAAACAGGATATCTCAAATTTGATGGTCAGCTATAAATTATTACAGGTTGAACTAAGAATAATGAGAAAACGTCCTGAACTTCTGTTCTCTCGTGTTGAAAATACACAGACGCTGCAACTATCTCTTCATCCCTTTTTAAACTCCCTTAGTTCCAACCCTGGGAGTTAGAAAGATTTTTTTTTTAATTATTCTGCTCAAGAGTGCAACCAGCTAGGTCAAGAGACCCCAGTGTAAGAGGTTTTGAAATGCATTACCAAAGGCAAACCAAGAGGGATTATTGTTAAGAGTTCACGAGAATACATTGTTTACATCAAAGGTTATTTTTCGGAATCTCCAAAGAATCCATGTTTGGACCCAAATAAAAAGCTAGACCTTGGATGCTAGAGTATAATAGCATCATTAACATAATATTGTTACTCTTGCCCATCTGGTACATATTCCTGCTGTCCACCCCTAAAGAAGCCAGAAGCAGCAGGAAAGGGGTAAGAGGAAGGGCCTTTTCATAGCTGAAAAGGAGCTATAGGTATGGAGATTGTGCTCATAATAGAGAATTACAGAAAAGTAAAGGCATCTTTCCAAAATAGCATAGCAGTGGGGAAGGATATTTGAAGGCACTGGTTGGCCAAAAGTAAGTCATTTTATTCTTAAATGCATCAGTTTCAAATCATTCCCCTAAAAAAGCAATCTCTGGGATGGAGGAGCAAGATAGCGGAGTAGTAGGAGACTTAGTATCATCAGGTTCTAGGTGTTCAGCTAGACAGTTATCAAACCATTCTGAACAACTACAAACTCAACAGGAGAGAGAAGAGAGGAGCAGCAACTTCAGGAACAGAAAAGCGACCACATTCCAGAAGGTAGGACATGTGGAGAAGTGAATCCAAATCAACGGGAAGATAGACCACAGGGGCACATGTCAGCTCCCGCCAAGCGGTCGAGCAGTGAAGCACAAAATCAGAACTTTTAAAAGTCTTCTCCACTGAGAGACATTGCTCCAGATCTAAGCCGGGATGGAGCCCTTGCTGACACTGTGTAGTCTCAGGACCCTCAGGATCACAGAAAGACCGGGGGTGTCTGAGTGTGGCAGAGATGCCAAGTATCGGAGTGGGGAAGCCAGCAACAGTGACAGAACTGAGGAGGGGGGTCTTAACTGAGGGTTACCTTAAGTTAGGTATAGTCGGGCCACTCCTCTTCAGGGAGGGACACAACAAGCAGCAGATCCAGGGAGAATCACCTTCCTCCTCTGGGAGCAGGACCATGTGGCAGGAATCAGCTGGGTTTGGAGACTCCAAATGGGGCTGTGTGCCAGAGATAGAAACGCTCAGTCACAGACCAGGTGAGCACGGAGTGCAGCGGGAGACCAGGGAGATTGGAGGGACTGACTGCTTTTCTCTGAGAGCGCTCTGAGGAGTAGGGCCCTGAGCTCTTGGCTCCTCCAGGTGAGAGATTAGGAGGCCGCCATCTTCATTCCCATCCTCCAAAGCTGTACGGAAAGCTTTCAGGGAACTAAAGCTCCGGAGAGCAAATCCTGAACCTGAGCACAGTACTTAGCCTGGCCCCTGGCAAGGGCAGTACAATTCTGCCTCAGGCAAAGACATTTGGGAATCAGTGCTACAGGCCCCTCCTGCAGAAGATCAGCGAGAATATTCAGCCAAGACCAAGCTCACTGATCAATGAGAACTGCAGAACTCCAGAGGAAGAGATAGCAAAGCATGGAATTCATTGCTTTCTCCCCATGATCCTTTAGTCTTGCAAAGTTAAATTTTTTTATTTTATTTTTTCTTATTCTATTTGTAAACTTTTACTCTTTCCTCTTTTAATGTTTTTTAACAGTTATATCTTAAAAATACCACTAAAAAATTCTTTTTAATTTTCATTATTATAGTCATATTTTATCCCTTCATTGAATTTAACCTTATTTTTTGTATACATGTAGGGTTTCTTTTTTCTTTAAAATTTTGGGATAAAATTTCTACTTTTTTAATTTATTTTTTATTTATTTTCAGCATAACAGTATTCATTATTTTTACACCACACCCAGTGCTCCATGCAATACGTGCCCTCTATAATACCCACCACCTGGTACCCCGACCTCCCACCCCCTCCCTCAAAACCCTCAGATTGTCTTTCAGAGTCCATAGTCTCTCATGGTTCACCTCCCCTTCAATTTCCCCAAACTCCGTTCTCCTCTCTAACTTCCCATGACCTCCATGCTTTTTGTTATGCTCCACAAATAAGTGAAACCATATGATAATTGACTCTCTCTGCTTGACTTATTTTTCTCAGCATAATCTCTTCCAGTCCCATCTATGTTGCTACAAAAGTTGGGTATTCATCCTTTCTGATGGAGGCATAATACTCCATAGTGTATATGGACCACATCTTCCTTACCCATTCGTCCATTAAAGGGCATCTTGGCTCTTTCCACAGTTTGGCGATCAAGGCCATTGCTGCTATAAACATTGGGGTACAGATGGCCCTTCTTTTCACTACATCTGTATCTTTGGGGTAAATACGCAGAAGTGCAATTGCAGGGTCATAGGGAAGTTCTATTTTTAATTTCTTGAAGAATCTGCACACTGTTCTCCAAAGTGGCTGCACCAACTTGCATTCCCACCAACAGTGTAAGAGGGTGCCCCTTTCTCCACATCCCCTCCAACATATGTTGTTTCCTGTCTTGCTAATTTGGGCCATTCTAACTGGTGTAAGGTGATATCTCAATGTGGTTTTAATTTGAATCTCCCTGATGGCTAGTGATGATGAACATTTTTTCATGTGTCTGATAGCTATTTGTATGTCTTGATTGGAGAAGTGTCTGTTCATATCTTCTGCCCATTC